>NC_092429.1:7051796-7359573 GCF_036169615.1 Heliangelus exortis | reverse complement strand
CCAGCCCTTTTGGTTTTGTATGTATATTCTCATTTGTCTGTATATTGCTCCTAACTTCACAGTACTTCAGCTGACAAATTCTTACGCTTTACTCTCACATTCCTCTCTAGTTTATGACTTCCTCGCTTAACACAGCATGAAATATTTTTTATTTGTTTACAAGGTCTAATTGGTCACCTAAAAGGAAAAATACACTGAGTACCTGAGAGCTTACTTCTGAGCTCTACTCTTGTGTTAGAACTACAGTAAAACTTCATGTATTTTATTAAACTCTGACTGTTCTCACGTCTCCCTGGTAGCTTTTCTAAATATACTGCTATCTATGAGCATGATGACTTTACTGTGATCACACCCTGGTAACACTCAGATACGTTTCTCTCCTTAGACTAAGGGCCAGATAGACCCAGAAATGTATCTCTGATCTCTGCCCATTTTGACAAGTGTCTGAACATTATCCTGAGATACAGAGCAAAACAAAGCTGTAAATCATTTACCTACTTGAACCTAAACTCAGGCAAGCAATGATTTCACCCCTGCGTAGTAATCAAGTTCTTTTTCAGCCAGTTTTGGAGAACCAGCTTAGCCATCATCCAGTGTAATTAATATTACTGTAAATACTGTACTTGAAAGTCCATATCATGCTGAACAAAAAGACCTGTACCTGTTGCCAAGGAATTTCCCTCCTTATTATGAGATATGCAAAATATCTCTTGATAGGTCTTTGCTGTAAGTTCTTGCCTGTAAATTGACCTCTCATTTTGTGTGTACACAAGGACATAATTTCCATTACAGCCTTTGAGTCTAGCTCCCTCATTTCTGCAAATACAAACATTACATGTACAAAAAGCTCCAAAAAGCTGCTATACAAGAGGTAAACTACATATGAGTAAAAAAATTATTTGGATAAGGAGCAGATGACCATATTAAAAACAGACACTTGTGTTATCAAGAGACTCAAAAACTACTTTCAGATGCTTATCTCATGACCTGTCTCCCTTCTGAGGAGCTAAACAGCTTAAAGTCTTGTAATTTAAAATGTTTTCTCAACTCTCTGATACTGCAAAGTGCATACGAGAATACCACACATCAAAGAACGAAATCTTTGAGAAATATTTTTTTCATTCTGATCCATTCTACTTTGCTGAGTATATTCTATATATTCATTTAAACAAAAAAGTTTGGAGTTTGGTCTATAACTTTCAAGGCTACACCCAGTTTAGTTACTTAGAGTCAACAGAATCCCAAATTCTTTCAGTTGACTCTGCTCCATTAAGAAAGTTTCAGCTGGATTCCTGGCTTTAAGAAGGAAACGTCCTTTTTTGGCTGTATGGAAATGCATATTGTGTGAATGGATCCAACCCATCAAGAGATCAAGGCTGCAGTGTATGGCTCACCTCTCTACATCTTTCTTTACCACTCAACAGTGATGTTTTAATCACCAACAAATCATTAGAAATAGCACTGGGCCCACTACCGTGAAAAGAAACCCATTAAAAAGAGCCCTATCAAGTCTGATTCTCCCATGGCAAGTGATTTGTGAGATGTGTCTGCTGACTGATCTTTAACTCATTTAATGTGTTCTATATTTTAAAAAGTTGCAAGCTTTCAAACACCTTAGAAAAACTATTCAGTCAACTTTATCAACTAAATTTGTAACATACTCAAAACTGTTTGACAAATCTCCTCATGAAATGCTGACTGCTTTCCATTAGTGTTTAACTTTTCCTAACTAAACCTCCATCACACTTTTAATTAGTTGCCTGGGGTTTGTTGTCAAAATACCAGTCTGTGCTATCCCGAGTCACACTAGTAGCATTTTTTATATATTTGCACAATAAAATGGCATCCCCTCATGTTCCAAGATAGATTCACCAGCAATGGCATTGGGGCTGAGGTGATTGCAGCTCCTCAAGGAGTCCTGGACCAGAAATGTCTGTCTAAGCCTGTGGATTGAGGAGTGTTTATCCTTACCAGGGATTAGAACAACATCCTTTGCAGTTATTACTGGACTCAAATGTATTTCATCCCAAGGCAGCAAAACCCCAAAAGAAATTCTTACTGAATTTATCTGCCTTTCCTACACCAATATTCAAAACTAAAACCTGCGGAGTTTCTGTCTACTTAGAATTAAAAAGAACCTAGCAAAAAAAAAAAAAAAAAAAAAAAAATTGGATTTTTTTGTTTTGCTCAAATGGATTATTCCTTCATACTTCTGTTTCCTTTTTAAAATGTGTTTTTTTTTTCTGTTTTTCCTTTCTTCTATTAATACTCAATAGATATTTAAGTCCCCTATTCCCAAAAGGGATAAATATTTGAGTTTTACTTTATGATGCTATCTTCATTTTATCACTGGATTTTTGGTTGCTTTCTTTCATGTCAAGGCATGTGGTTTTGGAGATACAGAAGTAATGTATTTTCTTTACAGAAAAAAGAGAACATTTTCTGTTCAAATAATTGCTAAAAAATTTCTACTGCTGTGGGAATTTAGTCCTTCTCAAGCGAAGTGTAGGATGAGGTGGCAATCTTCACCCTTAATTAATATAAACTTCTTACAATCCTTGGCTCAATAGTAACTTGCCTTTATTGCTGTATTTATCCATCATCATATCGTTCAAAATAGTTACACATCAGTGGCTGCAGTGTTTTTCCACTATGAAAAAACCCCATGAAGTTTAGAAACCCAGCTCAAGCTCCATTTACACTAGTGGCAGGTCCTACAGGAAAAAAAAAATCACATTTCCAATTGATTTCTTTTCAAATGGAAGCCATTTTACTCATCATCCTTATTGTCTTTCATAGTATTTCTGCTGTCTCTACCACCTAGTTTGAGAGCACTAAGTTGTTCTTTGGCTTTCCTGATATTCTCAAATCCTCTCTATTTTTTGACTGCTTTTGTTCTCTGACCAGACACTGGCAATGACTCCAAGATTTCACTCCTGAGGGGTAAAAGCCAGGTCAAGACTGGAGCACAGAAATTTGGGGCAGAGCACCCATTTATAAAAAGGAGCTTTTATCTTCCATATAATGAAATAAAATCATGGGAGCAGTGACTTGCTTTCTGGATTTCATCCTCCATGGTAAGTCCATCACAGATGAACATCACTCCTGCCAGCCACATTTTAAGGAAATCAGGAGCATTCAAGTATTCTGGCTCTGGATCCCAAATGGACCATCTGCCTGAGATGCTTGCCCAGGTCCTGGAGAGAACAAAAGTTCAGTTGTGTCTGTCTGCTCCATGTTTCTTAGCAATTGTCACAACAGCACAGGACAGTTTGAGTTACAATAATAGAAATAGGGCCATATTCTTGGCATTATTACAAACATATCTGTAATTTAACTCTATGGCATTTGCAAATGAATCTAAACCAGTCTGGGTGTCTGTGCTCCATTGAGGGAATTTTTTGGAGGTAGTATCAGCACAGACACTGTTTATTTCTGGAACTGATCCTCTGTGAACAATGGCTATAGATAAAATACAAGAAAAAAATGTTCCAGCTTCACCACCCATTGATCTGCCAACTACTGAGATGCATCATTTAAAAGTTTCAGGAATACACCTCAGATTTCCAAAGTCATTCACCTGTTTTCTGGATCAGGTTTGAAGCTGGACTGATGAGCTGTGCCCCCAAATGTCCAGTTTATCAGCTGTTCACATAGATAAGTCCATATAAATACTGTTCATATAAACAAGGGCACTATTTTACATTTCACTTGGCAAATAAAGAGCTAAATATACACAGTACAAAATTTTAATCCAAAGATTAAATGGCTTTAATCCCTTTGCTGCTAAAAATTATTGTAAAGTTTTCAAAACATAAAATATAAAATATTTAAATATTTGAAGAAAAGTACAATTTCAATAAATGAGAGTGCCTCGTGTTTTCACAGCTGATCATTTGTGCTGTCAGACCCACATTTCATCTGCAGAACTCAGCTGATGAAGGTAACCATGACATCTTCTCTGCCATGAAGCCTTTCTTTTGGTTTCATACAGGGAGTTTGCTGAAGTAAAAATACTTAACCTACCACCAACCTCCCTCTCTGCCCATTCACCAGCAACAATATGGTAGCATGGAAGGAATGATGCTGGATTTCTACCAATGATGTAATTATAAAGAATATCTTAGTAGATTCCTGCTATGTATCAAACACCAAGTGGACAGGAGCTGGGAGGCTCCTCCACTATATTTTTGTTACATCTCAACTCCAGTGTTGAGAAACTGTCTCTTCCTGGGATAAGAAAGGCTAATTTGTCATCTGTATAATGATGCCTCTTTCCTGTTTCATCCAGCTTCCTTCTTTGGAAGGAATGGACAGCTAAAGAGACTTAAACAGATTATATCCTAATTAATAATTAACATTTAAAGCAGATATACAAAATGGCTCACAGCCAAATGGGAAATAAAACCTTTTTTTTTAAAGCTACAATTAATTTCTTCTAGAGATTAAATGATAAGAGGTAAAAGAATACATATTATGACATTGAAATGGAAGGATTATGACCTGAAAAAAATATGGAAAGGTTCCTGACATCCTTGATAATATTCTTCAATGGAACTCAAAATACTGAATAGCAAATATACAACAAATCTCTGTCTCCTACCCTAAGAAGTTTGCTTTTCCCTTCTCCACTCCTATCTTTTTTCCCTCCCCTTATCTAAAATGTAAAGAAAATGTATGAAACAAAGGCTTGACTTATCTCTAAGATCTCTACTATTCTCAAGAATATATATGTATATATATATATATACTACTACATCTCTACTTATTCTCAAGAAAGTCTGAAAACAGGTGAGATGCAACACAAATAAGCTCCACAGACTCTTTCACATCAAGTATTGATGGACTACTTTGCTGCCATTTAAAAAGTCTGGGCTGGAAGGCTATGAATACAGAAGAAAATGTCCCTTGGTAATTTAAAAGAAATGTGAAAACTTTTTTTTTTTTTTTTTTTTAAAGTAAATAAAGCATCCTTTCTCCATAACTCCAGCAATATAGTTCAGTACTTCTTACATTTGGATTCATTCAATCCTTTTCTATCCAAAGAGTGTTTCCTCTTAACTCAAAATCGTGGCTTTAATCCCAAGACCCAGAATACATTTCAGTGTTAAGAGAAGGAGCTGGAGCTGAGCAGCCAAAGCAAGCCCTGCTACCTGTCATGGTTGTCACTACTTCTACCTCTTATCTCCACAGATGATGATTCCTTTTGTCCTGCTTATTTCCAAAGCAGGAGGCATAGATGGTACCCTCCATCCTGCACCTTGCAAGACAATTCAGTATTTTGGGTGGAAAAAAAATGAAGCATTCAGTCAGGGCCTCTTCCTGGCTGAAGCAACAAGAGAAATAACCAGCATATGAATATTATTGCACCCCAGGCACCTGCCCATGCTCCTGACAAGATCTTGCCAGCTTCATGTGATCAATGCTCCAAGCCTCTCCCTCCTCTCAGCATCACTCCCCAAGTCCCATCACCAATGATGTTCACTGGCTTGCAGGAACTCCTCCTCCCTTTCTAAAGGCACCTTGTCTACTCAGGCTGGTAAATTCACCACAAGGATGTCTCCAGGTGGAGCCTGTATCTAGCAAAGTGGAGGATCCACCTGGTGATTGATCCCTTGGTACCACTGTAATAAGCCAGATAAATATAAATTGTTACATTGTGCCCAGACTGGCCAACATGCTTCAAATGGAAGCTGACAGCATTATCTTTGAACAAGTCTGTATGTGAAAAGAAAGGAAACAGATCTTAGGTTTCAGGCTGTAGTAGCAAAGCATCTCATGGAGGAAGCAAATAATAAATATACTGCATGCCATAATATTCATGGAGGGCGGTAAGGGATTGCTAGAAAATGTAGTATTCTAACTACTACAGATGTTGCTGCTAGAATTTACAGCCTTCTCAGTGTGCTTATCTCTCCTCACCAGTTTCTGCACGTTGACTCACAGTCAAACATGGGCCATTTTAAGCTATCTTTTTATTATTTTAATCTTTTTTTTTTTTTTTTAAGCTACAATTAATTTCTTCTGTGCTATCCTGTAACGTTAAATAGATTCAAGACCTGTATTTACAATCCACATGCAATCCTATTTTGGCACATGTAAATTACATGCAAATACATTCTAAATTAGTTTGTTTATCACTCCAGAATTTTAATCCAAAGGTTTTGGTTTTTTAAATTTATTTTTTATTCTGACATGTTTACAAATGAGTGTGACTCTGGAAAATAACTTAATAAACTCAGGGTGAGATATGCAATTACAGAACATCTGGGAACCATAAAACCTGGAAAACTATATTTACATCTTTTGTACATCCAAGATTCCACTCTTTTTTTTCTCCCTTAAATTCATCATTTCAAAATATTGCAGTTATTTTTGTATGAGGACAAACAACAAGAACTCATTTTTATAACTAACGACCCCTCTCTCCAATGAGCAATTCATGGGGTAGCACCGGATAAAACGCACAAAGTAGATGATTTCATTATAAAAATAAAAAAAAAGAAAATGAAAAATAACTGAATTAACATTGATCATGACTTTTCAACAGCATTTCTTATTATTACGGCCAGGCAAAGCCTCCTGTGGGCAGTAAAGCTTTCCCATGTATTATTAGCCCTCTACAGAAAGCTATGAAAAGACACAAATCTGTTTTGTCAAAGGACAGAAGAGCATTTAGTTATAAGAGAAAGTATGGTCATAATCCATTGTCGGGTTAAAGGTGAAGAAAACAGAACTATAACACAAAGCCTTAAGAGACTAATACTCCAGCAGTTAATTCCTGAACACTGCAGTGGAGCCTCCTGGTCTGGGGGGGGAACACATTCTTGGGGCAAGCTGTCATCTCTCTGGTTTATATATATTAGAAGCTGCACTATTACACAGTGTCTCTGTTTGTGGCAGGTGCAAACACACACAGCAGGATGCCCAGGTAGCCAAGAAGGCCAATGGCATCTTGGCCTGTATGAGGAACAGCGTGGCCAGCAGGTCCAGGGAAGGGATTCTGCCCCTGTACTCAGCTCTGGTGAGGCCACAGCTTGAGTCCTGTGTCCAGTTCTGGGCCCCTCAGTTCAGGAAGGAGACTGAGGTGCTGGAGCAGGTCCAAAGGAGGCAACTGGGCTGGTGAAGGGACTCGAGCACAGATCCTAAGAGGAGAGGCTGAGGGAGCTGGGGGCGTTCAGCCTGGAGAAGAGGAGGCTCAGGGGAGACCTCATCACTCTCTACAACTCCCTGAAAGGAGGTTGGAGCCGGGGGGGGGTTGGGCTCTTTTCCCAGGCAACTCTCAGCAAGACAAGAGGGCACGGTCTCAAGGGAAAGGGGAGGTTTAGGTTTAGGTTGGACATTAGACAGAATTTCTTTACTGAGAGGGTGATCAGACATTGGAATGGGCTGCCCAGGGAAGGGGTGCATTCTCCATCCCTGGAGATATTTAAAAAGAGCCTGGATGTGGCACTCAGTGCCATGGGCTGGGAACTGCAGCGGGAGTGGATCAAGGGTTGGACTTGATGATCTCTGAGGTCCCTTCCAGCCCAGCCAATTTTATGATTCTATGATGGCTTCTGCTTTGGGAGGCAGTTTTTGAGATGCCACAAGTGTACACGTGGCCAGTGTGAAAACCAACACCATGGCAGAAGTGGGCACATGAACCTGGGTGCCAGGACATGGAGAGGGATGGGAACATCTTGCTTGGCCTTTCCAATGCTGGTGGTCCAGTCCAGAGTCCAAAGCAACTACCCCAGGTACTCCAACTAGAGCATGTAAGACATTTTTATACTATTTAGAAAGCTATCTGAGTGCTTGAATAATAAAATTCAAGCCCCCTTATTGCAGTGAGGGGGTTCAGTTCTGGATTACACACCCACAGAATGTGAAGTTGCTCTTGGTGTCAGTTTTCTCAAATCTTTGACAATGATTAGAAGCCTGGTCGAGGTCGGGGGCAACTTAAATGCTCTGGATCAGATACCAAAGCAAATTTGCAGCACGTCTGTGACCAGATGAGAATTCTGCTTTTGCTCCCAGCCATGGGTTCTGCAACACACAGCCCCTGGGAGGAAGAGCAAGCAGGCAGGTTTGACACCACCACAGCAGAATTTGGCAACAGTCTGAGCACGGGCAGAAAAATCAGTGTCTCTGCAGATAATTCTTCCTTCTAGTAGTCCCCAGAGAACAAGGACAATGGTATAGCTGTGGAACGGCAGGTAATATAATAAAAACATCAAGAATAATAAAATTCCCTGCTGCCTTCCAGATATTTCGAATATGCTTACTCTCATTTTGATTCATATGGCCAAGCAAAAGCAGCTCTAGGGTTTCTGTTGCCCTCTCAAGGCCTCAACTCATGCTGCCTTGTACCCCTTTCCCTCCCCTGCCTATCTCCTCTGCCAGCACTCTCTGTCCTGGCACTCAGAGCACATCCCCAGCCCAGTGCAGCTTTGTGTGCAGACACCACAGCTAGAGGAAACCTCAGGAGCAGCCTGTGGAGTTACAACAGCAGTTCACCTTCTTTTAACCTGCTCTTTAAGGACACTGCAGTGATACCACTGCCTAACAGTACCCACGTTATCTCAGTTAGCAGCATCTCAGATAACAGCCTCCAATAACGCCCTGAGCTGCATGATGAGCAAGTCACTTTTTCACCATGGGTTATTCTCCACTTTTGGTCCACATTCACAAAGTCATCACACCTTCCCCATTCAGATCTCTCCTAAAAATTCCTTTCTGCCTTTGAGTTATAAGCTCAAAATAGAGGCTCTAGGTTAAGCCTTTTTTGTGGTTTTCCCAGTGACTTGGACTCTCTGCTTTCACTGAAGATGTTCTGCATAGCAAAAAAATGAGCCTACCAGCGATTCTTAGGAGAGGTTCATTGTGTGGTTCCAGCTCCCCTCTTCCTCAGTCCCATCCATTGTAGCTTTATAACCATCACTGCCCTGTTTTCTGCTACACCAGAGACTGGGGCCAAGGGGTAACAAATAGGTACAAGAGCCTTGAAGGCCCCAAAGACAGCAGTGGGCAGCTTCTCAAAAATAAAATGCAGTGCTGTGACAATAATCTTTTTTTTGACAGTCTTTTTCCATGTGGACTGTTCACTGCCCCTTGCTTTATCTACTTCTGTCACTCAGGGGCACCTTGGTGTCACACTGTGTGCATCCAGCACAATGACACCCTTAAAATAGGCATGAAGCAGAGTGAGCTGTATGTGCTCAGGTGCAATTCAGCAGCACTGAAATAACAACATCCCAGCCAGGGCTCACTCATCTCCAGCACAGCACCCAGATAACACAGCTGGTTGGCATCTGGACCCACGCTGCTGAGTCTGCTGGAAGCCGTGCAGCTCTGCTCTTCACATCTCTGCTAACTCATCCATCCTTGCACTGCACTCCATTTTGTAGTGCCAATAACATCCTCTGCTGTCTTTTAGATATTTAATACACTGGTTTTCACTAAGTCTTGTTTAGGTCACTCAGCAGATAATTAAACAAATAAACAAAAATTCCTAGGTGACGAGATTGTTTCCATACAGATGCCCTCGCAAATTAAAGTTTCATTACAAAGCAAGAAAACTTTCCATTCTCTAAAAACATCTGATATTCCAGAAAGGGGAGGGGGTTCTGGAGTGGGAAAAAAGATCTTATTTTTAGTTTTTCTCAAGCTTATGCAAAAAGAGAAGGAGCATAATACACCTGTGCACAGAATTGCTCATTTTAACTCTCCTTAAATGAGCCAGATGCTCATTCTGTACATCGAGAAGTAAAACAGAAAGCATAATGTGCAAACATTTACAGCATAAAAAAACCTTGTCACCTGGGATACTTGCTGCTTCTGAAAATTCTGATCAAAGACAAAAACCAAGACAACTCCTTGTAATCAATTATGCACAGATAGTCCTGAGCGTGTGTGCAATTCACAAAAATAATACCAAAACCAGAATGGATTTACATGCTGAAATGAAATATGGACATGGACAGAACACTAATCTTCTGATTGGTATCTTATATCAACAATCCCAGTTCTTTAAGTGAGTCTCTGGTCACCTGAAAAAAATTCCAGCAGCCCTTGAATGGCTCTGCCTTACACCAGGGGAGCTGCAGAGATGCCCAGCCCAGGACCCTGTGAAGGTTACAGCTGCAGTAGCAATCAGCTCTACAGCAAGCTGGACACAGATTTTTTTTCTGCATAGGTAGAGATGATTATCACACACACACACCCCCAGTACATCCAAAAAGCAGTCACAGTGCAAAGAATGCTGTTAATTGACAATCTGCCTTGTCCTTAAAGCAGGGACTGCAGTACAAGGTGGGAAGCCAGGCTCCAGGTGTAGCATGGTCCCCTGCACAAGTTCCCTTATGCATACATCCTCCTATATACACACCATCTGGAAGCAAACTGCAATGATCAGCTCCAACATCAGGCACTGAATCGAGAAGGGAAGTTGAAGATGTATTCAGGTTTGGGGCAGGTATGCACATTCTGTCGTTGTCATTGTCCCTGCTAATACCAAATTCACACTTCAAGGTCATTTCTGTCTTTTTCACTCAGGCTTGTAACAGTCGAGTCAAGGCATTCACATTGCAATGTCAATCCTTTCAGCAACTTTACACCCTTCAAAACCTGTAAAATATTTATATCTCCACACGAGGATTTATTCCTGTTTTGTTCTAGCTGACATAATTTTGCCATGGGTCCCAACACATTTTTGCCTAGGTGAGCCCTAAGGAGTCTGCAGGGACTTAATGAGCAGATCAATTACTGCTCATAAGAAAAGATACTGTCTCTTTAAAGGTTATTTGAAGGTTGATTGCTATCTTATTGCTTATATCCTGCAAATCTATTCAGCCTTATGAATGAATTTGACCTTTTTATACTTACTGGGGAAAAAAAGCAGAACAGAAGTTAATTTAGAGCTCCATAATACAACACTTTTTCCCAGAGAAATGAAAGGGCATTCAAATCGATACCTGCACAATAACACTCTGATGAATGTTTGCACCCAATTTTCTCATTTTGCTAACTTGAGATTGGGCGTTTTGAATAGTTCTCAAAGAACATATTCTTTATGTGCTGTGAAGTATGTGGTATTGTGTCCAAACAATGCTAGAGGATAATCATTATAGGAGTATCACTGGGCCTGAAAAGGTCAGTTAGTTAGAAATGTCAGCTTTCAATGCAACTATGCTGGACCTTCCAATGTAAGGATCCAATTAAAGGGACATGCCAAGGTGCTTGGAAACATCATGGTGACCCAGAATAATAACAAGGTATTGAGGAAAAGCTTGATATTTTTCTTCAAAAGTAATGGATTAGCCTTTGGAATATCTTCTCTGCGATTTGATTTTGACTTTGCAAATATCACTTATTCTACATGTATCCAAAAAAAGGTCACTTTTTTAAAAATGCAAAGGTGGGGATGAAACAGCCTTACTAAAAGAAAATATTTTGCAAGTAAATGGAATAAATCTGGCTTCGTTATTGGATAAAAAAACGTCGCTTCAGTAGGTCTCAAAACTGATATTTGAGATGGATATAGATGGTGTTTGGGGAGACAGATGGGTATAGGTCAGGGGACAGGCAGAAAGATCAGGGTGGTTTTATATTTTTGGGACATGTTGCTAGTGAAGACTGCACAGGGAAAAGCTGGTGGGAAGAGCAACACTGTTCAGTGAATATGCAGCATCTCTGCAGTAGTTTTTCCAGCACAGACAGAGGTACAAGGAAGAATTAGGAAGGTACTAACCTGCATAACTGTGTAATTACAAGCAACAATATTTCTCCTTATCACAGAACATGAAAGTTCTTAAAGCTCTTCAGATAAAGATGAGGATGAGGAAATTGAGACATTCAAATTTCCTATTTAGCCTCAGGCCATCTGAAACCAAACGTAATGGCACGAGGAAAAAAAAATAATTAAAAAAATCTGTGCTGTCTCTCCACTGTCTGTTAGTTCTTCTTGTTAAAATTTCATCAAGTCTAGAACAAACTTCATCCTGCAGTTCTGGAATTTCAGGAATTAAACTTTGAGCTGAGACTTCAGCAGATACGTTATTTGTATGGTAAAGAAATTCTTGCACTGTGCCCTCAAACAAACCATCTGGGGTCTAATGCCTTGCTGAGCAGAGATACTGTCCCCCCAAATTGTTTTACATTACTGTGAGCAAATTGGTGGGTTAACAACCAGTGTCTTAGTGATCCAAGAAAGAGTTTTGTTCCTATCCATCACACAGCATTAAAAGACTCAGTTATTACTGGAAAGATAAGTAATGTCTTTTCTTTACCACCTTGCCAAATAGAATGGGAAGCTTCACTAACATGAAGCATGGGAAGCTTCACTAACAAATATGAACAGTAATTATGTTAGGCTGTTGAAAAACTCAGATGCTATCCCTTGACACATACTTAGACTGAAATCAATGTACTACTAATTAATAAGGCCTAGCAAAAATAGTACCCAAGTTCTAGCAGCAAACAACTTTCTGTCACATTTTATTACTCTGTAAAATTTTTACTAATACCTGTCTTATAGCTTCATGACTTTGAGTTCATATTATTTTCATGCTTCAATTAGAAAGAAGTAGATAGCCAGACTATCCAGGAAGGTAATGGAAAAGTCTTGTTGGAGGGGGTTTAGTGAAGGAATTTATAGTTAAAGGAAACTTTCAAATATATGTTAAAACTTCCCCTTCCTTTGCGTAGTTTTACTTAAGGTCTCACAAGCAGTAATATTTAGAAATGCAAAACTTAATCAGCTAAAAAATGTAGCAAATCCCACACATCATTTTATGCAATGCCAGAAGAGTAGAAATATATTTTCCTAACCAGAGGAAATTAACTAGGCAACAGTCCTATATCTATAATTTAAAGCAGTAAAATATGTATGGCAGAAGCTAAAGCCACCTTAAAAGAATTCACTGTGGCAGTGAATCACAAATTAATGAAATGGAGACATTTTTAGAGCATGCAGCTCTGACGAAATTAAAGGGGGGGAGAATATTTCACCACACAGATCAGTCTGATAAATACTTTTAAAATCAAGTGTTTTTTCTCTGTTTAAAAGTGTAGAAGCTGAGATATTTGTGGGGAAGCACACACAAAGTAATTAACATTTCTGATAACTCTCAGTGCCATTCCACAAGGATTAGGAATATTTTACTCTATCCATGAATGCAAACCTCTAACGTGGTCAGAGGAAAATCTGAGTAAATCCAAAGGAAGGAATTATGGAGTCAGCTCTTGCTTTATTTCAACTAAAACAGAGCTGAAAGAAAGTTAAAATACTTTATATTACATGCTGTAGCCAAGCTGGGCACTATGGAATATTCAGCTACCCCAGGTTTTTTGCAATCAATTTACTGCTACCAAATGTAGTAGGTTTATATACATCTGGGAAACATGCACCTACAGTGCTGACGAATTTCTCCTGACATTGCACTGATTTCAAGAGAATGTTATTTTAAATTGGCAGTAGAGAGACTGGTAGAGAAGGATAAAGCCCCAAGGACAGCTGAATCAAAGAGAATTTCAAAAGAATTTTCCTGATGGTTCTTGGATAATATCACATGTTAGCTATTTTCAAAGCCAATAGTTTCCAACTCACTTCCATTTATGGTATCAATAATTAAAAAACACTTCGGTGGGAGATGAACTTACCTTCCTGAGAAGAAAAATTGGAAAGCTGTGTTACTATCATAAACACAAGAGATGCAAAAAGCTTTGTCTCCATGGAAAAGCTATGGAAACAGGGATATCTTATTTGCAACTATTGAGTGGTTACCACAAAACGTGATGTGATTCTATGTGCGTGTTCCAAGTGTCACTAGAACACGACCTGGTAGAAATTGAGGGTAGATCCTCAGTGCAGCAAAGCCAAATTAAAGCACCTGAAGATTTCAACCTAAACCCCAAAATCAACTATGAGAAGTCTTAAGGAAACATTTTTGATCCAATTCAGAGGTGAAACTAATTTTAAAGAAAATTTAAATGACTCAAACTTAAACCTCATTACACCCCACTCCCTGCCAGTACGATCCTGCCAGCTACTAATGAATTTTTAACATCTTTCCCCCACCCCACTGTGCACATCAGCTCTGACTCTGACACCCTGAACACTTCAGCGAGTTGCAGTCTAATTGTAACTCACATGTCAAGGGGCAAGAAGAAAGGAGGGTGTCGAGAGCATTGATAAATTTAACTTAACATTCCTCCAGCTACGCAGCAGTAAGGCAGAGAAGTGAACTCCCCTCCACATTTTACATGGGTGTCAGTTACTTCAAAGGAATATATTGGAGCATGAGGGAGTCTGGCTTGCTCCCAGCTCATGCATCATTTGTGTCTGGCTGATTCTCAGACCCACAGCAAAGCAAAGACTTCCTCCAGTTTGGGGCACGTTGTGGAGCTTTCTGTAGCCGTTTTCTTAGAGGTGCTGGAACAGGTCAGCTCTGTGTGATGCATGCAAATGTGTAGCTGGAGCTGCAGCTCCCCCCTTCTGCATTTCTGTCTTGTTCTTTTTTGTGTGTGTGTGTCTGTATGCTTTTTAGTTGTTTTGGGTTTTGCTGTGTTTTTTTTTCCCAGAGTGCTGTTAGTCTAGGTCACAAATTAATGATCTATACCTGTCCAGTTCAACATACAAATAAAATTTTAATTCAAGCACCTGCTCAGCCAGGTTTTGCAGAGCCAGGAACACATGGCTTGGTAGTTGGAAGCATCTGGAGTAAGGCAAGAGGCAGCAGCTGGTCATCTTCAAGGTGTGGGCTTGGAACACTGTGGGCAGGGTTGGGATCCCTACCCTGCTTCCTACCCATCCGTGATTCCAGCATTATCATGCAACAGCTGCTGCCATGGAGAAGGAAACTGCCACAAACTAATTTTAAATGTTTTGGCACTCGTGTCTCAACATCCCTTTAACTGACATCAGTGGCATTATTTTACCTAGCAATTAATCTCATTAATTTGCTGATCAATTCTTTGAAATTTTTTTAGTGGCAGAGGGAGAAGAGCTGTTACAATACCTGCAAATCAGTTCTTGCCTAGACATACAAAAACTGCATCAGGAATGTCACAAACACAGAAAAGAAAGATGGTATTCATCATGACTGAAGCACAAATCACAGAGGTCACCTTTGATTTTGAAGTCCTTTGTCTCTTCCTACAATTAAAGCAACAAGACTTTGGTGGCTGATGCTGCTTGTGAGACATGGAGGACTTTGTGTTATAAATAAGGCTGAGTGACCTCCCCTACAAACAAAGGCTGCTGCCTGTGGCAAGGTGGAGAACAGGAACAACTCCCAAAGGATTAACAGCTGCAACATAATAGCCAAGTCCCTAATTTGAATCAGTAAATTAAGGGATGACAGTGATTATGGCTGATCTCAGCCATCATAAACGATATCATGGCTTTGTAAAAGCTGACTGTTGACATCAGATCTTAGAGATGGGACTAAAATAATGGAATGTTTTAAAGTTCCAGTCTCTGTAGATTTATTTTATTTTGGTTTTGTATTTGTATTGCCCAAAATAGGTCTTTTAATCCACAGGCTAATGTTTTCCAATTCTACTAGGAATTAAGAGCCAAACTCAGTCTCTTTGGAATGTCTCAGCTTTAGGATCTCAAGTAAGTTTGGACTCATCCAGCATCTGCTGCTTTTGTAAATGCCTTTACTAAAAGCAAGACTGTAGGTACTCAATTATGTAACTATGGCACAGACTTTATTTTTCTCCTGTGTAGCCAATTATTGGAGATTTCTGGCTAAATATCAAAGGGTAAAACTTGCATTTCAGAAAAAAATTCATGCTATGGAAAGCTTTTTAACCCCCTTTTAATGCAGTATGTCTAGCTATCCAGTTATTGAAGGCTGGTTTAGTATTTAGGTATTTTGATCCTTCGAACTAATTGCTGTGTTGATTTAGTAGACTGATGTATTAAACTGAGTGATGTGAAGCAAGAGCTGCTTACTGTGATCACATCTATAAGCACAAACTCAACTTAGGCAGCCCTTTCATTATTTCAGTGGATACTGTATCTGAATTTATGAGGAAAGTAGCATAAATTTGTTTTACAGGAAAGTCTTATATTCAGTTATTCTGGTTCCCAGCCCTCCTTTTCTCTTATAATTAAAAAAAAAAAAAAAAAGTCTGTGGGCTCTGGTAGCCCTATTCAAGATCTGAGTGTTTATTATGATTAAGACCTTCAAAGATATTTTTCTTTTTCCTCAAGAAATGGAGAATGCTGAAGATAGAAAAAATGAAAAATGTGCCATGTTTGTCCTTGAAGTTTCAGTCAGAATAGTGACAGTGGCTGTATCCAACTGTATTGTTGCTTTTATCAGCAAGTGCCCTGAGCATACATTAACATAATTGCAAACTGCATGGAAAGTGAACATGCAAAAATGCAATGCAATTGCCAGTAGCCTCAAACATCTGTCCCAGCAAAGTGTTCCTCCTCCTTCTTTTAATTCTTGTTATTTTAACAAGGTTAGTGAAGGAGAAACCATGTCACAGATGATATCTACATTTAGAGTGTCAGAACAATTATTGATGCAAAATTGTTATCCAAGTGAACGTGTGTCACATTTTGTTCACTTCCCATAACACCTGTTCGTTTCACTAACACATTATTCCCAGTTAAAGCCAAAACTCATTAGTCCCAGTTACAGCCAAACTGAAAACTTAATATGTACATAGATCTGAAAAATTGAAAAAGTTAACCAAAAGGTAGCACCATTCAAGCATGATGCACAGCTGAAGCAGGGGGCAGCTAACTTTGGTAGCAGCTAATGGAAAGAGATTGAGCCAGAAAACCAGCAATAAATTACAAGCCATCCAGCCTTATGAGGCGAGACCAAAGAGAAGCACTATGAAAACCACCTGCATTTCTATCACAGAGCTGAGACCTTCAAAACTCACTGTGCCAAAGAGCCCAACGCTTTCCCAGAATAACACATTTTGCTTTATCTCCTCAATAGCCAAATGACACGAGCCATTACACAAAACAGATCACTTAGAGCGTTTTAGTTTCACTTAAATGTTTTTCTGACCCACTTTGGGGTTCTCCAGACCTAAGCCTGGACCCCCTGTCTCCTACCACACGTACAGAGGGCCATCGTTTCCTTACTCCCCAAATTGCTCCCGTTTGCCACCAAGGAAAGTCAAACTTGCATTTCTGTGATACTTGAGCACACGTTGTGAATTTGAGGGCATCTGCCCTGAAGACATACTGCTAACTGTAACCCCAGGAGGCTTAAAGAAATATCAGCACTCAAATTCATAGAGTAAAGGTCTGAAGAGGCAGCTCTGTGAACGGATAACTGCCCGGGGCTTTGCCAAGCACAATATAGCTGTCACTTGTTATTATGTGAAAGATTTTCTGGGGAACAGTGTTTTTCATTTTGCATGTCAGAGACAAGGAAAAAACACATTTAGACAACCATCTCTTTAAGAAAAAGAAGAGAGCTGTGCAGCAGAGCTCACTTACCAGGGCTGGTTATTGTCAGGAGGTCAAGCCGCCGTTTCTGCTGAAAAACAAATTATAAAAGGAATTGTTAAAAGGCGACTAATTTTAGTGGGTTAGCTTAGACCTACAAAGTAAGTGCTTTGACATTTATAGCAGAATTAATTACAAGTTACATGGCTCAGTGTAACTCTTTTGGATGGGATCCACATGTATTTTATGAGGAAGAAAAAGCCCCTTGCTCAGTCCTTTTAATGTGGTTTTATTTGCACTTATAAGTGTTACTATTTCTTTTTGGGAAATATACTTGAAATGGATAGCTAGAAGCACAGATGGACCAATGTATTTATAAAAGTGATTTCTGATTCCATAGGGAAGAAGAGAAGAAACCAAGACAAGAAACTTGAACCTCTTTATTCATATCAATCACTGACTCATAGCCTGTGTGTGATCAAACACAATTATATTGCCTTGGGGTGAACCTTTCAAAGACATGTAAGAGGATGTAGACAAACCCAAGACTGATAAAAGGAAAGCTTCTTTTCATGCTGGCAAACAATCAGCCCATAGATCTCATTGCCACCAGATATCCCTCAACCCAAAAGCATGCCAGACTTGATCATCACTGGGTATTTGAACAGGTACCAAAATACAGGGAGTTATCATGGCAAATAATCAAATTTAAACAGAAGAATGGTTTCTGGAAGGGCTCCGAAACTTCACAGAGTAAGCTAACCTGTACTTTGAGAAGGTTAGAAATTTTTTTTACCTGGAACAAGCTATCCTACCAATGCCTTGGTGTTATGGGGTGTGCCTGAGATTCCCTTTCCCATGTAACACACAGCCAAAAGAGTTGCCTGCTCCATGTTCCCAGTCTCGGGTGACTGCCCCAACATTGCCTCTCTGGCCTTCCACTGAAATCCATGTGGTCCATTAATCCATGTGGACCATTATTTTTACCTTTCTGTAGCTGAGAGCTCCCATCAACAGCAGAATTTTCCCCCTCTCACAGACAGCCTGTTATTTGTTCCTCTTCATAGCACTTTCTAACTTACTGTCTTCTCCCTAACTTTGCCCAACATTAGTGAGTCTAGCTGGCACTGAATATTACACTGTCCAGTTTAATTTCTCTCTCCTAATCTGCTCAATAATGTCTGCCTTACTTTCATTTATTGTCAGACCTATTGATCTTTTTCTAATCTAATTCTCATCACTGCATTCACTGTATTCCCAGGGTGACAGCTGAAAGTCCTTGAGGAGGAAACATTGCCTTGGTATTCCCTGCCATGAATGCTCTTCCTTGGAAATTATGACTGATGAAACTGCTTCACAAACCCATCATTTCTCTGTAAGTAAAGCTTCACTGGCTAAAGTGTATGGACATAGCTGATCATCCATTGAATAAATTTGAGCTGTATGCCCAACAGCGAATGTGGCAGGCTGGGAAGCCAAGTGGAGTTTGAGGTTGAACAAACACATTTTCTGAAACCTTCCTGGCCTTCAGTACCTGAACTCTTGTATAATGCAAATCACATTTTTGAGAAAATCCATTCCTGCCTGTTTTCGTAGGTACTCCTTGTTCTCTCTGATGTGTCATTCTGAGCGTGACCTTAGCAATGTGCTTGATCACATTTATTTTATTATAAAATATCAAGGCCAGTCTAAGTCAAGCCTTTTCCAGGTGTGCCAGGCTAATGGTGCTGCCTTGTGTCACCTCCACAAGAACTGTCCAGGGATGCTGTCCCTGCTCTAGTGGGGTCTGCTCACCCTTCCCTCCTTTCCTAGGGAGCACTAAAACTAAGTGAGCAATAGTGTAAGCAAGGACCCACTTTCTCAGTGGGAGCTGTAAGACAAAACATCTCCTAATGAGCTAAATTTCATATAGATCCTGTGCTTTAATCCTGATTTATATATACAAAGCTATGAAACTCCACGGCTTAGCACCCACTGGGCCAAAAGCTTTACTTCCATTTCTCAGCACAACTGGAACTCCAAATGCTGTGTACCTAATGAACAGCTAGAGCAGAAAATATATATCCAAAGTGTATAGTCTGTGAAAACTTCTCTACTGGGAAAAAAGGTGGAATATTAATACCCTGTGTGAGAGAAGGCTGCAAAATGCAGAGATTTGGAACAGCAAGAAAAGCTTGTAGCTTAGCTGCCCCCCAGTCCTGACTTGAGCCTATTAACTAGGGTAAAAATAAACAATAAATAAAAACCTAAATAGCTTAACTTGATCCTGCAGGAAAATAAAAGCACTAAAAAAAAAGAAAATCATTACAAGTCAAATGTTCGGTTTGTAACTTCTTCCCTGTTGTACATTGCCTTCAAGCTGGTCTTGAAGAAAACAAATTAACTTCAGATCCAGGAAATCTTTGTGTATGTGTTGAACTTTAAGCTCAAGCTATTTCTCTGACTTCAAGTGAAGCAGCACTGATCTTTTGCATCTAACACCTAAGTGCTGCAAGGGATTTGAAATGCCACCAGGTTCCTGGCACTGGCTCCATCCTGATGCTCCAGGCTGGAGCACGGTGGTTACTGCCTGACCAGTGCACTGAGAGAGGAAAAATTGCTCTGCTCTGACCTTCAGAAGACCTTGAAGAGGTTTCTCTCATTTAGCTCTGCAAGGGAAGTTTGTGCATATGCACCCAAGCCCCGGAGAGGAGAAAAGAGCAAAGTGCATTCCAGGTTTCTGCATTTAAAGATGCACAAATGCAGAAATTTTGGATCCAGTCGCTCTCCAGAAATTCCAGCCTGCTCTCAGATCTCAGGGGTTATCTCTCTGCTGTTTCCAGGGCTCAGCTGGATGCAAGCAGTCTAGCAACTAGATGGATTTGTTTAAAAAAACCCACACAGACAGGCATATGAGTATCTATAAAAGCAGCAGAATTTGAATTTAAAGAGAGAGACAGTACAAGTGTCAAAAAGATTAATAAAATAATTGCATCAGAAGTATCGTGGCTGTAGGGCTTTATATATTTGCTTCTCCCTTCAGTGTTGAAAGATGAAAATTGCAGCTGTTGCCCCCCTCCAGCATGATCACCCTCTCCCTGTTTTGACAGATTTCTTGAAAGACTCATCTCACAAAATGTCTGGCTTTTTAAAGTTTTTTTGTTCTGCCTTTAGTAATTTTCCACATCTCAAACACCTGCCCCTGCAGAGATTCTTGGTCCTGTCCCCATCTTCAGGCAATCTCCTGTCCCAAAAATTTCTAAGCACTGAAATGTAATTCCTTCCATCCCTGGTTGGGCAAGAGCTGAGAGTTTCCTTTCTTTCTGAGGCTGGATTTCACCCACATTGACAAAAAGGCATTCCACCAGAAACACTAAAATGGTTTCCACAGCATCAGACATAACTTAGGCAAGAAAAAAGATTTCCTGGATCACCACTGTATCTCTGTGGCTATTACCCTGTCCTACCCTTCAGAGGCAGCATCCTCATTCCCAGTTTGCTGGCTATTTGAAAACCCAAAGGCAGGAAAAGGTCACAGGGGGTTTGCTACCACCTCGAGCAGTTTTCTAGCATCGGAACCACCAAGGGGCAGAGTCCTGACTGCACTGGGGCAAACCTGCAGCAGATCATGTTCACTTCCACAAAATTAACACACTCTTTAATTAATGCAATAAGCACCAATGAGTAATAAATCATATTAAAATACAACGAAGGCAAATTTTTAATAAATTAAGCATTGATTCACTCAATAAATATTAATCTACTAAGCATCAAGAATTCATTACGTTGTAGAAAACCAGTTGAAAAGCCTCTTCGGTGAGCTGGTCTGAAGTGTGCAGAATGGTCCCTGTTCAGCCATTATATACACTTATTTTTAACTAATTCCATAATTTATCAAGTTAAACAACTTGCCTGAGAGTGAGTCTGGATTATTATTCCATTGCTGTATGCAAACTCCTCGACACAGATTCTAACTCACCCCCTCAGATTGCTTCTTACATTTTTCTCATAAACTCCCTTTCTTATTACCTCTTTTCTCTTCCTTGGTGTTAGTGGTCTTTAACATATTTGCTGACTGGTGTAATTTAATTTTCACCTCAATTAACTCAATGAGAGTTACAAAACTAGAAAAAATTGGGGAGGGGGTGTAAATTAACTTACTCATTTAAGTTCAGCTTATCTACAAGATGTTCTTTCACACTTTGCTCTCTGCAGAGTTCCTTCAACCTTTTATATAGATGTGGGATGTGCTGTACTTGCTTTGACTCTTATCTACAGATTAGCAAAAGAGAAGGAAAAAAAGCCAGATGCAAAGATGCCCCACGAGACTGATATGGAGCTGTTTCTGTAGCAACCGATGATTTTCTTCTCATGTAAGAATGAGCCTCGTCATATCTAATTCTGAATGTATCTGGGCCTCACTTGCCAGCCAAAGCTGTGTCAAGTATAAAGTCAATATAGTCAGAAAGAGTGATAAAAAAAGCAATTATAAAGTCATCTTCCTACTCCCGCACTCCTCCTCCAACCAGGATCCACAAGATATCCTTACCCCTGCCTCCAGTCCCAGCACGTCACCTCCCAGTCCCCAAGACTCAGCAGAGATAGATGTGGCACCCAGCCACCCAGGGATCACACACACACAAGGCTGCTCTGCTGGAAGCTCCTTCAGCAACCCACACACCTACATCCCAGGAGATGGCATGTTCTGGCAGGGGTTTCCCTAAACCATCTCTGCCTGCCTTGCTCTGAGTCTCAATATAAAACTCCCAACCCCAGGCCTGAGATAAACTTCATGTTTTGAAAGCTCTTGGGTTTTTACCATTTCGCTGCCTTTGTTCTGTAGGCTTTATTTTTTGCAACCATGAACCAAAAGGCTGCCTGCCCATCTCACACACATCTTCTGCCATAGTCCACCCACACAAAACTGATTTTTGTTCTCTGTGACCACAGGAGAACTTTGTCTTCCTAAATGTATTTTATCAGCCTGGTCTCTTCCATCTGATTTTAATGTGGTTTGTGCAGGTGCCTCTCCCCACTACCTTCAATCTCCTGTTCAATTCATAGGGTTTAAAACTGAAATGAAGTGCATGGGGTTTGGTTTCATTTTTTTCCTGGAAGCTTTGCCACAAAGTGTCAGTAATTGTGCCTTTTCCTTTTAACATCTAAATTCTGGCATCTCTTGTATAAACTGACTGCCTTGACATAAGGGTAATTGAAACCAGTGCATCTTCTCACAGAATAAAGCTGAGTATGTATTGTATGAAGGGTTTGCAAAGGTGAATTCCACATTTCTATGGCCTTTATTATTGTCACACTCTGCAATGCCAATGTTTTTGAAAGTCATCATCTCATATTATATCATGAAAGAACTCAAAAGTTCAGAAAAAAACAAAGAGATCCCAAGTGTGCACCTGGGCACCGTGTGGATGGCCCAGTGCAGCTGTCCACAGGCACCAGCACAAAGCTCCTTGGTTTTGCACCAGGGGGGATCCTCAGTAGATGGGAGGGAAGGGGAAGAAAAGGGAGGAGAGAGAAGATGCAGAGAGGGAGAGGTTAAAGGCAGGGTCCCACCCTTGCCCAGTGCTGCCTGTGAGTGATGAGCTGGGCACCCCAGTGCTCTCTGCTCCAGTACAAAGACACTCGTGTGACAGGGGAGAGCAAACCTTCTTTTACTTGCTTGTTGCTAAACAGTTTAAGAAATAATCAGGCCTGATCAACATCTGCAAAAATGTTCTAATGAAGGCTCAGGTGAACGGAGGTGTTTAAAATAAGGAAAAATAACTCAATGAGCATTTCACATTGAGTTTCTCAATTGCAAGTTCAGCTACTTGAATGCCCCCTTCCCTTCAGAGTGCAAGACTTCTCCCCACAGAAAAACTCTTGATTTCATAAATGACCCCAACAAGCTACTAATTCAAATCCTGTCAAAAGGCATAATTCAGTGATTTAAAGCTGTTTTGTTTTGTTTGTTTTAAAATAATCATGTTATGCCAAGCAATAATCTTTCCTTTCCATCCTGAAATCACAGGTTTTTGTTCAAATAATGAAGCAAGATCTCACATGTTGTACTTTTTTTATGATTAGCTGCAAGAGTTCCCTGGTATGGTGATAAAATGAACCAGTCAGCTTGTTGACACTTGACTGGGATTTTAGTAAATTGCATCTGCTGTAGCCTGTGGAATCAATTATTGATAATATAAGTGTGGGAAAACATTTATAAAGTGGTTTGAGAGCTATAATGAGCATTTTAAACCATTTTAACAGTGACCTCTCCAGACACTGGATTGTTGCAATATTTGGTAAGTCAATTCTGGTTTAAAAAAAACCCAAGTCCAAATGATAAAAGGCAAACCATTAAGCTACTTTACTCATTCTTCCAGATCACATAGTCTTCTACTCAATATCTGACACCTGCATATCTCTTTCCCAGAAGCTAATTGACAAGGATACATGGTACTTTCTTTTTTTTTTTTTTTTTAATACTGCCAAACAGGTAGCTAAGACTTCTCCCTCTCCCTGCTTCAACTATTTATCTGAAGAACACAACACTCATGCATAATGTATTATTTATTAACAAGTTCCTCCTTGGTTCTTGCAGTCCTGTTGTGCTGAAAAACTGTTTAAAAATAACATTAATACAATGAAGGCTAAGGGAAGATTTAAAAGCCAGGATAGTTATCTGTGGGCACACATATAAACTCTCTGCAGTACCTATGGGGTTGGTAGTAGTCAAAGCCTTGGTGAGCAGTAAATCCCTGGCCAAAGCATCAGCCCTGGGTGCCTGAGCATCCCTGGCAGCTGCACAGCAGATCCCATTTGAAATGTGCATGCTCAGTTTTATTGGTCACACAAATTCACAGGCTGTTCCACATATTCTTGAGTGACATCTACTGGTGCTTTATCTATAGGTTGCCTTATTTACATATAGAGCACTCATAAAGATAGTATCCAGATTCTTACTGAACCACTAGGCATGGAAAAAAAGCCCATCAGTTCGCTATAAATATTTGCAATCACAATAAAAAGTCATTAACACTATCTTATCTCTGGAAGGAAGGAGAGGAGGAATGAACTGCTTTGGAATAAACTGATCCTTAACTTTGCTAGTGAGAGTTATGATGACAGAAAGCCTCTTAACTTTTCTGTCCTTCTGCATCTGTAAAATTACAAGCATCCTCATGCACCCCAGTGAAGCAACAATGAAGTAGCAACTTATGGCTTGATGATGCATCCTATGCAGATACAGCACTCGGATGAGCATGTGAAAAGATATCCTTGATTACTTAATAACAGGCTCTTTTTAAACCAAGTCAAAATATGGCAAGCAAACCAATCACTTTAATGCAACCCAACTGGCAAACTTGACTCACAGCTCCCAGTGTTGTAAGCTTTTATCATCCTTATAATATATATATATATATATATATTTAGTTTTTTTTTTTTTTCATGCCTGACATGCTGAGACAAATGAAGACACAGCCAGCCAGTTCTGTAGTTACCCTACAGCTTGTGTGGCCATGGGAATGTATAAAGCTCATACACAGACACTAGTATTTCTTCCTTAGGAAAGACTTGGGGGAACCTTGCCTGTGCTTTGCTCATCTCTTCCCCAAAAGCATTGAGCCTGCCAGAAATTGAGGAGGAGAATAAGGCCCATTTCTCCATGGTCAGTCCCCAAATTCAGGCTCCAACCAAACCTCTTTGGAGCTCCACTAATAAAAAGGGGGCTGTGGCTGTGTGTGCCTTTTAAACAAAGCACATGTACTTCTGCAAGGGTTTGGGATCTACTCCATTTCAGTCCCCATTTTCAAGGCTTTGTTTTGGTAACAAACCACAACACAGGCTTTTCATAGTCTGATGTATTATTATGTAAATTGTGGAGCCCTGGCTATAATCCTATACTTCAGGACATCAATTACTTAACACCTATAGAGATTACTGTAACACCACAAACAGTGGATTAGGTTTTAAAGTACATAGTAAGCAGCAGGAGCTAAAAAACTCTTTGCTTTGTGTTTTATTTATTTTGAAAAAAAAAACAAAAAACGGAAAAAAAAAAAAAAGTAAAACCAGGGTAGGAAAAACTCTATGGACCACACACAGTGCCACTAACAACCAAAATCATGATGCAGATGGTTTAAGGCATAACACAGCCATTTTATAGCTGTGAATCCCTGTCTTATGTTAAATCTTGTGAAGGAAAGGAGCAGCATTAGTGAAAGCAATTATGAACTTGGAGAGTCCACAATTTGGGGATGGGGGGGGCAAGCAACAGTGTTCATTGAATGTTTAATAAGAAACAAAGCATATCTACCAATAGCAGTAATGGGATATTGACTAACCAGCCATTGTTTATGGGCTGTTTTAGATAACAGACAAGACAGATTAACTCCCAACATATGCAATTTTAAAACTAAACAGTTGCAGGAGCCTCAGATAACACAATAAGGGAGGCACAAACCCAGAGCTTTACATCTCTACTCTGTCCTATGTGGACCTTGAGACTGAACTTCAGCTGCTTACATCCATTTTTGAGTGCTCTGACCAGAAGATCATTTCTCCCAAATCTTCTTTTGATGGATATAGCTATCTAGATATTTTCTGAAACTGGGATTTAAGCTCCAATGTCTGCATCCAACCTGTGTATTTTAGTTAGCAGCACGTTTTTCTGCTCTCTCCCTGTCAACTTCTACCTAATTTAATAAACTGTCATCCTGCCAGAACAGCCAGCACACCAGTGCTTGGAGAGAAGGCAAAGAAAACAGTGCTTTGAAAAAAAATGTAATTCTATCAAAAGAGGAAAAAACCCGAGAACAAGGAAGGAAGGAAGGAAGGAAGGAAGGAAGGAGCACAGAAGTTGCAACACAAGAGTAAATTCCTTCTCTATATAAAATTTCAAAATAAATTATTGGATTTCCATACATAAACTTCTGAATTGTCTTTAAAAGTCCTTGTGATTCAGCAACAGGATGAAAATAAGCATGAGAGAACACAAAACTTCTCTGGTCATTTTCTCTCACTCACTAGTGCCTAAATCCCTCCCGCTCCAAGGGTTCCCTTCCTTTCCTTCTAATTTTGTGGGAATTATCTGTTTGTGCTTATCTCAGGTATTATTTTTCCTTTGGAATTCTCTTTTCTCTTTGGAATTTGCCTGAGATGCAGGCAAGCTGTATGAGAGCACAGCAATTTCCAGATCACAGTTCCAGTGGTTGGAGGTATTCTGCAAACACTCCAAATACATTCCCTTTCCACTGAAAGATGGCAACATTTAAAGGCAACTGAGTGACTGACATACAATGCCAATGCATGCCATTTTATTGAGAGGAAAGCCTCACTAATAGGCTGTATTTCTGGTATCTCACATTCAAACATCTCCAAATATTAAACATTCAACAGAGAGTATTTCAGCTCTACAACCCCCCCCCCCCCAAAACTTCTTGTCTGTAAGCCCAAGTAGCTGGGCTTTTCACATAACACAGAGGAAATGCCAGGAAAACTTTACAACTGCAAAATGGTTTGAATGAGATCTGCATGCTGTATCATCTCCAAAATCCTTCCATCTGTGCCATCACCATGCAGTGTCAAAGTGACGAGTCTCACACCTAGAGCTCCATGCATTCAAAAGAAAAAAAAACCAAGCTGCTTCTGTTTGGAAAGCTAGTTTTGCACTTAACATTACTATAAATGCATCTACATACACACATAAATCTATTACACATGGATACACAATCACAGACATATAAACATTCATGTAGTGTGTATGGAGGTGTCCCTATTGACTTTGGCATTGTACAGGAAGGAGAAAATATTTCTAAAACTGTGTGCACACACCCACCACTCTTGCAAAGAATCCATATAGGCTCTGTGTTGTAGATACAGAAACAAAACTCAGGAAATATGCAAAATTATCACACCTGTGCAAGACCAAGCTATCATTTTGTCACCAATAAAACACTGCAGGACACACATTTCCCAGTTAAAGCAGCAACTCTTTTCAGAACCAAAGCAAATCAGTGTAAGGGGAGACAGTGGAGCCAATTTCCCATGCACCAGACTGGATGATTTAATTTTTTAATCATCAGCTCCAAACTCACTGGCCCTCCACTCCTGTCACATTCCCTTTTCCTCTTTCTTTCCCTAATTCCTTATTTTCTCCATCCGGCAGCAGTTCTATAGCCCAGATTCATCTGCCTTTTCAAACTGCTAATATGGGAATGTAAACCAATTAGGTAGGAAACATTTGATTCCAAAGGCTTGTACAATATCTGGACCAAAAAACTCAGCATTTTTTTCTTTTGCAGCAAGGGGGCAACTAACTGCAGCCCTCTGACCTCTGCTCTGGGTGTTGTGGCACAGGTACAACCAAAGACACTTCTGAAATGTGGCCTGACAGGTGGGAAGAAGGTGATGGTAGGGAAATAACTGTGTTTTCACATTTAATTTAGGAGGATTACTTTATCTCGAAATCATTCCCTCCCGTACTGTGCAGAGTTCCTTGTTTATTTTATGTAAGTCAAGATGTGACCAAAATAATAGTGAAATTTAAATTAGAATGTAGTATATAAGGACAAATATATAAATTTATATGTCAGACTATTGTGGTCTTATCTAATTTCAAGCTTTTCATCTAATTTCAGTTTGAGTCTGTTTCCTTTCACAAGCCATGGCAGTGAGTTAGCTTCTCTATTGCTCAAAAAAAAAAAAAAAAAGAAAATCAATTTTTTTTCAAACCAGACTACTTCTTGTCATACTTACTTAAGAAAGATTCAGATCACCCCAACCATCATTCTTCTAAAAAACTACATATTTAATTACAGCCCATGAAAGCACTGTCTGAGGAAGTCAAATGACAGCAATGAGCATCCTGGAGCTAACAAGAACAATCTCACTTTCCAAACACACTCAACACTTCTTTGGAGCTTTCTGTGGCACATACTAAAAACACTGTTGAAACCCTATATCTGAACTTGGAACAAGGTCCACTCAAGCTGCAACCATATCCAAACTCCCTAAAACTTCCCCAAACCTAGCAGGGCAGAGGTGGGACCCTTTACAGCCCAGCTCCTTCCAGGGTCATTCTGCCTTTGTACACTATCTGGTCTTCTTCATGTTTAATCTGTGAATGGTGTCTCTAGAATTATTAATAAAAAGAGTAAAATGGAGGCTACAGGGAACCAAGGTGGCATTTGCTCTGGACGTCTGAAGTTGAGCATTTTTCCCTCACTTTCAAAATTTGGCATTTTAGCCCAGACCCTTCTTATAGGTACTTTAAACTGTGAAAGCCATTCCGGAGGGATTTTTATTCACAACACTTGAAGAGAGGTATATATGTTGCATATGATTTGGGATATTAAAGGAGAAAATAAAAGTTGGTTCATCACTGGGCTGACTTATCTTGCCTGAGAGCAGCTTCAAATAGAGATCTGCATAAGAAAATGAGGCCACTCAGATGTATTTTGGTCCTTTCTTCTGTCCCTATCAGGTTATTCTGACTAATAAAATATGGAATAACATTTGCCCTGTACAACAAACAGAAGTTAAAAGTCTGACTTCCTCCTTTCTTTAGCTTTGTTGCTACCTGTTTCAAATTATCACTCTTTTACAGTTGTTCTCTAAGATAGTGGTTAAAAAACACAGAATAAATTCCTGTGAAAAATCAGCCTGGTGACTGATTGAAGGCAGATGGTATCTCACAATCAGACCTCCAGAAAACCAAAGCTCATGTACAGGTAAAAAACATGTAACCAAGACTGCAGTAACCACAACATGAAGCTACTGTGAAGCAGCATTTCTTTGGGTTACAGAGAAAATATGTTAATGTGGATAATTTGCAATGTTGGTGCACTAGAGTGACTTACAAGTCACTCTGAACCTTGCAGTTTTCAGAAAAATATAGTCCTGCATTTAAGCTGATTCCATTAGCTTTATTTACATTCCTCATTTATTAGAAGAAATCCAAGAGGTTTCCAAATATCCACTGAATATTAGCATTGAAAATTAATTATCTAGATGCTAAGAGTAACATTTGCACACTGTTTGGAAAAGCATTTTTTTCCCAAAAAAAAAAGCACCTAATTTTTAGCCAGCAAAAGGGCTGAAGTACATCAAGAGTAACTCATGAGAAAGCATCACTCCATCATTCCAAACCAATTTCACAGTTGCAGGAAAGGTGAACAAACTTTCCATAAGTGAACACCTGAAGGAAATTTATCCTATTTCTTATCCTGAACTCTGTTGTGTCAGACAGCTATATTTCAGGAATTTTATATATATATATTACACATATATATATATATAAAATTTTATTTTTTAAGACAAATGTAAATGTTCCAATACAGTGGAAAAATTAGGTGTCAAGGCTCATTCCTATACCTATTGAGCTGAAATTATTCTTGTGGGCACTGAAGAAAGAGGATGTTTTTTCTTTTGAAAAGGGACTTTTTTTGAAAAGGGACTTTTCCTTTGTGGGATCATGGTCCCACAGGTTGAAACTGTAGAGGAGCCATGGGGCCACTCAGACCTTAGCAGGAAGAGAATTTATTCCCCACAGACCACTCCAGAAAAGAGCCTCTCTGCTGTGTTATCCATTAAATACATACATGTGCTCATTTACAACTGGAAAAAAAAAATGACAGCTCAAGTCTTTTATATCCCCAAATAAATAAACAAACCTGTTCAGGCAATAGAATAGAATCAGTATTTTCAAATGAGTCTTTTTATGAAGTCTGAATAAATTTCCAGCCCACATGATCAGAAAACTAAGGGAAATCACTAGGGATTACTGTTAAAAGACTCCTTGAAATATAATTAAAATATATAAAAAAAAAAAACAAATAAAGAAAAGGAAAGGGGAAAAAGAAAATATGATCTTAGGGCAGAAAAGGCATTTTGTATACTAGGAGCAAAGCAAAGAGCAGCAGCAAAGGAAGTGTGAAGAAAAATGAAGATAAAAAGGTGCCATTAGGAAGCTGGCTTTGAAGGAAGTAAGATGAAACTTTTCTTAAGAAAAAATAAGCAAACAAACCAGATAACCCAGCCCTCTGATCAGCTAAGAAATCAGAGCTGTCAGCTTTCATCCACCTTGTACAATAAACCTAAACTAAAAAAAATAGCCCCGTTTTGATTGAAGCCACACAGAGCTAATTTTTACTGGCCACAGCTTTTCCTACCTTGGTGTTTTGGACTCTGACAACCAGGAGATTTTCTAGGTTGGGGATGTTTTAGGGATGCTTCTGTGTCAACTTTGAATTATGCACATATTTCTAAATATGAAACTGTTCCTCTGCTTATGATGACAGGCACATTCACATCATATAAAATTGGGAATGGGGAGAACTAAACAAAGCCAGTGAGTTCTGAATTGATCACCTAAAACATCTGCTGTATTGCTTAGGAATTGCAGCACATATGGTATATAGGAGCTTCCAGTATTTGGAGGCACACTACCTATTCAGAACATCCATAAAATGTCACAAACCCCATCCTGGCCATTTCATGTTTAGCTCTGAATGTTCTTTTAAAAAATCAAAAATAAAATGCACAAAATTATTATGGGGTTGAAATTTCTGTTTCATCACATAGTTTGATTGCAGCTGATTTAGCTCCTGTCCTAAGTCTCCTGTATGTTTCTGTACAGCACTGAGAATACAAATAGTCTTGAAAAAGACAACAAAGACATAATGGAAAAACAAAAGAAAAGTTATCATCTAAATGTGATCCTATCTCAGTCAATCTACTCCTTGCACGTATTCAGAATCTCACCAGCATTATGGCACAATAATCTCACAGCAATCTTCACACAATATCTATTAACACCTCATCACCAATATGCATTTCTGAATGGGATTTTACTCTGATGCAGGAATCCTGTCTTGCCAAGAGCTAGGACATGATATTTTCAAGAACAGTTGACCTAGGAGTGAGTTAGGCACCAAATGGCTTTTAAGTGTTAATGTATTTTTGAGAATCTGTTCCTAAGAATCAAAATCTCATAGTAAAATAGGTCACACTGAATTTGCATTTTAAAATAGTAAGGCAAAATATCTTAAATGAGCAAATTAAAGTTTTTTTTTTGATTTTTGTTTCTTTGTTTTAAATCCTACTGCCAAATATTGGCTTTGAACTCCCCTGAAGTGAAGCTATTTTCTAAGTCTGGCTGCCACTTAGGGGAGGCAAATTCTGTACTGTCACATCCCATCTGAGTACCTCCCAAAGGAAAGGAGAACTACTGTGCCAAACAGGGGAAATACCAAGTTGGAGCTACAGAGTCATAGAAGCCAGTAGGTTGAAAATAAATTCTTCAGAAGGGAACTAGTCTAGGGAACAGTACAGGCTTAGAAAAGATGGCAGGGATCAGCTAAAACACTTGTAATTTCTCTTGGCCAGAGTTTCCCTTAACCAGATCAAGCTTAGAGGGAGGTAAGGGTGAACCATAAATCAACACTTACAGAGTCTCTCTGGTAAAGTTATTATTTCTTGCAGTCTCTGTTGCCAAACCCAAGACAAAGGCTTTCCCCCTAAAGATAAACACTAATAAAAGTGCCTGTACTTTCTCACTGCTTTGAACCCAATCCACTGCTAAAAGTCAGTAACAAGTTGAGTAATTCTCAAAGTCCCTCCAAAATTTATTGAATGGCTCCCTGCAAGCAAGTACAAATAAACCCAGTAGTAATTTATCCCTCACATCTCCAGGCAAACTGGAAAGATCCTACTCACCCTTCTCAAACACTGTCTTATCAGGGAAAAAAAAAACAAACCAGCATTCAGGGATAGATAAGAGGTGAACTGAGTACCAGTTTTAATACTTCCAGCCTACATAAACAAAAGGCAGTATGGAACCCAAATCACAACACACAAACCCTTGTATCATCTAAAATAAATTCAGTGTCCAACCAGTATTGTCCAGTTAGGCAGTATCATTATTCCTAACACTGAAATGCTAAAACATGGGATTTAATGAAACCACATCGTGTGCTTTGTAATAACCACTTGTATAATTCTGAAAATGGAAAGCTTATTTTCTTTATTTGTGACTCAAGGTCACTTTGAACCCAAAGAGGGCAAACTCACAGCTCACATAATCTGTGCTAGGAACTTATTTTGTTCCATACCAAAAAAGGCCCCAGATTTTTAAAGAAACAAACAAACAAACAAACAAAACCAATTTAGAGCTTTTTATAAAGCAGTTTGCAAAGCAAAACCATCTCTAAGAGCATATATAATTCTGTGAGGGCTCCCTCTTTTGGTAACAAAAAAATAAGCTTCTCAGATCACCAGCTTTTCACAAGAGGTTCTTTGCTTTCAGGACTACAAAGCTCAGATCAAGAACAAGGTTTTGTCTTTTAGAGGAGACCTCATCTGTGTAAAAGCTTTCATTTACCAATATGCAGAATGCTGCTACTGGTGAATTTTGGTGTTGTTTATACTGTACTTTGTTTCTGCAGAGACCTTGGAGCACTCCAAATTTCCCAGTCTCTCTCCACCCCCAGATCTTGCTGGGAGTTAAGACATACAGGGTTGGTCAGGAATGGCCAGGAGTAGCAATAAAGAGAGGCAATTTGGCATTGGCTGGGATAAAAATCACAGGAATAGTCAAGAAAATAGGTCACAGAGGACAGGCCAAAAGAACAAGTGTGAAGAATGGCTTTTTACTGATTAGTCCCTTCCTGGGAAGTGTGCCAGAAAGTACAGAAGGTCCCCAAGAAATTTCCCTTTAATACCCAGACCAAGTTTCACTCTGTAGCTTTTCCATGGAAGCTCAAGGTTACAGTTAAGCTGTAAAATGGAAAACCATCTAGAAAATTTTTTGTCACTATTGGGATTGCTGGTATAAAAGCTTTTACCTGGACACAGGGTTTCTAAGAGATGCTGATCACTTGGGAAGAAGCACTGCCCTGAACATGGGTTGCATTAGCAAGCTTGCTACACCTGACTTCTCAGTTAACTGGGGGCTGGGATTTCCAAAGGAAATCTATTCACCTGAGTTGTTACTACATTTCTCAGAAAAATTGACTTTGGGGTCACTATGCTGAGCCTACAAGCAGTTTAAGTTCTTTAGTACTTACCTATACCAAAAAACCTTGAGCTATTAATATTAATTTGGCCTTGCATTGGAAGAAGTGAAAGGATTTGGTTATTTTTTTTCATTTTACTTCCCTGTAATTTACATCAGCTGATATTCTGAAACTCTGACTCTATACCATGGGAGCTTTTTAGTAGTTTTTGTTCAGGGTTATTGAAATTTAAAAGTTCATTATGTTACAATTCTCTCATCTAGGCCTCAAAGGCTTTTGCATTACTGCTGTCCTGTGGGGAAACTAAGCAAGGGGGGACTGGTTAAGTGAACTCAGGGACTGATCCTTATAAACATTATAGGTATTATGGGCTCTTTTAATTTAAATACCCTGTCTGCAAAAGGCAGATTATTCTGGATTTATATACATAAAGAGAATATCATGCTAACTTTTTATTAAAAATTAAAATCTTTCAAGTCACAACACAAATCAATATACCACAATTTGAGTGAAGTAGAATGATTATCCTGCGGTTAAGTAATTGAAAAGGGAATTGAGTAATCTGTCATTCTCCCTGCTCTGGGCAAGTTAGCTCGAGATGTCTTAAGCACTACATTTTAGGCTCCTAAAAGAGTTAAGACATCATGCTTTCAAAAGCAATTCCAGTGAGACAACATTCTGGGTACATACCTAAACACAAGTTTGATTTTTCCACTTTGGACATTCCTGGAAATCTGGCCTTTTTTAACATCTCAGAATGTGAAATGAGATGAGAAATCACTAAAACAGCTGATTTCTTAGTGTGCACAGGAAGGACCAAAGGCAAAGCCACATGATCAGATCCAGTCCTGAGGTCTCCACCTCTAAGCTTGCAGGTGAGAACTGACTGTGGTTGTAAAATAGTTCAGAAATTTGAGTGTGGGAAGTAGCTGCTAACAGATCTATAGAATCACAGAATCATCTGGGTTGGGAAGGAGCTCTGAGATCATCAAGTCCAGCCCTTAATCCACTGCCACTGTGGTTACCAGACCATGGCACTCTTTTAAAAATGCCCAGGGATGGAGAACCCACCACCTCCCTGGGCAGCCCATTCCAATGCCTGATCACCTTCTCTGGAAAGAATTTTTCCCTAATATCTAACATAAACTTCCCCTGATAGAGCTTAAGTCCATTCCCTCTTGTCTTACTGGTAGCTACTTGGGAGAAAAGACCAACCCCCCCCGGCTCCAACCTCCTTTCAGGGAGTTGTAGAGAGTGATGAGGTCTCCCCTGAGCCTCCTCTTCTCCAGGCTGAACACCCCCAGCTCCCTCAGCCCTTCCTCACAGGACCTGTGCTGGATCCCTTCACAGCCTCCTTGCTCCACTCTGGACCTGCTCCAGCACCTCAATCTCCTTCCTGAGCTGAGGGGCCCAGAACTGGACACAAAGGTGTCAAAGGCTTTGCTGAAGTCCAGGTAGACTCCATCCACAGCCTTCCCCTCATCCACCAGGCAGTTCACCTGATGATAAAAGGAGATTACCTTGGTCAGACAGGACCTGCCCTTCCTAACCTCGTGCTGTCTGGGTCTGATCCCCTGTCCATCCTGCAGGATGATCTGCTCCATAACCCTGCCAGGCACTGAGGTCAGGCTGACAGGGCTGGAGTGTCCTGGGCCCTCCCAGAAGAGTCTAAAATGGAATCCCTTCAGCTTAGAGCCAGGATAGACCCATCTGCAACTGACTTTTAAATCCCTTTTTTTAAATGAGACTAAACTTCCTCAAGCACTTATGCATTGCTCTGCAAAACGTCGTGGGGGTCAAGTTCTAAATTCAAGAGCTCTTCTGGAAACTGAATGGCTCAGCTCAGAAGAAATTCTATGTGCTGCCTTTTTTGAATTGTTTCCTCTGCCACCAGCCTGCTTGTTCTATCTGGGATAACATCGTGCAGTGTTGAGACCTTAGACTAAGTTTTTTTGTGCTCAGATTGCTCTTTGCTTTATGTATATACCTGGTTACACACCTCACTGCTTATTTATACTGTGGCATAAATCAGGGGTGAGGGGATCATAGATGGATAACCACTGTGTTTAAAAGAATAAGGCAACGCAACTGGGACAAGATGGATGGTGAAGACAGGCAAATCATGATGTAATTCTGTATGGAAATGTATCTGTGTAAACAGCATAGGCAAAATCTTTTCAAGCTTCAGTACAGACCCAAATAAACCCCAGAAGCAGGGCTGAGGATGCTGCTTTTCATGCTGTGCCATTAGGGTCTTTCTGACACCTCAGTACAGCAGCTTAGGAAGAGAAGCATTTGCCTTCATTTTGAATTTGCCTGCCTTTTGTCACAACCTTAATTTCATTAAATTGCTGAGGTTTGTGTCTTTATAAAATGCACTATTCCAGCTTCCAGCAGACATGCAGATTAGCCTTATCCTAAAGCACCTCATCTCTATTTATCCTGGCATAATTAGTCACGTAAATTAGAAATCATTACCAAAGGCTACAAAACCCTTTAGCAAAGGCTTGTTGACAGGCTAACATGTTTAAAGTACTTTTAAGGTCTAAGGGTGGTAAGAGAGGGATATGTGGGAGTGTGGGGAGAAAGAAATATCATCACAGTAAGAAGTACATTCTGACACAGAAAATGAGGCTGTGTTAATCTGTATTCATTCCCAAAGACAGACTTATACCATTGTATGCTGCCACGGTGATATATAACAGAGGACATTTAAAATGCCAAGCAATAAAAGTGTATTTTCTTCATTACATTTCCGTTGAATGCTTTGATCTTCCCACTTTACACTATAAGTTTGATTCATCATTACTTTCCAGTAAGAAACTGCCACATTTGATTGTGGAAAGAAGAATTCTTATCTAATTGCAATTTGTAAGCACAGGATTTAGTGCATTGTTGCCTGAAAAATGGAACTGTCTAAATTATTTTCCCTGAAACTAAAATCCTCGACAAATAAAAGCAACATATGATAGCTGGGCATAATTAAAGAAAAATGACACCTACTGTTACATGAATAAAGAAAACGTGTTGATGACAAGAGAGGGAAAAAATGTGATTTCCCTGCAGTTTTGGTGAAACAAAAGCATCACATTTTAGTTCTTTAACACATTTGTTCAATGACTTGGAAAAAAAGCAATCCCATTCTCCAAACCAGCCTGTAATGTACAGTTATTTCCCTGCAGCAGAGCAATGCATGTCAGACATTTTGGATTTACTGTGCACGCACAGCAGCCCTGTCTGAGCATCCCGACACCCAACGGGCTTTTCCAAGCAATGGCACAGAAATGAGAAAACAGCCATGAAAATCTGGGCATGCAGTAAGCCTCCTCCCTTTAAGGTTCCTGTTTACAGCTTGACTTTCAATAGCCATTCTGATTTTTCAGGTGTCTATACATACGATATACAACCAGGTCTCAAGCAACTTTCTGCTCCTTCCAATCTGTTCTTTTTTTCCTTCCCCTTTTTTTGCTCCTCACCCCCTCTCTCCTGCATATGCTTATCTAATCTATTCCCCAATATTAAAAAACTCCTGGAAAACCACTGGTAAGAAAACATGTAATATTCTGTTATCATTTGTAAAGCTTAGAGTATTTGTCTTCCCCTTTGTTTTCAGCACTGTCCTGTTTTGCCCCTCCCTACAGTGTTCACATATTCATTACAGATGCTTTGATAAACTAGTTTTCATCTCCATGGGGTGTGAATAGGTTTATGGAAATCACCTATCTATAGCAATACCTGATAACAAATATGCAGTGATAGCTCTGAGTGATGCATTATTCCCCATTCTTCACAGCACAAGAACAGGACAATTTGTAACCTGTTGGAGGAAATGCAACACAGGCATTAGCAAGTTTTCCAGCCCATTCTGAGAACCATTCTGCTCCAGCTGCCTTCCTATTGATAAGTACTCAAGAAAAGTTTAAAACTGGACTGGGTATTTCTCCCCAAGCTGGCAGTGCAGCTTCGACTACAGCAAACATATATTCCAAGAATATATGGAATATATTCTTGTCCATTTAAGTCCATTTTTTTAATGGACTTAAAAAAAAAAAATATACCAAGAACATGACTAGCTATTGCAGAAGGACTGTCTATTACTATCTACTACAGCTAACTATTACTTGTAAATAGATACATATATCACAGTGATGGGGAATACTATGTCCTGAAAAAGGAAAAAAAAAATATCTGTTGATACTTCTTCAGTGCTTACAAATCTCTGGTCTTAAGCATCTGGTCTCAAAACAGAGGTCATTCATTACTCCAAGTGCATAGTAATTATGAGTAGGTTTGTAAGATCCTCTCCTTCCCCCCCCCCAAAAAAATAAAATGGTTGCACCAGAAGGTGCATACTGCTACAAGGGGTCCCTGCATGAGGGAGAACACCAAAACCAGTTTAGGAGCCACTCTCCTTTTATTGAGACAGAAGAACCAATCTACATGACTGACCTTCTGAGGCACATCAATAAGTCCTCAGAACAGCAAAAGCATGGTGGAAGAAGTGGATGTGTGTATCTGTCTTGTGGAACAGGATGTCCAGTTATTAATAATAAAAAAAAAATTTAAATAATTTTTTTAATTACTGAACTGCATGCTTGTAACCTTTGAATGGCTGTACAAAAATTCCAGAGCTGGAGAAAAGTCCTACTACATTTATGTAGTGATAACCTCATGGAAGATTCATGCCAATTTTACCAATATTTTACTAATCATAGGTGTAACTTAATATTTCACCTTGATTCATTACACAAGCAAATGTTGTCTGCATTGGCACCTGGTAGGGCAAACCCCAGATTTAGGGAGTATTTTGATATGTACAGTACATGAATATCATGTAACATTCAGGAAAACTGAGCTATAAAACAGTTATTCCAGACTCCATGTGGGCACTGTCCTTGCTGACCAGCACTTTTCTCTCAGCCACCACTGGAAGCAGCTGTCACAAGTTCCTCAGCAGCCTGGATCACTGCCTGGAGGCAGAAGTACCTTCTGACCATTTCTGTATATGGAAAAGGACCAACCAGATTAGAAAACACTTAGTGACATCAAGCATCCATTAGGTGATATCCTAGAGGTCCCTTCCAACCTCAATGATTCTATGAAATATTCTTTTATGTCAATAAACACAAAGCAGATCTGATCAAATATTGATTTCCAGCACTCCTTTTCCTCAGGCTGCCTTCTATCTCTATATAACATTGTGAGTTAGTCAAGTGATGGGGAGGATGAAGGATGTTTTCCACTACTGTGTCTCTCTTTTGAGGCCTCAGGGGGTTCTCTACAGATTCAAGAGGAACAAAATGCAACCAGCTTTGAAGAAAGCTCTTTCTTTGGACTGTCAATACTGCTTTGGGTTTGCGAGGGGTTTTTTTGGCTCGTTGCAAAGACAAGTTTTGTATAAGGACCTGGATGTCCCCTTCAGAACCTGAAGGGTTCCACAAACTCCTTTCCCACATCAAAGCAATTAAAAAAATTAAACAAATAAACGAGACCATCTCCAACAACCCACACAGGCTTCTTTTTCCTGAAAGGAAAAGTCTCCATTCCTTTTAAGCAAATTATGAGTATTGCTGTTGATACTAACTTCATGGAAGCTGTTCAGATAATGCAATGTTAGGCCTGGCCAATACTTTGCAGTAATGTGAAACAAGGATTGTCCCTTGTTCCAGACACTTGAGGGTTTTTATTTAAGTAGATGGGGTGTGTCCAAATCACACAGAGAGCCACTTGCCTTCTGATGCACTTCACAAGAGCACTGTGGGGTCAGCTTCCTCTTCTGTAGCCTATTCCATGGGTAAATCCTGCCTAACCTCCACATTTAATGCTTTCCCCTTCCTTTTACACTCTTACCTTTCCCCTTTTACACACCAGAGTACATTGCAAGGAGAAAGGAGGCTGGAATCCCCATCATCTCCTAACTATTCCTTAAGGGCAATGGAGTCCTATTTGTTTCATTCACTTTCCTGACTGTACAGTATTTAAAACTCGTCTGAATTGGTAAGTAAAAAGAATATCCTGGGGGCTGCAGAAGACAAATACAAGTTCCTACTCCAGAGGTGTATGGTTTAAAGAGAAGGCTTGGATAAGAGAAGGTAAAAACTCAGAAGAAGGATGAAGGGTTGTTCACTCCAGAGAAGGCTCTGGGGAAACCTTATAATGTCCTTCCAGTATCTGGGGGGGCTACAGGAAAGCTGGAGAGGGGATTTTTACAAGGGCATGTAATGATAGGATGATATGGAATAGTTGTAAGCTGAAAAAGGGTAGAATTTGATTAAGTATTAAAACAAACTCTTTACTCTGATGGTGGTGAGACACTGGAACAGGTTGTCCAAAGAAGATGTGGATGCCTCATCCTTGGAAGTGTTCAAGACCAGATTGGATGGAGCTGGAGCAACTTTGGCCAGTGGGAGGTGAACATGCCCATGGCAGGGGACTGGGACTAAATGCTCTTTAAGGTCTATTCCTACCTAAACAATTCTATGATTTTATGATTCTATGAATTGTAAGCCTTGCATGTGTTGATGTAGAGGAGAGGAAGGAGAAAAAGACATGGTAGGGCATAACAAACAGACAGGATCTCCTCTGCTCAAATAAGAGAAGGATTTGATGTTCTCTTTCTAATTCTGCAGTTTTACTGGGTTGAGGGAGATTCTATAGAACGCCTGTAAATAAAAAAAGCAAAATTTAACTTCTTCAGTAATAAAGAAAAGATAATTTATTTTTCCATTTCCTCTAAAAATCCCCAAAATACAGAGAAAGCAGTATTAGTATAGAGCACATCACACACATTTGGGAAAGTAGGGAAAAAGGAAGACTCTCCAACTGAGTTCCTCTTTTTAAGAAGCATCTTTATATGTTCTTTTAGCAGGGTTCTTTTTTTCTCCTTGATTGCAGAAAACATCAGTCTCAAATAGTTTTTAACTACTTGATTAAATTGTCCTAAAATACAAAAAATTTTAAAATATTGTGCTATTATAATGTGAAAACCCATTCTAGAGCTTAATGGAGCTACTGCTGTGAAATGATAAATCAGCATAGTCCAAAAATTAACCATAATATCTCATACTGATGTGGGAGGAACAGTTTCTGGCCTTTTATGTAACTTTTAATCTACATTAGTCAAGAAGTATTAAGACTGACTTAAAGACACTGTCGGGGTTTGAGATGGTGAAGAAAAAGAATTCATAATTATTTAGGAAACAATGGAAATGGAACATTTTTCAGAATATCTGAGCAGCCACAAATCCAAACTGAACTCAGTCGAGTGCTGCAGCTGTTGTGTTGTTCTGAAAGTCAGTGGCCCATTTTTAATGGAGACTGGCAAAATACCTTGTGGGGATACAGTGCAATTTAAAGTATTATGAAGACAAAATACTAAGTACTACTTCTTACAGTACACACCATTTCATCAGGGCATTTTTAATCAGCATGCCTCTGAGAGAACAGGGCTCAGCTCCACAATATTTATTGTCAATGGCTGCTGGTTAGCAGGGGTGGCAATTCTGCTTAGTGGGGACATCTTCCCCTGATTTAGCAGTGATTAGTGGTTCTCAGTCTCCTGCTGACTCTGGCTGAGCCTTTCTCTAACAATAGCTGCTTGCTTTCCACAGCTCTTCTGCATGTTAAGAATGGGTTTTAATGTTTTGCTGGCACACCCCTCCCCCCTCCCCCCTCCTGGTGCAATCTTCCTCATTTCCTAGAAGGAGCTGCAGTCCTGAGGGCTTGGGGATGACCCTGCTGCACCAGCAGACATGCTGTGACTGGCCCAGTTGGCAGAGAATTTCTGCTGTGGGGATGTTCAGTCTCTTTCTTAATGCATTCAGTACTCAACTCCATCCTGTACCTCCCCTTCCCCCCAAAAAACTCCTCAATGAAGTGAAAATACTTCCATAAATTTCCATTCTCTCAGCAGGAGCACTGTCGTAGAAAGGGAATCTTCTATCACCTGCTTTATCAGTTCAGGAGAAACCTCATCAGAGACTGAACAACTAAGTAATTCAATAGCTGTTTGGTTGATTTTTATTTGGTCCTTTTCTTTGGAACAGAATTATTCTTTTCTGTACCACGTGCAAACAAAAATTCTATATAAACTTTATGGCTTTGCCATAAAATTCTTCTGTAATCTTCAGTAAGTCCTAAGTTTCACACCTACAGAAAACAACCTCACACTTTATCTATTCTAGATATATGTAATTTCCTTAATTAATATAATGATAATAACATGATATTTTAAAGTATTTTAAAGTAGGGGTGATTCCAAGAAACTTACTGGATTTTTTTTTTTTAATTTACATTCAGGAAAGTTTACAGGAAGTCTTTGAGCAACAGTTGTGTTTCTGGCATCCACTTATTTTGGAAGACTGCAAATTTTTTGGTATTCAAGAAGCATCCATGAAGTGATTGTGTATGGATAGTTTTTAAAATGCAGAGAGGATAGCTGTAGAGTAATTCAATTTTTCAAAGACTGCAGCCCATGAACCCAAGACTTTATAACAATGGAAGTCTACAATGTACATAGTTTTGATATCAGATTTATTTTATTCAGAGAATGAATTTTATCGATGTTGGTCTAAAGTTACCTTCGGCACTGTTAAGATGGCTGAAGGGGGAAGAAACCTGAATAAAATAATTGCATATTAATCTCCAAGAAGAAATTGCATTTGATCCCGAGCACACATAGACTATATTACCATCAGGTTATTTTAAAACACTTACTCAAAAAGATTGAACATTAAGATTTTTTTGGGGCATAAAGTGGAAAAAAGTACCAATATTTAATGAACATTTTATAAATTGTCTTTTCACTTCTTTAGAGAGAAATTTTCATGTGATGTAAATAGCTCTAGATCTACACCTTCAAAAAAATGACTAGAAGCAAGCCCCACATGCTCTCAGTGTTTGTATCCCTAGACTGTAAATTATGAGTAATTTCAGAAGAGAAACACCAAATGCTGAATCCTTTTGCTGTTGAAACTTGAGCTCAGCTGCACTGCTGTATTGACAGTATCTAAATTTAGATACACAATTTAGGAGCTTTTATTAGCTGGTTAGTCTCACTTTTTAGTTGTGTAAAGAGTGATCCAGAGGGCAACTCGGAACACACAAGTCAATCTCCTACCCTGGGCAACTCTCAGCACTCTACAGCCATCCTCAGGTGTTCAGCCTCTCAACCTACGTGCCACAGGGTGATGGTCAGTGTAGCTCCTTGACTGCCAAGATTTTTCAGCCTTATTTGGAAGCTGAAAAGGTTTTTCCCTGCATCTTCATAGTGAGCACATTCTAATAAAGCTCTGCTGAACAAGTGATAAATGTTCATTGAAGACTCCTAAGCTTGGTATAGGGGTACCACAAGGACATCTCACTCAAGAAGATGCTGCCAGAGCCACTTAAAAATTAAAATATTGAGGCAGCTTGAATCTAGTTCAGCTATATCTTGCTTAGAAATAATGTAGTACAATGATTTTGATATGGTTATATGCACTTTTTGTAAGATTTTATGTGAGTACTCCAGGTATCACAGGATTGATTGACTTCATAACCTTGGATTTTTAGAAACAAGTCAGCTAGCATAAGTCAGTCACCTTGGCTTTTTTTTATTACCAATGGAGGGAGAAAATCATTGCAATAGGATGAATCTTTTTGCTTCTCTCAGATAAATATCTTAGGAAAAAGTGAACCATCTACAGATTCTTTGTACACACCAGCCATTAAAAAAGAGCCCAAATTTATGAATAAATAAGCAGGTTCTCAGCTATGGTTTGTCATCAGGTGAAACTAATTTCACCCTAAATTTTGTAAAGACTGGAAGGCAGATGAGGGCAGCTGCTTCCCTGGAGCATCTGGTTGCTGATGTTTCTTTCTGGATTAGGTATTTAAAACTTAATCTTGATAGGAAGATTCTCAACATTGCAGTAAAAAAAAAAAGAGGCAGAAACCTCCATTGCAAGTTTAAGTCTCTTTAGCAAGAGATACTATAGAATAAGAAAATCTAAAAATAGGGAAAGGAGTTTTGAAATACTTAAACCATATTACATAAGCAGAAATACCAAGCAAAACAAGCCAGATTAATTTCAAGTGGCATTAAATATAACCTTATAAGTAACACCATTCTAGAAGGATGATTTTCTGAATCAGAAATGGACATAAATTCTGTGAGAGACAGCAAAAGGAAAGAAGGTTAAGGGTCGAACACATTTGTTCTGTTTATTCTCTGAAATCCAATTAACTTCACTTATTTGAGAAGACAAAGCTTGAAGAACACATCTTAAGAAATGTAAGAGACTGAGACCCCTGAAGGAACAGGAAGAACTCTTGATACAAACATTGCCACACATCCAACAGGGCAAATTCTTTGAATTAGGCATGAAAGAAACAGGAGTCTTTCTCAAGAGTCTAGAATTTTTTTTTTTTATTTTTTTTTTTAATTTCTGATCTTCTTTCTGTGCCTCTAAAGTCATCACCTCCAGCAGCTTGAAATCCACCACAGCCACCTGTGCCACATACATTTTCCTGTCTTTCATTAGGACAGGTTCTATCTTGTAACAACCCGCTCAGCATTGAGATTAGGGACTCATTTGTGTTGCACTGTTTGCACAGTCAAGCAGAAAAGTAGAGATGCTGGAGCAGGTCTTGCCCAAATAATTTGTTTGGGATTTAAAAAATAAATCCTGAACAAGAGGAAAGGGAAAAAAACAACATAGTGTATTTGAATATAGATGTGTTAAGGTCATGGTTCTCAAAAAAGTTTGTAAGCTCAGTAACTAGGAAAACTTCTGTCAAAGATGGATGCAGGAAAATCTGTCACAAGGGGGAAAAACACCCAGTTACACTAAAGAACAAGACAAAGAGCAGGAAACTGACAGAATAAGCTATAACCTTTTAGTCATCAGGTCCATGCCTGCTCAACTGTTCCTCACAGGTTGTTCTGCTTTCACAAGAAGAGCTACAAAGAAGCTAAAAGGAAATAGCTGCATCATACTGAACAGTCATAATTAACCCATGAGGGAAAAGTACACCACATATGAATATATATATATACACACACACACACATATACCTATCCAGCTTCCAGAGACAAAAAGCAGCACACTACTAGACTCTAATAGATTCAGACATGCCTGATGTTAGTTGCACATGTGTATAAAACAAACCATCTGCATGGAAGCACTTTGTGTGAGAAATGACAGGGCCAATGTTCATTTTTCCCAGGTAGCTGCTGGGGTGGGGAAGGTTCCTTGTAAATTAAGTCCCTGCAAGAAATGACAGGAATGAAGTGACTTTGTTGTTCTAAATAGGAGTTTGAATGGGAGTTTTCTAACAGTTGCATGGAAAAGCATTCCCTCATTTTGACCCAGAATTTCTGTAGATCCATCATGTAGTTTTACTGTGGGAACTGATAATAACTTCTGTCAGGTCTTTTTACTAAGAAAAAGAAATGCTAAGCCAAGTTAGGAAATACTAGATACCAGTAAAATAAAAATAGTAGAACAAAGTGAACTGTAATTGGTGTAGTTATAGGCATAGGCAGATAAATACTTGAAGGGAACCCACTCAAATTGACAACTTGTGCTCTGCTTAAGTCAGGAGGATTTCAGCATTACTGGGCCATCTACAGCCTCTCAAACACTAACTCTGAAGGAGAATTTCCATCTCACTTATCTTTAAAGGATATGTATCAGAGGTAAACTGGTCAATTAGGATTCTTTTAAAATAAAAGAAATAGGCATCTGCAATGGAAAATAATCTTATCTATTGCAAACTAGAAGCTCAAGATGGAATATATTGACCTGCAGAAGTATTTTTTTTTTTTCTCCACCTATTGCAGCAGAAATGTAGACAATGGACATGAATTAGATCCCTAACTCTAAACGATAAAGTTCAAGAATTCTTCCCATCAAGCCAACAGTCTGCAAGTTCTCCTTGAGTCACAGATACATTTCAAAACTAAAGAGAAGCCTTGACTGAAAAAGGGGATGGAGAATTGGAACCCTACAGCACTAAACAGAGCATCAATAACACTGGTGATAGCTGAAAAGTATGAAATCAGCTCTCCATCTCATTGCTGTCTATGCAATTCTCTTATTCCCTGTAGTGCCTCTTCTCTTTCTCCCTAATCTGGTTGATTTGTGATTAAAATATGAAAGCAACTAACAGAGAGAAGTTTTATTAAACAGCTCCTGTAGAGGATGGCTTTGAGCTACCTCCTGTTACTCTGAAAGATTTGATGCCAACAAATGCAATAATGAGTAAGAATAACAACATGCCCAGTGTCAGGGCTGGGCTGGTCCTCTTTGCCTGTCCTGTGAGGAAGATGAATGTTTGTCATGCCTCACCTGGGGTTCATAAATAGCCTGCTAAAAGAAAAATAATTCAGTGTTTATGGCGCACCAGTACCACTGAAAGCATCTGTTGAGGGCTGTGGTTTGCTTGTGAAAAGCACTGAGTTTTCTTTTCTTGCAGCAAAAGGGCCTTTGGAGTTTATGTCCACATAAGCATGAACATTGTGAGGGAAGCAGCACCTGGTTGTAGTTGGAGAGAGGGTTACTATGCTTCTGTAAATAATTTTCTGTTTCTTGTTGCTGTAGCAATGAAAATAAAAAATAATAACTAAAAATAAAATAAAATAAATCTCTTCTTATTCCATTTCCTTGAAACTGGAGATCAGAGAATGCATAGAAATGGTAGCTACAACTGAAAAGCTATGGCACTAAAACCAGGAAAGGAAACAGGATTTCACTGTCAATCCAGATAGGGCCATATTCTTTAATGAGGGACTTGATAGGTGGCAACACCCAGCCTCAGTTGCTTGGATAAAACTGTATCTGCAAAGAGTAATTTTGGAATCAAAATGAGTCTCCTGAAAACATTAAGAAAATACTCACTCTCTTATATTGCAGGATTGATTAATTCTGCATCAAAGAAGTTCATATCCATTTGCACCCAGCAAACTAAAATAGGCAATGCCAACCAGTTAAACTGGTTCCAGTTACTGTTTATAAATGTATAAAGTACCATATTTTAATATCTTCATCAATTTCTGTTTTAGTTGTGAAAGTACATTTTTTAACTGTAAGTCTTAAACAAAAGCTAACAAACTTTTGAAAATGCTGACCTGGCCCGTAGGCCTAAATCTTCATAAAGGGATCTTGACTTCTATAAAGCAAAATTAAAGTTTCTTAGCTCAGTTAGACATAGTTTAAAAACTAGACCTAATTCCTACTGCCACCTACCATATAAAATAGCTTGAAAACAATCAGAGATGAAACCTCATTACACATGCCCAAAAGGAAAAAGAAAACACTCAAAAATGACACATAATAATTACTGAAGCATCAAACAGTATGGAAAGCCAACATACATTATCCTTAAAAAACCCAGACCAAGAAAGAAACAATACATCTGAAATAAATTTGTCTGGACATATAACCAGAGAAGGACAGCCAGGACTGCAGATTGCCCACACCACCACATTAATGCAGCACCTCTTGGGTTTTACCATCTGGGAATGTCATGGGAAGAGACTTCTACAGTGGATCATGAGTCTCTGGAAAGGGGATTTTCTGGTGTCTCTAGGAAGTGAATAGAAATAACACTTGGGTGCTAAACTCCTGACCAGAGCTCCTACAGCTCTGAGCCCAATCCTCCAAAAGTGAATGGTCAGAAACACAGATAAACACTGTATTTCTACCCCATACCCTAAATCATCTCTAGTCCTGCTTTTACTATGAAAAATATACCCAAACTCAGACTGTATTTTAGCCTGATTTAAACTGTATCAAAAATTTCTGGGCTTCTTGGAGTTGATGAAGAGACTGTGCAATCAGACAGCATCTGGAGCCAACTTTTCTGCTGGCTTAACACCATTAGTGTTGGTGGAGTTGTGCCAGCAGAAAATTTGGCCCTTGAACTTGGAGTCAGTTTTCTGAAAACCTGTCCATTACTAAAAAAAACCACAGAATGCACTGCTGAGGGCACACAGAGACTAAAGCAAGTAAAAAGATTTTTTTTTCATTTTAATTTTGTTTTTTTTGGTTTTTTTTTAATTCCATGTGAGTACTTTTGGTCTGCCACCAAAAATAAATAGCACCTTCAGCTTTCCACCATCTGCAGTACCTGGAATTGCACACTCCAGACTCCAAAGGAGCCTACAGGCTGACACTGGTTCTGCTTTAGATCTTATAAACCTCCAGCTCATGTGGAGAAATTGAGGTTTTGCAAGACCTTTTCAAGGCTTAAATGTCTCACAGCATAGGTACAATACATTCCAGTCACTTTAATCCAAACACTATCTCTAATATGTTCTGCCTATCTTTTTCATAGTATTTGTTAGTGATCAGGAAAGATTTTTTGCCTCTGTATTCTTTTCCTCTCCTGTTCCCTTTTTTGCCCGCTGGCAATAATTATAAGTTGTGCAGGACACAAAAAAACGGATATTAAAGAGTCTGTATATTATTAAAGATACTGTCAAAGGCTTCAGTCTTGAACCAGCAGTCTGACTAATACATATTTGCCTTCCTTTGGCACATAAACATAGTTATTATTCCTTACAAAACAAACAAAAAAAAAAAAAAGCAGGGAGGGGAAGAGGTGAGGGAGAATTGTCGCTATTTAGTAATAATTTAAGGTTTTCATTTATTTCCTTGCAATGTAATAATGTACATGCATCTGTGTAATTGCTTTTCCCATACATTCTAGTTGAAACACATCCTACTTCTTAGATTCATGACAATGAAACATTTATACCCTACATTCTGGGACTAATTTATATTGATTATTTTATATTCTATTATTAATATTAAGATGCTACTCCTCCCTTTTAATTGTCCTTTTTTTCTTTGTAATAATAGATACTGTTAAAGAATCCAGTGTGCCAAAAACTCTGCACAAAATTTTTTGTCCTATCCCAATCCAAGGATGCTGGGCCAACACCTCAGGAGTTCCAGCATTATCTGATTTATTCAAGGTCTCCCTGCTCATTTCAAAATGTGTTTCACTTTACACTTTGGAGTTTGGGGTTGATTCATCAACTTGATCACTTCCATTTGTGAAGTTGTAATATCCTTTCTTTTTTACTTTTGTTTGTTGAAGATATATATAAATATGTAACCTATGCAGTAAGTTTAATTCTGTAAAGATCTCAGATCTGACACACAGTGAAAGCACCCTCTTTATTGGCATCATGCTGTATTTGATACTTACTGCTTTGGCTTTAGAAATGTTTGCTGATGGTTTTTAAATGCAATTCTGACTGGAATCAGATGGACTGGATTGGGATTGAATTGCTAGGATTGAATGTTGTTTTCATCTCTGGTTTTCTACAAAATGTGAAAAAGAGAAGCAGCTCTGAAGTTCTACTGGAGTAGCAAGATTAAACCAAATTGGGCACAAGTTCTAACTGCTGAACTTTGGAGTCCAGAGATATTCCTAGATAAAATATCTCTAATCCACTTAATATCACATCAGTTAAGGAAAGATCTCGTGTCATGTTCTGAGGGTGAGAGATCAGAGCATTCTGAATTTGTATATAGATAATACAGTGGCTTGGATAGTGGTTTCATTTCTGCCTGATCCAGGAAATGGAATTCACTTCCTCTGCACACAAAGGATGAGATAATATTGTCATAGGACTTTGCTTCTAGGAAGTATTTCTCCTCAAATGACTTGAAAATGTATTACCCATAGTGAAGTGCACAACAGTTCTTTAATGCATAAAGATATGAGAGTTTATTATCAGACAGGAATAATGCTCCAGACATCATAAATATTTCTTTACCTGCTGCATTAAGTTCTGGTCACTGTGTCTCAAACTGCTTGATACAGATGAAACAAGTGTTGTGGATGTATGGCTTTATATCAACAGAGTATACATCAAAGACTGGAGCATCCCAATTTATTTTTTTTTAGGTAATGGTAGAAAAGAATGAAGGTGACTGCCTTTTCCCACTGTTGTGTGGGAGACAAGGATAGTTCAATAAAACAGAAGGGATGAATCTTTAAAACATATAAATAATTCTTAAAATATGCATAGCTACTCCCTGAAACACACTAACACAAGTCAGTAAAGGTAAACTGAGAATTATTTAGTTTCTGTACATCTAATGAGAATATTCAAGTTTACTTTTGGGTAGAAAGCAACAGAGAAATTATCTTTCATGCTTCAAGTAAGACTAAACATATTCTGATATTTTTAGGAAGATTATATCAAGAAGATAATTTGGCTATAGAGATGTTATTTCATAACTGCCTGCTATGGGAACTCTCAATGATGAGTTTGTTACAGTTCATTACTGCTTACAGGACAAGACAAACTGAACCATTGATCTGATATGGTCTGGTTAGAGGTTTGCAAAAGTTTGGAGGGAAGAAAGGGTGATATACCTAAGGTGACCAAAAAAATCAGTTACACAACTAGGAGTAAATCCCAGGAGTCTGTCTGGTTGGATATCTAGGAAGTTGACATTGGTCAGACTTTAATTATGTAAAAAAAAAAAAAAAAAAAAAAAAAAGGAGCAAAGAGGTATTTCACATAGAAAAAAGGTATATCAAATATGGAAGGCTGAGGCATTTAGTATCTGAATACATATAAATGTTCTTAAATTATCATTCTGCTTGTTAGAGTTCATGATCAGATACAGGACCCTGAAGTAAACATTGGTAAGTGTCCTACCTTTTTTTGCAGACAAGTCTGTGCTAGGAGTGGTTTAGGCTCATTCAGTAAAACAAGCTGTTAAAACCACATCTGGTTCTTTCACTGGCTACTGAGTGGTGCCTGCTGCAACCTCTGCACCTGCTGATGCTGCTTCCTCTCCTGGGAAAGAAATTACCTTTGCTCCTCTGGTGATTCCTGAGCCAAAAAGCATCTTTCCCCAGCTCCATGAAGAACAGAAAGAGGACAGTCATGTAAACTTCTTTCCCCAGACTCCACTCCTAGACTTGCCAAGGCCCCTAAAGCAACTGCCTGGTGCTACTCGGTTGCTAAATTTATATATGAAGCAGAAGATAACAACAATTCCATTTAAAATGTGTGTGATTTGAGAAACGTCAGCAAATATTAATTTTCTAGAATACCAGCTAATATCCCTTCTGGTTTCTATTGCATGTGCACACACAGGTAATTAGCCACACAATAATTAGCAGCTTGATCTTCTGCCCAGAGTGAGCAGAGATTCAGATCAAATACATAATTTCTAGATACCACTGGCTTCTCAAGTTCCAGAAATTTCTGCCAACAAGTAATGAGAGAAGAAATGCACAGAGATATACCACAGATTAATCTTCTATTTGAAATGTGTTCAGCCTAAGTCAGGACACATTTCACTCATCTCAGACCTTTTGGGATATTAGAAGAGTCACTGGTGTACTTTACCACCTTCATGTCACCTCCAGTACGCCCAGCAATCCCCACCACATCTACAGCGTCTGCTATCACTTCTGATCAACATCAGGAAGGCCTCCATCCCCCCTGAATAGCTGAAATTGACTTGAGCAAAAACTTCATTATCAGCCTCATACCACATAATTCAGCTGGTAAATTATATTCTGCCTCAGTACTGCTGAGGTCACTTTTAAGGGTTTGGGCAAGAGTGAAAGCTGGATGAAACTCCAAGGCATCAAGTGCAGAATAGAGAGATGTTAAAAGGGGATGCTAAATAGTTTTTGATTTTAACAGAGGGATAGACAAAACTAATTTTTAAAAATTTAATTCAAAAGATTATCATTCACTGTCATGGTTTTTATTGTCCAAAAGCTACTCATATCTTGGATATATTTTCTGAAAAGTGAGAAGATTTATCTTTCTAAGCACTGCTCTGTGTATGCATCAAAATTTACTTTGTTTTGATCATGTTTATGCAAAGCCCTATTTTTTATATTATCATCACTAAAACTTGTGTTTAAATAAGCAAACCAATCCCTGTGTGGAAAATCCACTGCATATCTGATCTGAAGATAAACTGATGTGTTCAATCTACTGAAAGTACATCTGTGACATTAATATTCACAGTCCATTTAAACAAAGCTTCACAAAATAATTTGAGTAGTTACTGATAAATACTTCAGAAGGTACTTTCAAGTTTCAGTGTCTGGTGCACACTCTTTTCACAGATGTATGAAAAGACACATACTATCTACATTTTTATATGGACAGATTACAAAAGAGGAGGCTCCAGGGAGACTGTATAGAAGACTTCCAGTTCCTGAAGGAAAGATGGAGAGGGACTTCCTTCAAGACCATGTAGTGACAGAAAGAGGGGGCATGGTTTAGGATTGAAAGATGGCAGATTTCGATTAGATATGAGGAAGAAATTATTTATTGTGATAGTGGTGGAACACTGGAACAGGTTGCCCAGAGAAGCTGTGGATGCCTCATCCCTGGAAGTGTTCAAGGCCAGGCTGGATGGGGCTTTGACCTATGTGGTCAAGTGGGTGGTGTCTCTGTCCATGCAGGGGGGTGGAAACCAGATGGTCTTTAAGGTCCCTTCCAAGCCAAACCATTCTATGATTCTATGACTTTGAACATCAGGATGCAAAGAACACACTACTCTTAGCAGTTGGCTGAAATATGCCATCCAGTTCTCATAAAGGCAAAGTAAGGTTGATGTAGAGAGTCTTATACATCATTGCCACTTCTGTACCTGACTTTACTTGATGTCTTTAGCCTCTGAAATTCTCTCAAGCATTTATTTTTCTTAGCTCAGGATTTGGGCACACAGATGCATGCATGAGCATCCACTCTCTTATACATCCTTCAATTTGTTTTTGTATATGCGGAGACAACTCAAAAAAAAGGAAAATATGCTGATATAACTTCATTTAGTTTGCTTCTAAAATGGTTTCAGTCATCAGGGCGTAGGCTGCTGTTTACTCTAGATAACTGGCCCCTGGGTAAAGAGCTACCTGAAGGAAAAGAGCTGTGGGGAGAACTCTTCCTGAGTGAATTCAGATTTTGCTTATGAATTCCCAGATCCCAGGCTTCACAGCTCATGCAGGATTCAAAGGGAGAAGAAAAAATACAATTAGAAGATAAAGTATGTGTCAGAGTGAGAGCTGAACAGGAAAGTACAAGCACCTTTTTGTCAACCTAACACTTTTGTAGCAGCTTCCTCATGGCCCTGGGGCTCTCCATGGCCAAGAACATTTAGCTTCAGCTCAGCTTTAGCCTTTACAGCAAACCAAGAGCCAGGTGTTAGTAAATGCAGGTGCAGGTCAATGAAATACCAAGAGAAACATCAGTGCTGCCAGTTTGCTCAGTTCCACTGTAACATTTACCACTCTCTTTTTTCGATGTTTTGTTTTATGTTCTGACTATTTCTAGCTCCTGCAGAAATCCACAGAGGCCCAGTAGCATCCCTCAAGAAGTCCCATCTCATGGTAGAGACTGGAACAACTACTGGCTTGACTTAAGGTGGAAACCTATTAGGATCAATTGACCAATTCCAGTCACTTCCCTCAGAGTATTTGTCACCGGGCACTGCTGAAGTAAGAACCTGGAATGCACAGACCTGTGGTCTGCCCCTCGAGATGGATGCTGTGTCATTATTTCCCATTAATCCTGATATTTTCCAAGACACATGGGAGTACAAGCACCAGGCTAAAAGCTGATCACACAAGTCTCCATGCACAGCCCTGCAGAAATAATCCTAATAACATTACCATTAATATATGTGCTAAGGAAGAGATAGATACACATATCTAAAAATTGAGGGAAGCCAGGTATCCACTCATCCATGCCCCACTGATTAATGCCATGCTCCTCTCTGTTGCTCATGTATGTATTATATACATGGTGACATCAGCATTACATACCCAAGGGAGCATTACTGATGCTCACAAAAGTATTTAAAAAAAAATAAAAAAGAAATCAAGCCTTTAAATAGTGATATTGAACTCTTCTTTCTTAGTCACATCCGTAAGGTTTTACTCATGCCTTGCTTATTATTAACATGCTGTGTTTATCTCTGAGTACCAAACTCCTCTCTGTCCAAAAAATTATATTGAAAATGCATAAAAGCAACATACTGTGAATAAACAGCTTATCTTGGGGGAGAAAGATAAAACTCACAATGCTAAAAATGGGGAAAACCTTCTTCGCTGTTGAATTTACCATTTATAGATTAATCTGTCCATTGTGCTCCTATGAAAAGCTTTTCTGGCATTCCACTCAGAAAAACAAAATCTACATTTAAATGAATGTAAGAGTGTAATACAGCAGGAGCCTGTCAGACTGTTTTATACCTCATTGCTATAATGTAATGTTATTGATGCAGCCTAGATTATGTTTGAGAAATGAGATCATGCAAATTCTCTCTCCTACATCAACCAATGTGGCACAAAATATTAGGCTACAACATTATGTAGTTCTGAAACTATTAAATGACCTCAAAGTTCCCTAAAAGGCTTCAAATTGGCATAAAGTAAGAATTTGCTAAGGGTATGTTTTCAAAGGGAAGAGCTGTTGCTTGTTTATGGCTTAAACATTATATTGTGCCAGTAATAAAGTACCAGCGATGCATGCAAATGGAAAATTGTGCTGCTTTTTGTGGTAAAAAGGTTAATTCCTTTGGAAGAAACCAAGTCCCTGGATAAAAAGCATCTCTCAGCCACCTGACTAACAAACAGACATTTCAGTACAGTTTGATTGTACACAAGGGCTAGGAAAATCTAATAATATCCTGCTTTTTTTCCCTAAGATTCAGCAGGTAAAAGCTCTGATTGAATTTCATCTTGATTTCATTAAATATTCATAAAGGCCAATTAGAAGGGCATCTAAGTAGGCCACAAGGCCCCCTTCCATCATTCTGTCAAAGGCAGTCCATCAGACAGTCCCGTTTGCATTAAGGCCTGGTAGTCAATATCTTCATTCAATCTTTATGTAGTATCCCTCTAAATCACTGCTCCATCCCACTTTACAGCTTTTATGGACAGACAAGGGGGGAAAAAATCTAATAATTCTGAAGGCAAGATGCTTACTTGGTAGAAAGCAAAATGCAAATGAGAAAAAACATCCTCAATCAAATGTTGGAATGAAAATCTTTTCTTTAATGAGCAATGACATTGGTAGAGCACTGATTACATTGAAGAAAAACTGTTTAAAATTCATAATCAATCAAGCAAGTTTATTTTAACCTTTCATGACTAAACCGCTGGGTTACAGTTTAATTTATTGATGGTGCTTATCTCTCCCTCCAACCACTAATTTTAAAATTACAACCCATATAGAATATGCTGAGTTGAGTCACGAAAATATATACTGATGTTTATATTCAAAGAAACCTATTAGCTCTGCCTGTTTCCCTTTAAAGATTCGGTGGCCTTTCTATACGTGCCATGTTATATATATTTGCATTTTATGCAGCTGAAATGCATTAACTCCACTGGTGCCTTGCTGGAGTGCAGTATCACAGCAGGTTTGGTTTGTCAGATAGAGCTGAACAAATATTCTTTTTCCCCAGATAAGTGTAAGGTGTTCTTGTCACCCCACTGACTACCCACAGGTAGCAATGGGGCTCAGAGGGCAGAACCTTTCTGAGGTCTTTATCACCATGGAATTCAGAGATGTTACAATGAGGCTTTTTCTGGGAGGTTTTTCAACATGTCTAGATTGATACTTCCAGTACTATTGACTCTTTCAAGAAAGAGCTAAGGAATGCTGCTGGGCTACAGCAAGGTAAGAGTGTGGCTGGTACCTTGTTTGAATCAGTTGCCTTTACATGCAACCCCAAAATGTCTTCCCAATATTTTTTTAAAAGACTCCCAAGCTCTTCCATTTTCTGAGCACAATGATGCAACTTTTCAACGTACCACAGTATAAGGAAATTTAAGTTTCATCACTATTGGTTTAAAAGGGTGTTACTGTAAATTCCAGTTAATATCTAATGGGAGCAAATCCCAACAATTTCTAAAGGCTGTGCTCTTGTGAGATAAACCACATCTGTTTACTGAATCACAATCCTTTGTAGAAGGTTGAGTCTTTAGAACATCAAATTCTATAGGCACTTTACTGTATAGAAAGTACAGGTTTCCTTCCTACAGTATTAAGTTAAACAAGCTTCATCTAGTCCTTAATTAGAATTTTCCTTCTTATTTTTTTTCTAAACTACTTACTAACTACCTTCTTTTCTAATGACAAAGAAATTGAAAGATGAACATCAGTGGTAGTCATTAGCAAGTAGAGGGTACAATTTTTTTCTTTTTTATAAAATTTCACCTGAGGACACTTCATTATCTAAAAGGAGTTGTCATTAAAAGAAATATATTTTTTAATAGTCCTATTTTATTTTCTTAGTTACATATTATATTTTCAAAATTTGCATTCAGTTCTCTCTGTGTTATGAAATTGTCATAAAATTTAGTTTACTCAATTTGACCAGAGACTGGAACAGTCATTTCTACCTAGCTATCTGTCCTCTTCAGTACACGTACAGCTTCATTATGGTAGTGTGTGGATCCCTGGGTAATTCTGGTTTCACAGTCATTTGAGAGGATGAAGAATGCTGTCATCCCATTTAGCACAGATTGCAAACTACTGAGAAACAAAGATTGTTTTTTTAGGCTCTGTACAGCACCTAATCCTGCTTGCTTACGTCAGGCAAAAAGGATGAGTCAAAACAGCTAAGGGCTGCCTGCAGGATCAAGCAAAACATGAATTTTTGGGGGGCTACAAAGAGTTTGATATGCCTTCCATAGGCTGCTAGAAAGTCAGAGTATTTAAAACACCTGGAAAACATTTTAACAGAATATACAACCTACCTGCTCTCTGTTTCCTTTCCTAAAACTTGGACCAGATTCAGTATTAGTTAGTTTGAATACCAACAAGAAGAAACAACACGGAAGCTCCTTTAAGCGGATTTCTTTAAGATTATCTACTCTGATGTTCATTCCTAACCATAAACTGCTGGCATTAACCATAAACCACCCTAATCACCACTGGCACTGGCACTGCTGGCTCTTTCTTAAGCTGTGAACAGAAAAAATCCCTGACTCATACAAAAAGAAGAAGAGTCAAATGGCTCAATTTTCCAGTTGTGTTCAAATGATTATTTAAAGACTTCATCTTGAAAAATGTGGACCTTAAGTAAACTACTTCCTTCCATTCCATGTTAAGAGAAACTGTCAAATGTTCCCTTCCCACATGTATTTGCTACAATGACAGCCAAAAACCCTACCAGCTTTTGGGAACCAGCAGAAAAGCTGCTGCATACAAGACAGAATGGTTTTACTGCTACACAGCCCCCTTGGACATGCATGTTTTGTAGTCCTGTGTTTGGTCTCCTCATGCTGAGAAGGACAAAGCAGAAAGAGAGAAAGTACCCAGAAGGGTTGCAAATGCATAAGATGATGGATAAAATCCTAGAGGTAGTGGACCAGATGAGTTCAGAATTTTGAAGGAAGAGCTCTCGCTCACCAAAACTCACTCTTAAAACCAGATGCCACCATTCTTACTGAAACTACTGGAGCACAGGGTTAAAACAGGTAAAAGTATAGTTTTTAAAAAGCAAGCACTGAACTGGAATTTGCAGTCAAATTAGGCTGTGGAGGCAGTTAATACTGGGAAGTTCAAAAAGAGATTAGATGACTGAGGGACAGCAGGTCCAAAAACAGATCCCAAAAGGAATAGGCAGTGATGTGTTCTCTAATATCCTTCATCCAGTGCTTGTGGCTGCTGAGGGGCTGAGAAGGGAAAGGACTGCAGGTAATGATGAGGCTCATCTGTGTTCATTATACAGCATCTATTTCTGCCACTGTGGGAGACAGTACACTGGGTTAGGCAGACCACTGGCTGATTCTGTGAGGCATTTCTGGTGTTTTTATATTGTTCTGCAAAACAAACATGCTCCAAAAGATGTGCAGATTGCACCTTTACGTGGTAGATTTGAAAAAAAAAAAAAAAAAAAAAAAAAAAGGGGGGGGGGGGACGACAAAAATGCAGTATCATGTTTCTAGGGGTTAGAAAGGAAGTATACTGGAATCTGTTATGCTGCAAAAGACTGAGATATCAGGGACCAGTGGTGAGAGGAATGGAAACCAGAAATATAGAGGGGAAATGGTTTTTACAGGGCTGAAAGGGTGAAGGATGCCTGACTGCAGATATAAGTGCAGGAATCATTAGAGGCCTTAGTTCTGCTTGTCTGTTAAATGAGGTTTATGCTATTTAGCCTGACAGAAAACACAGAAGCTTAATTCGTTATGTTTCAAAGAATTTTGTAGAAGCAGAAATGCAAATTGCTGTGAGACAGACCCAAAATGTGCATAAATCAATAGGGCAATTTTCCATAATTTCCAACAGTTTGGTTGATCCCCTGTAGAAGGCAGCTCTTACTCCTGAGCTCCAACACCTAACCACTAAATAATGTGTTTTGTAAAGCATGCTCTAATCATCTTCTGAAGGTAAACAGGGATGGGTGACCTTTTAAGTTCCTAACAGCTATAGCCTAACTAAAACTGGAAATCTTTTCCCCTTTCAGAGTACCTCATGTTACAGTCACAATCCTAGTTCATCAAGAAAAGGAAAAGGCAGCTTCTTTTTCTGCCTTAAGAGAGCTATCAATACAGAAAAGCTACTCCTAGTCCCATACAGTTGAAATCTATTCAGAAGCAGGTCTTAATTTTGGGTTTTTCAGATGTGGTTAATGATCTGAATGTCAAGAAGACACAGAAGAATCTCTAGGTCGTTTTTCTTTCTTTCTAGAAACACATTTTTCTGCCCACATTTCTGCATTTTTCCTCATTTTTGTTCTGGATATACACAATTACATCCATTAGGCAGCCTAGATACACCAAGAGAGAAACAGGAATGTTTCACTTTATCCTCCAACAACAAATGTAATCATGTTCCCTTGCTGATTTGTGTTTGGAAATTACCATTCTAATCCAATAGTTTAATTTTATTATACCCTTCAGTCTAACAGACCAGGCAGAGAATGTGTAATCACAAGGGGCCAAATCCTGCTTGCCATACATGATGGGAGCAGTGCCACTGATTATAAGGGGACTACATCCAAGCCTTACCCTTAACTAGTGTGAAATAAGATAAAGGTACCCAGACTCTACTTCTATGTTTTCTTGAACCTTTTCTTAAGGCATGTTATTTTTTCAAACATAGATTAATGTAATAGGGTGGCTAAAGTACAAACAAAGTGAAAAAAAACTCTTCCTCATTGGAAAGTACAAATATTACGATATTTATATTATGCTGAGATAAAAAGGCTCGAATACTTCTAGCTATTTGGAAGCCAGTATTTATATATAGACACTTTAAGTGTTTAAACATATTTGAGCATCCCTTTGCAAAAGAAGCCATGTGATCTTTCAGGTCTAAACCCCCAAATTTTGCCACTTTTTACTTTGTAATGGGATTATTTGTAAATCAAGAGTGGTGATAAAGAAGTAACATCATCAGTTCCTTCATTAGTTCTTTTGCTTACACCTCATATGTGGGGTGTTGCTTAGCCCACGCCAAGATCTCTTTGATGTGCACCCTTAGCAGGTCCCACAAGTGTCTGTAAAACAAGGATTGGGGCAATCACCCCGTTTTCTTCTCAGCTTCATCTAATTATTCATCTAATATTCTCAAACCTTCTTAGTTTAGACTAAAAGTAAAGGAAAACTAAATTTTTTAAAGTGTAGATGAGACTTATGAGAGAAATCAGAATACAGATTTGCAGATAGGTGATAAATACTTGCAACATGGGGCGACGAAAGAGTTATAAAGTACAAAATAAATCCTGAAAAAACACAGTGCAGCCACACAACCTAAGCAGTACACACAGAACCAATGGCAGGCTATTAATAACTTCCTTTAAAGTAATGCCATTGATTTTTTTTTCCCCTCCTTAACCTTCTGTACAACTGGCATGCAAATATTTGGAAGAAAATCCAGGGCAGAAAAGAAACAAAAAAAGAGACAAGGGAGGTTTGCTTGACTGCAGTTGTTTGGGGTTTGTGCTATACTTTTTTCCTCCCCCTGAAACAGTTAGTTCTCAGTTGTGTTTCAGGACCTAGCTAGCACTGCATAAAAATAAAACTTTTCAGTCCGTTAACATCATAATGTGTATTTCTGTCAGCTGAGCAATCTCTTTATTCAGTTCTCTGATTTACTATACCACAAACCAAATACAGCTTTCAAGCTATTGTATTTATACATTATCAGGTCATATGTGAACGTTTTGCTTTTCATTCCTGCCTATATGTCATTTACACAGAAACATCGTTCCTTGAACTCATAAAAATGTCTAACTGACCCTGTTCCTGATATACAAGTCAGTCAATATAAAAAAATGTAGAATAAATTGATGACCAAAACTTGACTTTTCCAAGCCATCGTCAGCAGTATAATAAAAATGATTCAAACACTTAGCATGAGTCATCCTGGCAATTTAATGGGATCATTGTTTCCCAAAAAGGAATTCCACACAGAAGCCTCTGTGCTATTCACTACAGCCATCTGGTTTTATAATAATAAAGCAATACAAACTTACTAGGTACTGTGGTTTGTCAGAAATCAAATCTTTCCCAAGCAATACCACTCCTCAAACATCCATGCTCTTCAGTCTTCCTAAGAAAGCACATCTCTCAAAGGGGGAAAAAAAAATGAAGCATTTTCCAAAACGTGGGTCCCTTTCCAGGAACTATGATGCTAACAGCTCCCTCTCTTTTCACTGCTTTAGGTACATTCATCCCAAGATTACATTAAGGACACAGTGCTTTTGTAATTGAATTGGTGCAGCTTATTTAGGAGTTAAGTCACCCTAAGCAACCTATAGAGCTAAGGAGGAGAGACAGACACCTCTAGAAAGCATTTGAGCTTACCTAAGATCAAATCCACTCTGGAAGTGCCTTTTTCTTCACTGATTACTGAGAAAGCCCCAGATCAAGCTCCTTGCTTGGAGGAAATCTCAGCAAAATGCTAAAAAAAGGATCAGTTAGGGCTGTAGGCATTTACAGAGGCAAAGGAATACCTTAATCCAAACCAGAAAGCCAGGAGGTATCACAGCTCACTAACAACATGCACTCCCATTTTGCACCAATGCTCTGTAAAGAAAGCTGAAGCATGCAAAAGGCTTCAAATCATCCGTAAAAATGCAGGACAAAACTGCCTTGAACTCCCCTCCTCTCTTCCATTCTCAAATGATAACAGCACAGGAAGGCTTCCCATTTTGCTGCTTCTATTTATATTTGTTTATCTATGAATGGCAACCTGGGAAATCTGTGATGCCCTATAACAACCCTGGTAGAGTCTTGGTGATGTGGACAAGATGAATATGAGTCCAGGATTCCACCGTGGTGTTCCTCATCAACCAGGCACTTATATTAGGGAAATTGTGCTTGTAGAATGTACCAGCTGTTCAAACACACAACAATACCTTGTGTGGGTTCTGTTGAGAAGACAGTGTACAAAATTGGTCATCACTTATCCACTGAGATAGTGAGATTAAGGACATTTTACCTAGAAGTGATTTGTTGGATCCCAGAACACATACTTTCCAAAAAGGAAAAAAAAAAAAAACAAACCACACAAAAAAAGTTAAATATTTGCAACTTTCTGACCTTTCCTGTTTTTCTGGGTAACAAGATATATTGAGTTCTACCTTGTAAAGGCAAGAATTCTAAATACTATAGAATGTAGCCCAGAGCCTTTCCTCGACATGTATTTAATTTCCAAGGAGGTCATGCTGAGTTTTCTCTACACAGAAGATTTGAAGCTGAAATCCAAACTAAAGGAGTCCAAAAACCACCAGGACTTCAGTATGTATCAGAAGCTACATATATATATATTATCCCTAAAATAGGATTTGGGAAGCTACTGGGAATGCTATGAAGTCAGTGAATCCTTCTGTCTTTTAGCATGTACAGAAAAGGAGGAAAGGACAAACTCAGCTTCAGGCAAGACTGAACACCTTAAGAAGGAACATATTAAGTGAATCCAAAATGTATTCTTGAAAAACTCTTTTGAAAAAACAAATAGGATTTCATATAGAATCATGATAAACTCAGAGCCAGAAGATACCAAATGGGGAAAAACCTTCCTCAGACTACCAAGTGCTGCAAGAGAACCTGCAGATCCACAGTAGCAGAGAGAACAAGCAATGACTGCAGGCTCAGGAGGTGAGAACCTGGCAGCTGAAAATAAAAGTAGAAAGTCAGAGGATGAAAAAAAGGATAGAGACAGCCAAGGCCTCTGAACCAGAGCCAAGGAGTTCAAGCTTCAGGTCAGTTCATATAGAAATAGATATAGGACTGGAGTAGATGGGGGTAGTGCTCTTCCAGCTTGGAAAAAAGTGGCAGAAAATATCTTGTAATATTGGCTCTGAGATCATATTCTTCCATCCTTTTGTGGTTTATAAGGACAAGAAGTCTCCTTGAACAGCACCAGAAAACAGTCAAAACAGCTTTATCTGAGCAAACTTAAAAGCAATTTGGGAGATCAGGAGAAAGACAAAAACCTCAGGCAGAAAATGGAGGTGTCACAGAACTGTAATGATGGCAAATAACAGCTATAGCAAATTCAGTGAATATTTTGATTAGTCTTTGCCAGAGGTAGATGTAAAGTTGAGAGACCAGCAAGGGATTGATTTTCCTCTGTAAGCTAATGCTGTTCAGTGAATGAAGTTATTACACTGCTATTATCTGAAAACCAAAAATCTACCTAAGGATTTCCTTCCTCAAGCACAGAACACAAAATGAAGGAGTAAGAACTCAGCAAAGAATTAATATAAATTGCTAGTGCATGGGAAGCATGTGAGAGAGACATACATTTTCCACCAAATGGAGCTGCTCACATTTCCAGTAACTAATACCTAATTCAGAAAGTGTGATTTGCAGCCATCCTATAAAAGAAAGACAAGGACTCCTGGTTAGCTGCAACGTGGTGTACCAAGGCAAGCATGCCTGATTTCTTTTATTATGGTGAGATTCCATGACTACATTAAGCCAAGTTGCTTGACAGCTATGAAAAAGACAACTTAATCCTCTTTTATCAGAACACTGACCTTTTCAAGAAATAATAGGATATATCCTGCTATCATTTTTCACATAACACTCCTTTCGAGGTCAATAGGAAGTTGGCATTAAAATGTGAAATCAGTACTTGGCCCATAATGTTTAGTGCCATGTAACAGGCTATTGGGAAAGGATCCAGCATTAAGCATCAGTTCTCATTAATTACACTGCAGATTCTATTTGAAAAGATTTTCTATCATTTATAGTGCAAATTAAACAGAGAGCCAGATCCTTAGCTGATGTAAATCACAATACCCATAATGAAGTCAAAGAAATAAAGTCAATAAGGATGAGTCAATGAACTCAATACAGGTAAGTAAAATTACACCACAGAGAATCTGGCCCAATGAATAATTCTTTTGCCTGATCAACACCGCAGATTTTTTTATCTGCAGTGACTGATCTTTGCTGCATACTCTATGATTCTTCACATGCGGGAGGTCAAAAGATGAAACTTGTGGAAATCCTGTGCAAACAAAACAGAAAGCTGTAACATGAATAAATCCAGTTCTGGACTGTAATGCACCATTTTCCCTTAGTATACTAAATAGTATTCTCTTCTGAATTTAGTGATAGCTTGGATTTTTTGTGATGGAGCAATACTGTAATTTACTATCTTACAAGCTTCTACTTACAGTTCAAAATAGAGGTATGATCACTCCTGTAACTTGCCTTTTTACTGTGCTGGCTTTTATTGTACTATGATGTATTTAGGTGCCAAAGGAAATAGCTTGAATATCTGAGTTGAAGCCACTGCTAAGTATTAGCTTTCTTTCCTCATCTGAATCCAAATTGCCCAATTTAGAGCCCTGGAATTTCTGGATCCACATTCCTAAGAAAATGCATTTGAACTATGGTACAGCTTTTGAGACTATAACATAAGTATTTCCAGAGGTCAAAAACCTCTACGTAGGCATTCAGTCAACCAGCTATTAAAATCTGGAAAACAGTTTTATTTAATGTAATTATAGAACTCATTCTTCTTAGCAACAAATATTGCAATTTTTAACAATAAGAACTCATAGTACCATTATGTCCTAACTACAAGACAGGATTCTACTATGCTAAACACTACACAAGTGCAAACCAAAGCAGAAGTGCCCTCTCAGAAAATCAGTAATGCAATAAATCTTGTCACAACCTCTACTACAAGCCTGAGAGCAATGAGAAGCTCTCCAGCCAAGCACAATGGAGCAGTCAAGGATGTAGTCAATACAAACACACTTTGTAATACTGTATGGTAACAATCATCTTCTCCTTATGTATAATTTGGGCAGCAGCATTTTAGAAGTCATCACAGTCTTAGTATTTACCTGGTAAAAATGAAAGATGGAAACAAATCATGGCCTGAGACCATGCAACATTCTGACAAGCCTTGCAAAGCAGTGGAGCCCACAGAAAAAGCAACTCTAACTCCATTACTCTCCTGTGTATTTGGAATATATTTTCAAGTTATGTTTGAAGGCCACCAAAATATGAAACTATCTTAAATACGGAAGCTGCATGACAACATTTCAATTAAAAAGCTTTTAGGAAAGGCCATGGAGAGCATCTATATTTCAGAAGGTCTTTGAATGAAGGAGGGTACAATATGGGTCACATCACAATTATGGGAAAGTGTTTAAAAGACAGTTTCCTGAGACTGCTCCAAGCAGAATAAAAGTCACTGAGAAAGTCACAATATGACAGGTATTAATTAATAAGTACTACCTATCAGAATGTCTGATATGGTACCTTTTATCTAAAGGATCCCAAAGAACTTTGTAAAACTCTACATAGAATAATTTCTTTTGTCACTAACATGCTTCCATATTTCTGAGAGCAGGACACTGATGAACTCGACACACTGGCACAGCAGGGATTTTTTCAAAACCCCAGAAAGTGATGAAAATAATTTCTGTTTGAAATTTGGTCTCATAAAACCCAAAAAGGTGCATGTCTGGCTGAGTTCTCTCTAGCACAGTGCATTTTCAATAGCAAACATCCTGAAGTGCTGATGTACCTCTGCCCAAAGCCAAGAACATCCAGCACTGCTGTGTACTTTGTAACAAATTATTTAGAATAAGTTCAGAAGAAAAGCCTTATCTACTGAATCACCAGTCACATGCCCTTTGAAATCCATGTCCTGTACTGAGCTTTCCTATTGAAGTACTACCTCAGATCAAGATAATCTGATTTATCAGACCTGAAAAGATTCCAGCTCTGGTGACACAGCAAATCACACACTCCTACAGTATTAACAGCCACTAAACTACCATGAACTCTCTTGAAATTTTCCTGATACCTGAATGTCTTGGGGAGATGGCCTATTTTAAAATCCATAATGTGCTTAAATATAAATAAACAAAAACCAAAACCAAACAAAAAAACCAATAAAAGCATGGAAACATAGATTGCTACAGAGAAATCTTTGAAGGGCTGGTTCTTACTGGCTCATCAATATTAACAAAAAGTTTACCCTAAAGATATGCAAGAGGATCAAGACAAAGCCCTGCCACTACGTATAAAATATCTCCACTTGGTTCATACTGCCATCTTCCTACCTGGCTGTCTTGAATTCTGTGGTCATTCTTAGAATATGTAAAAACACATCTCCAATGCAACAGCAGTGCAAAAGAATAAACTTTTTTCTATACCCACAAGGCTGGGAGGAAGCATGTCTGGTGTCAGAAGGATGCAAGATTATAAAAAAGAGAGGTTTATTCCACAAGAACTGTCTCTTCAGTCTTGGGAGAAGTTTGACTTCTGCACCTAAGGATTTTATCTGAGGATTATTTATTTCTTTCCATGCATGTGAAGGCTAAAAGAGTGATTATGTTGCAAGAATTCAGTTTAAAACAATTATTTGTTTGCAAAGAATGATCTTTACAATGTCATTTGTTACTCCTTAAATGTCTACTTTTCCAGGTCATACAATTAAAAATGGGCAAGTTTTTGCACTGTTTTTTATAATTTTGATGATGGCAAGACAAATATCCTTTTAGTTTTTCAAATTCAGAATAGTTAGAAGTCTTTAAAAACAAGTGGAACTCCTTTTATCGCCTTCATTATGTCGCACAGGGGAACTCAATTTTCCCAAATGAAACCCCTTCCATATTTACAGGAATTTGTCTGGATAATCTCTCTCCCTCACTTGCAATTTTTCCCCTCTAAGCTCCTGGCTTCAAAGCCTGGTTGATGTGGTTTAGCAAGCTGTGTAGGTAAAAGATCATCGCAACACCATGGACCCTACAAATAACCATGCACATCTTTTCTGTTATTTCCTAGAAATCTTCTAGGAGCTGTAAATGATGATTTCCTCCCTCCCCAGCCCTCCACATGTGCACTCAAACACACACAGGATTATTCTATACTGACATTCATCTGCCAGCTCATTTTATCCCGGTCTTTATAAAATAATATCCTAAGTAGCCTATTAGCTTTAAGGTCAAAATCTTTGTCTGTTTTCTAAATCTGTTCTCTCCCCTCCCCCTCCCACTTCCTTTCCTTTCATTACCCTTTCCTATCAATTATCTCATCCCTGCCTGCTGCCCATCTGAGCAAGCCAGCAGGACCCCCCCAGTGCCCGCCAGATTGTCTCATTCAGCTCTCTCTCAGGTTGCTGCTGATTGCCGTCTTTATTCATTACCAAAACACTTGCTACATGGTGCTTGGGCCCTGGCAACCAAACCCGAAATCCTGCCAGCGAGAAGATAATTACTGGTACACCACAAACAGAGAATGGAGTCTGCTGTGAGTTGTTAGAAGCAGCCATGAGATAGACCCGGGCTGTTTTCATCTGATGGGAGGCTGACTACTTGTTTGCCACTCAGTAGGTACTAATGATTGGCCTTAGTCAGATTTTTAAGAAGCTTTAGCTCAGATAAAATATATTTCTAAATAAACTCACAGACCTACCCAGGGTAGCAAAGCCCAGGTGTGGAATAGGGTACAGGAGCAGCTTTACATGAGCATTCATCTATAGCTACGTGCAAGGGCAGAGATTATTTTCCTTAACTCTACATTGAACCAAAACATTTACCAGACACTCTGTGTTAAGCAGCACAAAATTCCCAAGCAATGATTTGCTTTCCTGAAGAAGCTGAGCTCTACTTCCAAATGATCTCACACACAGATCATCCTTTTCTCCCCTTGTAAGCAAACTGCAAGAGTACTCTGCTATTACATGGTCCTCTGTATTTCTTGCACTTCCTCTTGAAAAGATGTTTTAGAATTTTACTCTTTCACTGGGGAAAGTAAAGCTGACCAGTTTCTTTTATTTCTGAGAAATGTTTATTAGAGGATCATTCTGACATCAGCTGAAAAGTTCCGTGATTTCTGCATCTGCTGTTCAAATCTTTAATCTTTAAAGTGCTCCCAAATGAGGCAAGTGCCTTAATGCTAAGCAGCCTCTAGCAGATTTGAAAGTTAAATTCAAGTAGCATTTATCTCCCCATCAACAGGAAGGATTTATCCTATTACCTATCACAGCCACTGACAAGAACTGGTCTTGTAAATCTCCAGCATGTGAAGGGAAGCAGACCCATTGAAACTTTTCATATTAAAAAAAAAAATCACCTTTGATCCAAGCAATACCAAATCGTGTGACAACATTTATAGAGACAACAACACTGTATATCACAAGGAAAATAACTGATATACTGAAAGAAAGCCAAGTAGATCGCTTGGAAAAAAAAAAAAAAAAAGGAAAAATCTTTCATACCACAGAGTTAAGAAGACCTTGCCCCTGGATTTGTTTGCAGTGCTTTGCTTAAGGTTTAATTCTATTGATTACACATTCCATTTTCCAAAGTGCCATTTGCCTGAAGGAGCAGGTGGTGTTTGCTGTTTCCATTTAACTGATATATTAGCCATGTGGTGCACTGCATCAGTGGGCAGTATTAATCAATTTACGGCAAGATGACAGAGAGAATCACTCACAGCAAAATTGCAAGGGGGAAAAAAGGGACAAAAGCAGGAAAATAATGACCACTAATGGAGAACTTGAAAACAGGGGGAAAAAAAAGTCTGTGCTTTTAATACTTCTCTTTCATAGCAAATGGAATTGGAAGAATTTAGGAATAGCCACTGTTTGAAAGGAGACAAATCTCACCATGTTCACTGCAGTACTTTTTTTAAGTGCTTTAGAGTTTGGCTTTGTGTGATGAATACAGTCAAAAATCTCAGATACTTTCCCAGAAACTTGGCTTTCCCTTCCTTAAATGAAAGCAAAATGCATTATACAAGAAGAAGCCAGTACTGGTCTCTTTTTGGAAGATCCACTAAGGTTCTATACATGAGAAACATTTTTGTGCTAAACTACTTTATGTATTATTTCATTAAACATTTTGAATTTAATAATCCAGTCTCAGGATTTCTATGACACTGATGTGTTCCAAATCAGTTGCTTCCCTATATTTATAAGATACTTTTAATATATTTTTTTAAATTGACCAGTTATATAATTATGCTTTCTAAAATATATTTTGATTTAAATTCAGTAAGAAAATAAAGAAAAAGCCATGCAGAGGAGTGCAAGTGACTTCCTATCTGTTCACAATTAGGAAACTGATAACCTCCTTCAGAAATCACAGAAAATCCACCAAATTTTAGCTAAATAGTAAGGTAGCAGCACGATACCAATGGCTTTGGGAAGACAACAGCATAGAAATGCCTTCTGTAACACAGCAAATGCATTGCAAACACTACAACAAGCAGAGGAAACAAGAGAACCATCACCATACTTATGTCAGAAAAAAGCTTTTTCAGCATCTCATTATATTTTAAGAACTGGACGCAGCTTTGATGACCTACTAAGCTCCAAGACTTTATCCCAACTTTCCTTTTTCAAAGGAAAACCTGCCCTCCTAAGGAAGGAGAAGCAGAGGAGCTGTTATAATTCCAGCAGGTCAGATGAAGTGGGAGAAGACTGCAGTCCCCTGGCTCCCAGGTGAGGAGCAGGATAAGAAAAGTTCTCTCATAACAGTGAAACACAAGCAGGGAATGGGACACAGCTAAAGGAGAGGCAAACAGAGCAGCAAAACCTTTCTGCATTCAGCTTGTGAAATGAATGCTGGGCACAAGTCCCAGATGCTACAGTGGAGAAATATGGAGAATTGCATACTTGGACTGACCCAGGTCCCTGAAAGTTTTTGTTTGAACTTGCACTGTAAAAGCAGGGTCACATTCCTGTGGTGCAATGTGTGTGTTCCCAGAATGGCTCATAATAGCAAGGGATTAAAAATAGATATGCAGATTTACTAAACTCAGAAATTATTGTAAGGGCCTTTTAGAAATTTAAAGATTGGAACAAGAACATCAGAAACTGAGAAATCAAACCACCCCTGGCAATTTTGCCAAAATTTCTGTTTACTTAGTTTGGTTGGAGAAAAAAGCACAATTCGATAGTTTTGCTGAAATAATAATGAAATAGTTTTGCAGGCTAGAACTGAAAGGGATGTGAGCCCATGGAAAAGGAAAGTCACCATTTAGGTAACTGTCAGATGCTCCTGAGGGGTGTGTAATACATCATACATCTATCTCCTTTGTCTCCTTACACACTCTGTTTCCCAGAAGCTGACTTATCCCTAAGTATCTGGATGCATTCGGTTGTTTAATATTCCACCCTTCCTTAATACCCTAAAATGCAACGATACACTGAAACTATGCTTCATAAATTAACAAATAACAATAAAACACTGCTTGAGGAACCTGTCTAAATGATACAATATTAGCATGAATCACAGCCTTAATGAGAACCAAGGAAACATTTGACAATGGGGTATGATATTGCATAATTCAACACAATAAAGTTATAACAGCTCTCAGTAGCACCACTGCTACTAAATAAATTTAGCAAACTTTTCAATTAGGCACTACTTCCTGGATTTAATAAATTTGCTAATAGCTTGCTTTTGTATCTTTTACAGCTTTTCTTCTTTGCATCTCTGGACAGAGAAAGGGCTTGAACATCTGAACAAATTTACAGGTTTTAAGTGAAGACAATAAGAATGTAAAAAGCAGAACTGGGAACATAATTTTAAAACATTAAGGGAAAATTATACATGGGCTAATTTACAGACTAGGGACTTCTAAGAGAATTTTCTTTTATCCTCACACACTAATTCATAGCAAAACATTATCAGGTAGCTATTTTACAAAATCATGCCAGCGTAGGAATTGCCACAATTAATGAATCTCATGGACCAATCTTTTCCATTGTTCTTTCCTTAGCAATGTCTAATAGCAAGTATTTCAGAAGAAAATGTTAAAAAGCCCCAAAGCCTTACTTTACCCAGCTGTTTAGGTAAGACTACTCCCTTTGGTCTCTTCCTAATCCCTAAAATGAAATAATATAATGCTGAAGCATATGCTTTAATATTATCTGAAACTTATTAGGAAATTAGAACTCCATTTTTTCTTGATATGCTTTCAAGGATCCTGATCTTAAGGGAGTGTTTCTAAACTTTTGGAGTCTGTTACACCTGGTGGTGAGAAGTTTCACACTAGATTTTTACATGGGTACTACTCCAGTAGTAGGGATTATTCTTTCCAGCCTGTGCATTACTTATTTGTGCCTGTATGCTGGGGTTTTTGTTTTAATGTGCTACACACAAGAAAAGATGGTTTATAGCAGCTGCTGAATGTTCCACCATCACTGCCAAGCCATCTCACTCACTTCTTCATTCATTCAGACCTTGGGTAGGAGATAGCAATTAGAAGATGTAGTGTGTCCAAGTATCATTGGGAAGGACTACTCACATTTTCACCCACTGAAATGCAGGACAGAGAAACGGAGCTACTCTAATATTACTTATCACTTAGAACTTGAGTATTGCCACTGACATCTTGGTGCTCAGATATTAAAAAGGTTTTAGTGATGGTGTGAGTCTCACTGCAATAGATTACCAGAAGTCATGATGCAGGAGCAAGGGCCTGGCTTTAACATCTCTAGATTATTAATTTTATTTTTTGTTTCACAGACCCAAACATATATTTCTAGGGTCAGGCTGCTGTTGCAAAGAGGCTAAAAGAATAATGCTACTCATGAGTCTTGAGAGGAGGGAAAGATGTATTAATAACTGCAAGTGCCTTCATAAAAGGAGTTGTGGAAGACTGGCAGTAGAAATGATGCCATTCATGACCCTGATGCCAGTGCACATTCACTATGCACTGCAAAGCTCTGTAAAGAGCATTGTTGCTCTTTACCCACTGCCTTCCAAGTGCAGTTTGATTCCAGTTGCAAGCTGATTCCTCTCCTTGTCTCCTAAGGAAGACAAACAATTTATTTTCTTGACTGCAGTACTGCCCTGGTACATCCCTTAAAGTCAGTTGGCACCATGTAAGGGAGGGCAGAGGCTGGCTGCCCAGAAATGCCCATGTAGAATAAAAGCAGCCTTTTCCACATCAGGCTGCTTATTAAACAGCTCTAAATGGTCCACAGGATCTCCCCTCTGCCTCCAAAAATGTGCATTGCTTTACAGGACTTGTGGGAACTGCAGGCTGCCTATGTAGAACTAGAAAAGGATGAATTCTAATTAAGAGATAATGTCAGTGGAATAGAACTTTGTCACAGGATAATGATCCCCTGCTGTTAGATAAATATGGAAGCAAAACTTAGGCAGTTTTTGAAAATAAACAGTGAGGTGATGCCAAGATGTTTATATTCAGAAAGAGAAACATTTATCCCTCTGCAGTATTTCTGTTTCATGGGGGGTTTTAAATTAAACAACGCCAGTCCTTCTCACCCAACAAAAAACATCTTCATTAATGACCTTGATCTTGCAAACCATCGTGAACATATGACCCTCACTGAAATAAAAAATAGGGCTAAACAGTACTGACAGATTCAGTTATGGAAGTAAAAGAGTTAGGAGAATGTCATCAATAAAGCTTAGCAGCTATTAGTAGTATTTTTCCACTTATTAATAATCAAATTACTAGCTATAATGAGCCAAACTACCTTCTGGCAAAACTCCTTTCTGTCAGTGGATGTATGCCAGCAGGCAATTTGGTTCAGTGTTTTACATTTACTGTATATGTATTCAGTGGGCAAATTCTGATCTGTTACCTGTTTGTATTTGGAATACATAAACAGAAGTCAGTGGAATTACAAAGTGAAAACTATGCAAAATCTGTTTATTAATGCTTTCACAGTGTATTTCTTTAATTCACAATTTCTTGGGAACTGGGAACAAAATACAGCATGCAAAATAGAGTGACTTCTCAAAAGCTGAAGAAAAAAGCCTCAGAAGGCACACTGCATGCCAGTGACTTTGCTACCTCTGCCAGAATTAATTCTCTTCCTTCAGAGCACCTGAAAGTTCCACAAAATCAGGGGGTTACAAAAGTTTGGGGAGAAAACTTGGCTGCTGCAGCTTCAGGCAGAAGAAAACCAGAAACACAGAGCTCCAAAGCTCTGGGTAACCAACCATAGGGTGGTTTTTACCCTCTGCTTAAGGGGAAAGCCTTGTTCTCATTCCATTTCATAGTTTGTGAATCTAGTGAAGGATCAAATTAAGGTAACCTTGCAGGTCCCAAGGTCTTGGATATCTTTTGAGGAAGTCATAAAAAAGAAAGTCACCAGCAGACTGGTGAACGAGCCTGCACCTCCACCTTCACCTCTGTGATGCCAGCACTGGAGCTGCTTCTCTGCCACTACCAGCAAGATGGTAGGAGGGAATATGTAAAGAGTGCCACTGAGGCATCAAATGCCAACAAGAATGAACCTGTTCAAACAGAGCAGCATTTGAAACTCCTCTCACATGACAGAATCACAGAACAAAGATTCAGCTCCTTCCCTTTGCAATTCAGGCTCCTTTCTGTCCTGAATTACAGATTCTGTAAATTGACAGTAAAGTGTCACACAGCTCTTTCTGCAAGAATAAGCGTAGCTTTAGTTAAATTGGTGAAATGACTCTTTATTGTTTTTCTATTCTGTTATTTTCCCAATATGGTATCAGCTGCCAGAAATAATGTTCAGGAAAAGGCAGAGGTTTGTGGGGTTTTTTTTTTTCCCCTATATGAGCATCCATAAAATAAAATCAATTAAAAAACAGGAACGGAATTTCTAGTGGCACATTGCAACGACTGATTAATATATTTTGAATATTTTCCACGGAAAACCTGCTTTCCTTGCATCTCTTCCCTTGCAAACTGCTGTTTAGTAAACACTAATCAACATGTCAACATTTTGTTCCTTCTTAAATAGCATCGTTTACTATTATTATTATTCCAGTGTCACTTTGCTGTTTGCCATCTCCAAGATCCTAGGAGCTTCACCTCCCTGTGTGCCCCCCTGATTTGACATTCAGGGTGCTTGCCCCTTCTCCCATTCCTATGCCAAGGTTACACAAAGTCTGCAGCCCTGTGGAAACAGGGTCCTTTGGAAGCTGCAACTCTGACAGACTTCCTACCCAGCAAGGCATCCCTGATATCTTGGCGTCTGCCAGCTCCATTCTTGCTTGATTAGCTCCTGGTTACCTCAGTGATAATGTCTGGAGGCACTGATTAATGTACAATAATGGTACATCTCAGTGGAAAGATAAGCTTATAGAGGATCAATTAAACAGTGGCAATTTCACAGGCTACAAGCTAGAAGAATGGTACTTGCAGCCTTTTCTTGGAGCTATTTTTTTCAATCAGTTTCTTCTGCCTGCTCTAGAATTTTCCTGTAAAACAGTAGCTATCAGAGGGGGGAAACAAGAAATACCCTGAAAATGAAAGGTGACGGTACCCATTAAAATTACAAGGGAAAATGAATATGAATCAAGGCCCCTGAACGTTCCTTCAGCTGTCAGAAGGTTACAAATTCTGCTTTGATGATAAGACAAAAAGTTTTTTCAAATGCAAACTTGCCATAAATGGTACATAGGAGAATGCCATTGTTTCATGCAATTACATTGTTGCCTGGGCAACCATGTACAAAAGTTAATGTAAGTACAGGTTTAAAGACAAAGTGTCTCCTAAATTGGAATAAAACTCCATTTACTAGTATAGGTGATCCACAGAAAAAAAAAATTAAAATGACCTGAATGTAACTATAAAAAGACCTCTTCTTGAGCAAGAATATAAATTAAAGGTTACCTTCCTCCAGTTTTTAGTCAGTCGTTTCAATAATAATAAAAGCAAAAATCTTTAGATACTATATGTTAAATAGGTGTAACAATGAAAATTTAAAAGAATGGGAACATTATTTTCCCATGAGAAAACTGGAGAGAGATTCATCATGTAAACAACAACATTTTTTTTCAAGACAGCTGCTTTTACAAGGGCTTTTTAAACAAACAACAAATTATTTTGCCCTAGAACACAGTACTACAGGAAAGTATTTTACTGAAATGTATCCAGAGATTGTTCTTCCAATAATTGTACTCAATACAGCTAAGTGAGGAAGAAAGCCTATATTGTACTGGGAAGTCAGTTTTATTACTGGAATGACTACACTTCTTCCCATCATCAGCCTGGACTTCATGGCAGAATTACAGCCCATTATGACTATTGCAGTGACTTCTCCAGAAAAGGGTGGCCAAAGATCTATTTGACTGTGGAACTTAAACACATTGTTGAATGTATTCTTAAGGGTATTTTGCATCCCTGGTTACTTGCCAAAGTGGAGAAGCATCCAGAAATCATGAGAGAGAGGCCATGAAACAGCAAAAGAGCAGAAATAAAACCAAAGCTGATCTTTGTTATGCATTCCTATTTTTAAAAAATCAAAATATAATCTCCAAATAATCCTGCATTTACACCCCTATTTCTAATGACATCAGCCACCTCTGATGATGATTTGAAAAGAACTGCCTGCAGACTAACAGCAATACTTCTCTCAAGTTGGAGAGAGGATTAAAAATATTCTTCTTTTCTTTCCAAATATGTGTACTATTTTTGAAAGAAAGATAAACTGTGGTGCAGCCTTTGTCCCTATGACCGCAAACAAAATTGTCTCTAGTAAATACTGGGAGGGACAAAACACAAGAAAATATATTGAAAGGAACAATGCTGTACTACTGGAGACATAGAGTAGCTTACCTAGCAGGTCCTTTCTATCTCTTATTTCTTTGACTTTGAGAAACAGTACAAATGCATAATGAAGTCCAACAGATATTCACTAAAACACCGAGAAACTGAAATACAAAATAGAATAATACAATTTTGCCTCTTAGGATTCAGTAAGTGTGTTTTGCTGGAAAAGTCAGGTAGGAAGAAAAGAGATTTCTGGCTGATATTGAAAGAAAAAGCTCTTTGTGCTAATCCAGTTGGGCGTGATTTTCACAAGAGCAGAACACTTAAAACTCCACTTGAAGCCAATAGAAGCTGCAAGTGCTCTGCACTTCTGAAAATCAAGTCCTTTGGGAACTGGTGAAGAACAAAGACCAAGGAACTTGTGTCTCAGATAAACTGACTGTCAAAAATTGTAGAGCTGCCATCATCTTCTCATTTAAACATGTTCTTAACACCTTCCTCTGCCTCTGAGTGATAGCTATAAGTCACTTCAATCTGGCACTGGTTAGGCAAGCAGCAAGCTAAGATTTCTGCATTTATGCTAATGCATTTGGTTTAGAATTATCATCTTGCCTGTACAACTCCTCATCTGTCCTTGTTTATCCATCTATCACACCTGTTGTGTCATTTCCTATCCTGGTTGAAGTTATTAGAATGCATACCTTCATAAAACTCAAATAGAAGTAATCAGTTCACTTTTTTTTTTTTTTTTTTTTTTTTTTAAGTGCACTATACTGGATCTCTCCAAAGTCAGAAGACCCAAAAACTCACAAATCATTCAGCTTCAGTACAGTGGTTATTAACCTGAGCTTGTAGAAGTGCAAAACTATCAAGTTAGCATTATAAACCACACCTAATTGGAAGGTATCAATCTTTAGGCATCTGTCAGAGTAAAGTTATATAACAGCATGGTTAAGAGCAAAAATGGAATTGGACACGGAACCAGTTTCTTAAAAATGTACCAGATACTTCAACATGTGCAGTGTGCTCCAGAGGAAATATGAAAACTTAAAACATGATGTCTGTGCAATAAAGACACGAGATCTTATTGGAATTCGAAGAAGAAGAAACATCTTGGCATGACTCATAAAATAATAATGGTATGAATAATACTTTACATTGTTTTAGTGCCTTGGATCTCAAGAGCTGAAAGTAACTTCATAAAAATTGATGGATTAATTCTGACAATACAACTTTGTGTGTGCCATTATCTTTCTTTCATAGATAGCAAACTGAAGGCAAACAGATTCTAAACATCTTGATAGACTAACACTTTGAGAAAGCATTAAATACAGTCTTTGCAGGAAATTCTGGCCTTCTGTGGCAGCAAGGCAAAATTTTCAGTTCATTCATCAGTATAAGCCAATACAAAATTTCTTTTGAACCTGATGATCAATGACATTTGAAAGAACTTTCTAATAACTGGTAACTTCTTCCTGAAGCTTAGAGGCTACTGAAAGCCAAGACCCAACTTGGTGTCCCTCTGACATCAAGGACTGCATTTTCCAGATCTTTTGTATGGCAACAAGGCCTAATAGCTATAATTAACTTAAAACTCAAGAAGATCCATAGTTTGCTTTCTTCTGACCAAAGGATCTCGTGGAACATGTGTTGAGGAGAGGAGAAGAATTTGGGTTATCACAATGGCATTGGTGGACACAGGATACACATCTACAGGATACCAGGGTTCAATAGTTTTCTATCAGAATAACTGTGCTTGCTTACTTTATATATAAAATGCATTTCAGAACCAGTGCCTTTGGAAAAGAAGATCAAATACCTGAGTACTAAGATACATCTTTCAACATCTGTCATTTTTGCCTAATGACATCTTCTTGGATAACCACCAATCCACTGTACTTTGGAACAGATTTTAATCTGTCTGAGATGGAAGAGCTGTGACACTGAGATAAGCTCAGACCACAGTTTTACTAAAAATTGCTGCTCTGTAAATTCTTTCCATAGCAAGGTAAACAGTACCAGCTAACCTGCTTTCTAGAGAGTCAAAGGAAATATTTTTGAAGGATACCAGAAGTTCACATAGCAAAATACATATTAATTTCTCCATGCCTCCTTATGTACTTGTCTCTATCATGAATGGAGTCCTGTCACAGTGTAAATTCAAAATAACATCTAAATATGTGTTCCTCTGCACAACTCCAATAACACTTCACTTGATGACTGTAGGCATAAATGTAGTCATGCAGAAATGTGAACAAGTGAGCTTCAAACTGATGAAAATTCTGGGCAGGGATACACATCCTGTGGACAAGCCAGAATTATGTGGTTTATTAAGACCCCTGAGCTCAGCCAGGACAGATCTTGCTGACCACAGCAAATTCTGGGAGTGTACTGGTGTTTGTGTATTATTCATGTACTGCTACATAAAATTAACACAGTTATGTGGAGATACTGGCTACAGTCCCAGTAAGAAAGCTCTCACCTAACGGGATATTACTAATGTATGGAAATAAATTATTTGCTTTGCTTTCTTCCTGAAGTGATACAAGAAGTATAATTTGTGCTCCCAAATGTAATATGGATGCTTTTCAGCTTTCTATGGATTTTGAAGACTGGTATAATAGTCATATGGATCCCTTAGAATATGGATCCCTTAGAAAGATAAAAGGGTTTTATTTTTGAGGTATGGAAGATTATGTAACTCACTTCACCTCAGCTCTAGAGCTCTAATGATAATACATAAATTCTCATGCCACCAGGACTAGGTATCTCTGAAGTATCTTTTATCTTTGCATTTAAAGAGTTCCTAATCTCAGATCTGATTCTCTTTACCTCTTCCAATCAGAAGAGCATGCAATATGTCAGAGAGCAATGTGGAAGCATAGCTGGTGGACTTTTAATGGGGACATTCAATAACAAACTCAGGCTCAAAAGGAAGAAATTTCCAGGACTTTGGAACTGTCCCAGGGTCAGCTGCCTTTGCTTATGCTATTCTCCATATCTGGAAGCAGTTAAGTAGAAGACAGATTTACAGACCTGACTTAGGAGGATACCTCCAGTATAGGAAGTTTAAGTGGGACCACACTTTTCAGTGAGTTTGGCTCATTGCACCGTGTGATTGCAGCAACAAGAAGGACAAGTATCTCACCTGCACTTTTGGTCCTTCAAGGCTCCTGTCTCCCAGTTAGTGAACACACCAGCTAAGCACACCAGTGGCAACACACTGACAAGCCAGTTCCATTTCAATTAGCATTTCAGGAAGTTGGAAAGACAGAGGGGGGGAAACCTATATGTGAGACAGTGATATTCAGTGCAGAAACTCAGCAGACAGGGAAATAATGTAAAGGCTGCCTGATTTGCAAACTGACTCACATGGCAAAATCAGTTCCCTTATTGTTATTTTACAAGACAGAAAATTAAAGGGGGGGGGATATGTAATTTGATGAAATTATTTAAATCCCAAAGAAAATATCAGGAAAATGTGAACAGTACAAGAGCTTCTCAAAAATGCTGTAGGAGTAACAGGCAGGGGGAGCTCCTCTCCTGGTCAGAGGTGAAAGAAAAGCCAGAAGGCCCAGGAGCTGCTGACATTGCTGAACAGAGGCAAAACTGGCCACCTGCTAATAAAAGGGTCCAAGTTAGCTACCAAAAATTTTAAGGCTATGGGATTTCCCACCATTTACAAGCTGAGTGGATACAAAACTGAGGATCTATTACAACTGGCGTTTTTGGTGAAAATGAGCTACACTTCAGATCTATTTTCCCTCAGGGTTTTGAAGAAGCAGGACAGATGGTTGGATAATTTATACCATTTGGCATGTGGTTACATTTGGAAAAAAAAGAAGAGAAGAGAAAAGAAAAGAAACCAAGAGAGACAGACAGACATGAGCTATACATGTTTGAGCAGAGATGGATCCATTTTAGACATAGATTTGCTCAGGCAACACCACCAGTATGTGTCACTAAATATTACAAAGGCAATTTAAAAAGAAACATAGAGATTGGTGACTCCACTGCTGAGAAATAAGAGTGAAAAACATAAACACTATTTTTCTAGACACCCCCATTTGAGGATCTCAGAAAGTTCTTGCATTCATTTGTTTACAGTAATACCTGATCGTGTTTTTTCACTTCATACTCTTGTCCATCATAAGACCTCAGATTTTTGCAGTTTACTTTTTCTGGTACTTCAGGTTGAAGTAAATACTAACACATTTTTTGTGCAGTGATTAAATAAGGAAGAGTTCTAGATAATACTAGATTACTCTTAACAGTGAGCATATTAAAAAATTTCAAATGTGATGTTCAAGTGCAGTTTCATGAACTTTAGAGCACCTAAAAGTGGAGATGCTCTCAATGCAGTGGCAAAGGCTCCACATTCTCAAACTGAGAAATGGCAAATTATGTACACAGCACTACAAAGGGAAACACGGCAAACTGAGGATCTTTTTCAGCCTGGCTTCCCGAAGAGTTTATGTAAAAATTCCTTCTAATCTGTCTTTTCCATGCCACTGTGTCCACCACCCAATTTTAACTAAATTTCTCAAAGAAACCTGGTTGATATTGCAGTTAAGTTACACAGAGATAGATGAAGGAAAGACACCCAAACTAGATCTCCAGCTGAGGGAAAACTCATGACCTAAACTTGCCTGTGCTGTTACACACCACGGTGTCCAAACAAAGCATCACTACAGGGAGCCAGCTTGCATAGTCCCCTGTTTCCACATCGATCTGCAAAACAAACCTCAACCAACACATTTCCTTCAGACCCCCCTGGCTGGTGAAGGTCCATCCATTTCCAACCCCAGCACTGCTCCCTAGCTAACATTTACTCTCTTAAACGTGTTTCTCAAACAGCCACCTCAGAAAGGTCCCGGAAGGAGCCAAAGCAATCAGAATATATAAGGAGAGCTGTGTCAAATCTAAAGCTGTAAATATTAAAAACCCATCGCATGAATATTGCAAAGCTAAATGCTGTGGGTTGGCAGAAAGCCCACAGTTGCCAGTGACCTTCCTGGGGAAGGGAAGGCCGACCTCCAAACAGCCGTACGGGGGTTGTGTGTGTTTGTGTTTATCGTGCATATAAATACACTCCGGTCTGTTGACCAAGTTTGTGGGACATTTACAGTAGTTATTAAACCCAATCTGTATTGTTTCAACCTTTCCAGAGCTCTGCCAATGTTTATACAGTAAATGTTCTCATCTACAAAAGAAAAGGGGGAAAAGGAATAAAATGAAAACGTGACAATATTCAGCACAGAGACCCTGGCAACCTGGGTGCTTTCCTGGACAGAGGGAGATGGTGAATAAGAGAGGTGCAAAACCAGCACAATGCCCTGGTACTGCAGCCTCTGGACACTCCACTTTTCAAAAGCTGAAGCAAAAAAGCAGCATCTCTGTCCTGGCTACACACAGGCTGCTATGGAGACAGTTGTGGCTAGTGCATGCTCTGCTGTAATTCACAGACTGGTTTGGTTTGGAAGGGACATTAAACATCATGCAGTTCCAAACCCCCTGCACAGTATGGACACCTCCCACTAGACCAGGTTGCTCAAAACCCATCCAACATGGCCTTGAACACTTCCCAGGATGGGGCATCCACAACCTCCCTGGTGTCTCAGCACCCTCCCACTGAAGTATTTCCTCCTAATGCCTAACTTAAACCTACTGCTTTTCAGCTTCAACCATTGCCCTTTGTCGTATCACTGCATTCCCTTGTAAAAAGTCCCTCCCCACCCTTCCTGTAGACGCCCTTCAGGTGCTGGAAAGCTGCTAAACCCACCAAACCTAATCCACCAAAACCACCAAAAAACCCTGTTGTATTTAGTTGGTGAGGACTGGGAGAGAGGCACGGCAAGAAGTAAGGTGAAGAGCAATGATGAAGCTGTAGGAAGGCTAAATGCTCAACATTTACAGCATATGCCCCATGACAAGACAGCCTTGCTTTGTTGAAACCATCTCTTTCTGTACTAAAATCCAGACAAACCCCACCAAAATCATAAAATCATAGAATCAGGTGGGTTGGAAGGGACCTCTGAGATCATCAAGTCCAACCCTTGAAATTGGGTCTGAACTTCCTCTGGTGGAATTTTTTTTAAATCCCAGTCATTTTCACAGGGAAAAAAAACCAACCAAAAGATGTCATTTTAATAGAGGAAGAGTTGGTGAACACCTTAGACACATCTCTGGCACTAGAGGTTTTTATTCACTGGGCTTTTAATTTGTTTTCACAGCGGTTTGAACAAATTGAATTTGTTAATTAAAGCGGTAAAATGAAATGCTGAACATTATTGACTAGATGCTAATTACATTAGAAGAGATATCGGGGGAGGGAGGAGTCCTTGTTTTCAATAGCTAGGACAAATCATATTAAGAGAGACAAGTGATCAGTCTGAGCTTAAATTCTGCAGGGAAAAACCTGTTTACATGTTGTGGTTTAATGTTTATCATTCATGATCTTCAATTGGCAATACCAATAGAAACATGATTACTCCAGCTTGCTATTGTACCTCTCTTCAAATTTCACTCCAGTTTATAACATTCACTAAGCAGAGGTCATTACCCAATTAAATGCAATGATGCTCACTGTGCTAATCAGGGAGGACATTATTTTAAAGTTGGCCTCATGAAAATGCAAGCAGCTCACATTCCATCTCTGAAAAGCCCTTTGGGTCTTCAAGCTGTAACTTTTTGAATTAAAAAAATACCAAGTTGATTGTTTTGTTTCTTCATACTCCCTTTTATTTTATGACCTTCATTTCCATATTAGCATATTATTGTCAGTGAAATTTTAATCTTACCCTTCATGTATTTGTATGAGAATGGCTGGAGCTAGGTATTATTTTATTCAGTGTAATTTAACATGAATCTATAGCACAAACCATCTTGATCATGTCCACTACACAACTTATGTTATAGGAATATATGGCCCTAGCCCTATGCATGCATACACAACACATTCACCATATCAGTATGTTCCCTGTTGTCAAAGAAAAGCTGTAAAATCTCCTTGATGTGAAAATGGCAAGAGATTTTGGTTTCTGAGGTACCTAAGTCATGTCAGATAGTAAAACTGAGCCCCTAACTACCTTAATTGATAATTAAAGTTGTACTATACATGCATAGATTTCTTTGGAGATGGTAGCTGTAGATACCAAAACATGTGAATCACAGTGAAATCCAGTTTATGCTCTATGAGTTCTATTGAATCTGCAGTATTAAGAGGTATAATAAAGATTACTAGATGCTGTCTGTGTCACTGCCATCAAATGATGATTCAGAACACTGGGATGATTTGCTGAGTAAGAGCAACCATTTTTAGATTGGCAGTTTTCTTCTCCATCATGTTCTTTAGGGTGCTGCTTTTTTTGAATACCACCAGGATACTTAGTGCTGTACAAAAACATAAGGAGACTTTTGGAAAGAATAAAGGCATTTCACTCTAAAAGGCATCAAGTCCTGCTGCTCCTAAACACACTGTAAACAATAGATGAGGTTGCATTATAAAGAAACAAAGGACAAGGGTAACACAGAGAATCAGCTTTAAAGCTTGCTGGGTAGAAGGAATAAACATTGTTCTTCCTTTAGAGTCACAGCAGAGAAACTGCAATAAAATGATAAAGCACTGATAAATGCAAGCAAAACAAACCAAAGCAAAAATTTCTATGTTTAAGAATAGGGGCAGGGTAAAAAAATTTAAGCTGTCAGTACAGCAAAAGCAGCTGAAAGGCATGACCACCTGCATTAGCTTAAGCAATGAGTGGAATACAGCCCCAAGCACAGGAAGGTGATAAATTCAAGATTCTCAGGGCTGGCATGTTGAGAGTGTCTTAATAGGAACAAAGAGAAAACAAACAAACACTCTACTGTTAGCTGTTAAGAGCATGTGCTTCATCCTCCTTTCCAGAACAAATAACACATAGAATGGGCCTAAATGACACATTCCCTTTTTATACCTTTTAGGAAGTTAATTGCCTGACAGCAACACAACCTGGCTGGGCTCAGTATGGTCCCAGCATTACAAACACTCACCCCATGTGTAACTGGATGCATTCAAGCAGCCTCATTGAATTTGTGAGTTTGCACAATGAACCCTTGGAGCATGGTGAGTGCTAAGGAGTGGGGTGGCCTTGGGAACTGGGCTGCTCCAGAGCCTCTCCAGCCTGGAACAAAGCCCATGAAATTGCTGCACGAACACTGGGAATGCCTCTGTGCATGTGGATTTAATCTGACAGATCCAGTATAAATTTATGATGCATAAGTAAGGTCTAAATTGCAGCTGATTTTTACAGTGGTTGTATCTGTTTAGAAAAGTAAGACTGCTCCAAAAATAACTCAGGAAGTTGGTGGAACTTTTGTGGGACAGCTGTGGAGCTGTTTGTTTCAGGAAACATGTCTTTTATTAAGGACATAGAATGTGACCTTATGATACAAAAAACCAGCTACAATACAGACAGCTGGCAATTACAGCATAGGTTGAGGGGTCTACAGAGACCCTTTCAGGTTAATGTGCACAACCTGGACCTCTAAGAACATATCTTTTAAGGTGACACTAACTTCAAATACAGTCAGGAAGTTATTCTCAGCTTATTCTTTTTTAAAGTTCTTTCTTAAAGACAGCAAAATAACAATCAAAAGTCTGATCCTTCCTGCCCAACTTCATTCTGCTCTTTCAGAAAGTGTAACCGAGCTGCTTGGAATCTGAAACAAAAATATCTGATTCTTTGCTGTATTTACTGTAAATCGGTTGAAAGTCTACTCTTCAAATTAATCCAATAACATCACACACTACCTCTTCCTTCTGCTGGTTCTAATGCTAATGATATATATACTCAATTTACACTCTAAAACTGTGAGTGGCTTGGGTATTCAGCTTGTCTGAGAAGCCTCCTGACAAATATTCCTTGGGCCTTTCTGAATAAAATGTTATATGTAACAAAGTTTAAGCTTGAGCCAAATTCTTGACCAAAGGACTGGAAGAGATTAAAAAAATAGAAACCTGAAGTAAAATGCATGGAAACACCATACAGAGGAAGTAATTACCATGAACTTTTCTGAGCTCCTGCTGTGTTGATGTGGTTTTAGAGATAGTCAGTGTAGGTCTGTTGTTCAACAAAAGAATTCAGCTCTATGTTTGCATGGAAGAAGAAATAAATTAGTTACAATCAGTAAGCAAAATCCAAAAGGATTGGACATCTGCCTTGGAATCTGCTCGCTATGCAGAAAACAGTTTAATATTGGCAATGAAACAAATCTAAGAAGTGCACAGGGCCTAATTAAAGGGGACGTGCCTAGAAAACAGATTAAAATAAAAAATCCACAAAACATTACTTTTTTTTATTGGAGAGGAGAAACTATGAAAATGGAGTGTAAGTTTCAAGGTGTTAATTTGCTGATGCTGCTAGATATACCTGCTAAAACTGTGGGTACCAGCACAATACAGTGCCAGCAGTGGCTGAAAGGCCACAGAGCCAACGCTCTTCCATAATGCTACTGGTCTTTAACAGTGCCCTTGACTGCTGATTCTTAAGTGTACATCAAAAAAGTTAATAAACACTACACAAAGGCTTGTACATATACTTTTCATCAGGAAAATATCTACTAAAGACAGAAGTTTCAATTTTTTATCTCTTTCAATATATCTGAGGAAAACACATAGAAAAGATTTACCACTATTTGAATATTTAATTTACTGATACCTCCCAGAACTATAAAAACAAATAACAAGTTTAAATCTGCATATTTTTACCTTTTTTATTTCAACTAGGACCCAAAGGTGTGGGTTTGTCTGTGCCAAGATCCTTATTGCATGGATGCTCCATTTCACTCCACTCTGGCTTGAAGAAGTCAATCCCTGGCACCTGAGGGATATTTGCTTTTTTTTGCTTCATATGGACCTTTTCTTACCCTTTCTTTCATTTAAGTAGTTAAATACATGTTCTGACTCCATGAGAATTTCACCTTTTCCATGTGATAGAAAAACATTTCTACTTAAAACTTCAAACAAATTTTGCCATTGACTTCCCTGAGCCACTAGAGCTCAGGATTATGTTGTGCAGGGGACACAGCCATAGGCAGCAAGAAAGCTCTGGCCAGCATTACCTTGTGGACCTGTCAATGTGAGAATTGTGTCTGGGCTCCAAAGATCAAAACTTTGCCTTCCACCCATGTTTCAGAAACACAGACATTACAGATTGCTTGTTAGAGAGCACTCCTGGTTTTCAGGAAAATTTCAGGATCTACAACTGACTCAGAGGAAACTAAAATTAAAGGATGCCCTTAGAGATGTTCCCTATGCAGGTCTGTGACAGCTAGCAATAATCTGGTTCCTATTTCAGGAAGTCAGTAGAACATCATCAGGAAGAAAAGCTTTAAAAATGAAAATAAAAATCCAAGGTTATCAATATTAGCAGCAAATTTGGATAGCCATTTAAGTTTCAATTTCCACTAATTCTTCTGTGGTCAATGAACATGAAGACTTTCTGTACATTTCCTCCCGAACAGATTAAAGCTATATTCAAAAGCAATAAACTAAAACACAGAATATAATTGAAAAAGTAGGAACCGAAAATCCTTTGTCAGCATAATGAATGTAGCAAGTGAAGCAATTTGTGAGCACCAGTTGAGTTCCTTCTGAGCAGTCCCCTACCACATCAGTGACAAGGCAGCAGACCATAACGTTTGTCACAGAAGTGTTAGAATCAAGTTTAAAAAGTTTTACGATACCTCCCAGAACTATAAAAACAAATAACAAGTTTATATCTGCATATTTATATCTGCAAATGTATCTCTAAAAAATGAACACTGGATTTGTATTAGAAGCAGTAGAAATCTATATTGTGGTGGTTTGGATTACACCTCTTGCATGTTTGCACTTATTCAGCTCTGCATCTGGACTGAAGGTCTTGCCAAAAATCTAACATTAATATAGAGACATGCACCCATATGCAGCAAATATTTTCTCACAACACTTTTCTGGCACAAGTGCACCTACCTACACAAAGCCTAGTCTGTATTCTGCCTAGAATACTGCAAATCAAACATGTAAAGTAACAAACCTACCCATGCACACTGCATGCTGATGCAGGCAAGACAACCCAACTGCAGGGGCTGTCTCAGCACTGCAGCAGGCGACATCCATAGTACCAGAGATCATCACTGCACATTGATTACAAGCAGTGCTACACAACTCTTTCCAGTACTGATATCCACCACACACCATCATAGCTGGGTGATTTAAAGGAGTCTGGACTTTGAATTCTTTTGTTTTGCCATTCACATGGAGTTTTAGATTCTTTTCAGAGCTGATGTTATGTCAATGCACTCATTGCAGTTTAGCTGAGGTCTGTGTGTTGTTCTTCGTATATATTCACACCATACAGTAAACTCGAATAGCTCCTTTGGAGCTGTTACACTGTATGCTGTAAATAGTTATTAACAATAGTATTCATTCATTTACATGTAATGGATTCATAATAGCAAAAGCAGAGTGAAAAACTTATGCTGTAATATGAAAAGTAGATACTGCATAAAGGCAGCATTTTAACTCAATACTCTGACTGCTTTAATTATTTTTAAAATATCAATAGGTCCTGCTTCAGTAGCTTGTAAAATTATACAAACCCAAGCAGCTTCTAAGTCAAAGGAGCACAATTAATAGTGTGCACAAAGCCAGAGATCTCCACAGGACTAATTGTTCCCACAGACCTGCCATGGTGCAAGATGGGAAACCTCTCTCCTAAGGAGCTCTGCCAGTGAATTGGCACCAGGATGGAGATGATCCCATTCCCTGCAGTGCTCCCCATTCTGAACACCCATCCTGGCACACACAGGTGTTCCAGGCAGCTGCACTCCATGTGCTGGAAGGTGGAGAAGGAACATGAAGAAAACCACTGGGCAGAAATTCATACTGGTTTTCAAAATCTACAGGCAGGTCATATAATCTCTGCCTGCTCAATTTCCATGCGGCATCCTTCAGCCACTAAAACTTTTGTGGAAATGAAAGCTGGCATAAAAGACAAAAAATGGCTATGTGGAACTCAGAAATTAAACCCTACATCTCTGAGAAGTGCTGCCAAAGAGGAACAAATCCTGGCTCCTCCAAACAGGAAAATCCCCAAAAGACCTCCTCAGCGAAAACATTTTCAGCCCCAACGTAAACCACCAGAACCTCATTTTTCTATTGCTTCAAATAAAAATACAAAAAACGTGTACAATGGAACTAATTTAGGATGGACACAGAAAATATCTGAGGCACCCAAACTCTAGAGACAGAGTAGGAAATGTCTGACTGAACCTAACAGATGCTAAGTCATCACTGGCATATAGAATGGTGCAGAGAGCAAGGAGCCTTTCTGAGGCATCTCCTAATAAACTGAAGAAAAAACTGCCTTTGCTGATTAGTTTAGGGTTTCTTTAAGTTTAAATCTAACTAAAGCTAACCAAAGGAACAGATTTTAAAATGGAGTTACTAGCAAACCATGAACATACTACGAAGAGTGACGGAAAGTGCTGTGGGAAAGGAGTTCAGCTTCCAGTAGAGGTTTGTTCAGGTCATGTTTTATTTATCTAAGGGTCTAGTACAGTTGGGAACACATTTTCCACGTTTGTTTTTTTGTTTGTTTGTTTCATAACTTGCGATGGCTTCCATATTGCTTCTCTCAGCACAGTCTGAGCTGGTAGAATAACACAATATCAGGTCTCATTATTTCAGCTTAATAATTGGTTTCCTTAGTTATCTAGAAATCTCATGGAAACTGTAAACACCAATATAAATTTACCTTTAGTTGCTGTCCTCTGAGTACCACTGATTTAGTCATTAGATGTGTTGCTTCGTAACCTAAATGCAATGCCTTTGTTCTCAAGCATCCAGATAAAACAGAGAAAACATACATGTATTCATGATAGTACAAGACATGCAGTTAAAAGGAGTGTTTACCAAAAATCTGAGCAAGTTATGTGTAACACAGAAGGTATCAGAGCTTGTTCACAACAATGAGAAAAGAAAGAGATTTTTAAAGGATTCACTGGATAAGCTGTTTCTTGAAGGTGAGTCCAATGCCCAGTGAAAGCTACCAGCAGCTATTTATCACAGAAGAATAATTTGCTTGGGTACTTGTATGCTTTATCATGAAAAGTAAAGAGCAAATGTTGTTCTCTGTTTTATTGTCTCTTATTTTTATTGGGTTGTACAAAAGATACTGTAATCACACTGACATAAGCCGTGTTCTAACTTACCTGTGTTTTACAGCTGTTGTTTTTGAGCTTATGCTAAAGGTCAGTGGTACTATTTGTATCACTAGCAAGGGTTTTCAAAAAAATCTTACAAATCAGTAATGTTTTGGAAAAACAAGATCAAGGAAATCAGAGCTACCGTGCCGTTTATTTTTGCCTGCCTATTAAGCAACTATTCTAATGTATTTTATATCTGTAACTATTTAATATAATTAGCAGCATGGCACTGACATTTTTTATAGCACTGGAGATAAAGAGCTAATATGTTAACCCCCAGGACACAATCTTCACGAGGTGAGAGTTTGCTCATTATATTAAAATTACTAGAGATACAACAGCATAGGCAGTTATATAGCTTATCTTTTCTGCAATATATGTAGACCACTCTAAAATGATTTGCCTTTTTTTTTTTCTCCCTATAAATAACTGGAAAGATAGACTTCTGGTTCATGCTAAAATTGAGTCCTGAGTTATGAATATCACAGAAGAATCCAATTGTTCTTTTAGATCTGAACGTAAATGTTTACTTCTCTAGCATAAATATCTCTTTGTTTGCAGGAATGAAAAATACAGCTTAATATATTCAGAGCTTCATTGCTATTAGCAACAGAGAAGCCTGCTTTGCCTCAAATCGTAACTGATTAAAAATAATATTCAATTGCAATTATCAAGATTGTACCCAATCATGAGAGCTACTGTATTACAAGCATATTCAAAACTTCACGGACAGGGAGCAAGGAAGGAGGTTAGAAAATCCTAATGTGAAAGTGAATTGTATAATTTGCATTGTGCATTCATCTACAACAAAAACAAAGTCATTTCTTCTGCATTACTAGTTTGTATTTTTTAGGTCTTGACTATGTTCTGATTGGTTCCAATTACTAATGTGATGCTTACTGACTTGATTATCTCCCTGATTTTAGAGAGTCCTGTTTCCATTGATAAGAATCTCTGGTATAAAGTCTGTATCACACAATGCTCCTCCATCGCCTGATATTGAGTTAAAAGGACCATAAATCCTGCTTGGCAACCTGGTCTGCTGGAATAATGGAGAGTGCTTGGCAGCAGTGGCTGAGCTGTAATTCAAGCTCATCTCCTCAGACAACTGGAGAGGGACACACATGGCCGCAGAACTCATTTCGGAGTCTGAAAGCCATTAAACATCTTTTCCTGGCTTCTACATGAAGAAGTGTGATGCCAGAACCACAGTGCCAAGGGATACCCAAAGGGAAGGCATATGGTCTGCTTTCACTTGTGCTGAAGAGTTCATTCTTGTTATTTAAAGAAATAATGGAATGTATGCTTCTTTCTCTGTCAACAGGCTGCCTATTTTAAAAGAGGAATATTGATATATGATTAAATCAGATACAATATTATGGGCTCTCTCACACTGTGCACTGATTCTATCTGCAAAATGGTGGGATGTGCAAAGCAGGAAGAAGAAGTCCCAGGAGTCCCAAGAGGGAGTACAGCTGATTCTCATGTTCCTCCCAAGAGTGCCTTGGAAAGTGCAAGAGCCATCACTCACCTATGCTCTACCAGTCATGGGGTAACCCATGCTGTGGGCATTGCCTACCCACAGGACAGGTAATGCTGCTCCTGATGTAAAGCAAGTGCAGAAGATTCACTCATTGGCAGCAATAAAAGCCTGTAAAAGCAACCAGTGCTTCCTTTTGTGTAATCAGCCCTTACATGATTTAGTTTCACATCAAACCTCTCATTTTAGCACGCGACTGAAATCTACAAAATTAATGTCAATATTATTAATGTTGTCAGTGCAGCACATTAGAATGGTGTGCAGAAATCCTGCAGTCATTTGAGAGCAACCGGTACAGAAACAGCTTCTTGTGAGTCTTTATTTCATCCCATATAGGAAAGAAAATTCTAGTTGCTGTAGGATTCCCAGACTGGCATTGATATCACCACTAAATATAACCAGCAGCCAGAAATGAGAAACAGAAAGAGCAGGTAGAAAGAGATGGAGGAAATCAGTGTAGAAGAGGGGTTAGAATTCTTTGCATCTTTTTACCAAGCGTATTTATACAGAAAAAGGAGAGAAGATGGTGCTGCTGTATAAGCAGACCAATGTTCCAGCCTTTTAGATCTGCTGCCCTTACAGCTCATTTTAAGGCTTGGCTGTATTTGTTGAATCAATACACACGCAGCTGTTTTGGTAATTTCACTCTGAGGGGATTGCTCCCAGAAGGACAGGCAGAGGAGAAAAAGCAATCATCACAACAAGGTCTAAAGTCCTGAAAGGTTTTCAAGGGAGAAACAGACTGAAACCTCAGACACCAACTTGCTGAGATCAACACCATGACAGACAGCAGCTGGGAGTCTTAAGCAACATTAGGTGACTGAGTCAGTGACAGAATGAATGTGACAAGATAAACAAAGGTGGTATTTTAAACAAAAATGTAAACCCATTCACATACATCAATTCTTATTATAAAATCTGAGTTTACATTTAAAAATCCCCATCAGCAACCCTACAAAAATCTGACTTCTGAACAGATCCAATACAAATCAGAGCTGAAAAACACACCTATTCTTTTTCCTCTCACCTTTTACCCATTTAGGGAATGGAAATTTCACAATCAAATAACTGCACACAAAAACAATTTTCATAAAAGAGTTAAAAAACAAGTCAGAAAAATGAAAGCAGGTGCCATCCCACCTCCCAGAGTAAACAGACTAATGGAGGGCTAATTAATCCATTCAGCACAGGCTACGACAAGACAATGAAACTGAACACAGAAACATCAATTTTATAACTCACTGTGCTATAATTATTCTCTGGCTCAGTGAATACATATACCCTTTCAGAAACCTACAGTGCCTTTCATCTTACATAAAGGATTAAATCTTTAACTAACCCACACACAGGAAATACAGCCTTCTATAATGCTCCCACATTACTCCCTGTGCATTGCTAGATATTGCTCATTTATAGTAAAATCTGACTTCAACATCTGAAGAACATTGTCTGAATGTTTTTTTTAAGGCATGTGTGTCTGTCCTGACTGCATCTTCCACAACTACATCTCCAAGAGCATAACACATTTCTATATAAAAAAGTTAACTATCTGTGGGGAAAGCTGGGAAGAATTCAAAGATCATTATGTGTAAGGAGAGGAATAAAGGCATTTCCAGGAAAGAAGCCCTGTAAATAATACAGAACAATATCTAGTATGGCATCTAAACACATTTTCCAAGCAAGATTCCAATTAAAATCACACACAAAACCCCCAGACAAACCAAAACAAAGTGATTCAAAATATCACTCATAGCTACTATAAGTCCTGAACATAAACCAATGTGCTATTTACATGGCAGATCCTCCCAGTAATATTCTGTTCTCTCTCCATGCACAGGACACCAAATGATATGAAGAGGGGGTTGTATTTTTAGGGTGATTGAATCCAAATTAATCATGTAGACCTTTGAACAAGATTCTGCCTGTAAATTATTTGTGAAGTTTACCTGGTAAACCATTAATCATTTTTGTCCTACAGTTTTTGTTCTTTCAAACACAGTCATGGGTTTGTGCAGAATATATTGCTAACTATGTTGGGTTTTTCTGTGAAAATACTGGCTTAAAACACTTTTCTCTGCCCTAGCAACACCACACAGACACTTGTTGATAATACACAGAGAACCCTGTAAGTCCATTCTGCATTTTAGTATCTCTGTAGAGATGGATAACAATAGTATGAGGAAAATCATTCAAAGGTTTTCCTGTAAAAGATGAGGTTAGTAACAAACAGTCCACCAGCTTCTCTTGTCCCTATCAAGAGTAAATCATTGCCTTGCTATTTATTTGCCTTGCAGCTATGAAAACTAGGCACTGGCTCCCTCTGCTCTGTCATTCCTGATCCTACCCTTTCAGTTGGTAAAAGTGCCAATTTAGTGCTATCAAATGCAAAGAATCAATATGCTGGCAGACACAAAGTAGCACATTGAGCCATCAGACCATAACAGCCTGAGATCAGTTTTCTTTTTTTTCCCTTTTGTTTTTTGTGCTCTTTTCTGTCTTATCTGGAGTCACTGGATAGAAGCCATCTATCAATCAAGCAAAGTCTCAACAAGGTTTATTACTCAGCTGCTCAAAACAGGGAATAAAGATCTGGCCTCATTATTATCACAGAATATGTTAGAATAGATTTTATTATGCAGTGATCCTTTTTCTTTGCCATATTAACTTAATGACATAATTTTAATTGACCCACAGGGCTACAGACTTATTGAGAAATGTAGCTGAGAATTTCTGTGGATGAAAGGCCCCTGAACGACTTGGAAGAAAATTTGCATTGTCAGTAACATCTCTGGTCAGCATTTTATTTACCTTACTTGATTCTGTTTATACACGAGCCTGCAGGAACTGATGGCCAAAGAACATTTCTGTGAATTCTTGGAAATGTCTTCTCCACAGCAATCAAAATTTATGACTCACTCTACCCTAACACAAAGAGGATTAATCTTCCAAAACTGTTCTTCAATTTCTGGTGCTTGCAGCAGAGAAAACTGAGCATTTCTGTGTTTTCCAGCTTCAATAGAGCTAATCCTAAATATCAGTTAGTCATATATTTATGTAAACCTTTGTACCCAGGCCACAGAGAGAAGCTGATTTGCAGAGGTGGGGACTCTCATGTGAGCCAAACACCACATCCACACTGATGTCCTCAGCTGGAATGAAGCTGATCACCTGAAGGATGAGTCAGGCTGGTGTAACACTGGCACACAGCAATAGCTTCTATACTGCTGCATAAGAGACAGGAGCTGGCTCTATTTTCTCCTCTCTTAAAAACCTGAAGTTTGAAAATTAGGCAATCCCATTGTAATTTTATCATAATTAAGGAATGAAGCATTCAGTGATAGCAATGCTCTCTGAATTCTCAGAGATTCATTCCGGGATTTCTTAGTATCCTGTAATTAACACAATGAAGAACCTTGAAATTCACTTAGCAATTAGCAGTGATGAACAAAAATGAGTTGCCTTTAAGGCACTTAGGCCATATTCATACATCCTATTTTAAGAATCAAGCTGCTTAATTTCCACACCTGCAAACCAGGCTCCTGGATCTGGCAGGATGATTCAGACAGCTTAAGTTAGGACTGAAAGGTTTTTTACATCCAGAAGTGAAATAATTCAGATGCAAGTGAACAAATGACTCCTCAGGACACTGCTCTGTTACTGGGCTCTCCAAGTGCTGCCCTGGCCTCTTATTCTAAATCTGAGATATGCCACATATGAAGGCTTCAAATCCTGGGTCAAATAGCAAGGGAAACCAGCTAAAGGCCAGCTTTGCATGTTGCAGCTGATAAGTTCCAGAAGGATTTCCAGGATTATGTGTCACCACTACGTGTGTCAAAGAACCCAGTTAAAATGCCTCGCACTTCAGGAAGCTTGTCAATAACTCTCTACTTGAGAGAGCAGGAGAAGCAGGTAGCCATGAAATGATGCTTTGCATATTCAACTGTTTGATAAGCTCTGCAACTGCAATTTAATAGCTATACAAATGCCAGGATTGTTGCTCTTTTAAAAATGAAAAGATTAAAAATCAATATATATTGCATTATCCCTCCGCTGTGCCACCATGGAAGGTGCCAATCACTATTCCTTATGTAAAAAAAAAACCCTTGTTATTCGCTTCCAATTCTGCAGTTTATCCCTGCTCATGCCAGCAAATAATCCCATTTCTCTTCTGTGATGTACCCGTGAACAAATAATTAAACTATTTCTTATTCTGTCTTTTGATTCTATGTTCAAAATAGATGGAATTGGTAAGAGATGTTATTTTAACCCCATTGTATTTTGAATCTGTGTCATTTGTGCTTGCTGGGAAGATGTTTTCTTCCAGAAGCTTCTGGACTTCTAGAAGCCAAGAACACCACAGTCAAGAGCTGGTTCTTTCCCAGGAATCACACACGACTCCTGCTGAGGGCAGCAGCAACCACCCACATGCAAGTGGCTGCTGGAATGACTTCAGCTTTTTAAAACTCAAAGGGTTCTAGATATTTCAGTGATTAATACCTATATTATGATGTGTTGTCTCAAGGTATGTAGATATTAATGACAGACTGTGCTGATCTCCCTTTAATTTATTTATTTTTTTTTTTGAGAATTGCTCATAATATGGAAGCGTTACAAAAAAGCATTTGCCTATAAATCAACACTCTATATGGAAGTTAACTACAGTTTTTTTCTCTTTCCATGGCATGGGAAGATCCTTTATTTTTGTTATCTCCTGTTTATGAATAAGCAGGTCCTTCTTTTTTTGATCTGAAATTCAAAGGACAAGTACTCTAAGTTGATACTTGTAATTATGAGCAACAGTGAGCAGAGGCTGACAGGAGAGCTCCACAGCAGCCTGCAAGGGGATGCCACGGTAGTCTTTTGTTGATACTTAATATTTAAAACTTACCCTGCTCAATAATATAAACCTTATCATCCTCTCATAACTTAAACAGAAATGCTTTACAAAACCTGCAGCTGGCATGTGTCATTTATTTCCACTTGAGCCAATTAACAGTGATCAGAAAAGCACTCTCATGGAATGATCTACAGTTGGACTGCAAAGCTGGGCAAATCTGGAGTTTGGTGACAAGCTGGTTTAGGTAATTGTAAGGGAGTGAAACAGTGTCAAACAGATTAGGGCATTACCTATCCAATTAAAGAAGAGAAAGAAACACTCAACTCTTGGATGATCTGGCCAGTCATCAATTTGTGCACAACTATTTTGTGCAAGCAATGACTTGTACTTGAATGGGTCTAAGAAACAACCTAGTCTTTATATTGTCTTCTTTTCCAAGCATGGGAAAGGTATTCCTCTCATTTACTCCCTTTTTAAAATCAGGATAAATATATATTATTCATCTGCAAGTGGGGCTAAGTTATTGATGACAATGACTGTATAACTCTTCACCATTACTTAATATTATCAGAAGTGAAAACTTTGCAATGGATCAGATAATAAAATCTGATCATTTTTGTTTATCATTGAGCCAAGCTAAACTGAACTTGATTTTGTTGTAACACTACTGACATACCTGTGCCTGTCTTCTCTATCTCTGATAGGTAATCTAATGATTGCACCCACCTACATTTAGAAAAGGAATTGAGAAAAAGAATGCACAGTTTGCTATGGAAATCTATTGGACTGTAAACCTGGAGTTCCAGGAGCTTAAATTTCTCTCCCATACTACAGAAGAAACTTTGATAGCTGAAGTAAGCAGCTAATCAGCCTGATATCTTTTAAAATTAAATTCTTATTCCAAGAACTGTGACTTTCTGGTGTTAAAACCTGTATAACCCCATCTGCAACCTGCTCACAGTGAACTAGAAATAAATCACACTGACACAAGAAAAAAACTCTCATTCCATGCTTTGCAATTTGCAGGGGCAACTGATGCAAGTCCTGAAAACAACTTAGAAAGCAGAAGTTAAAAGGAAACACTTGTTCCCTGTTGCCAGCAAGAGGGCAAAGCACCTCCAGGCCAGAGTATTTTACCTTGTGCTTTAGGAAGTGGAGATAAAAGAGTTGAATTGCACATTTCACAATGTTTTGAAACCAAGTGCTATTCCCTCTCACTTAGGAGAGTGCATTACTGCAGAACTCATGGGCACAAGCATTTTCAGGCTATCCTGGTCTTGCCTAATGGAAAACAGATTGGTATCATCAAATTATGCACCATGCTTTATCAGGGACCACACTCTGTAATCAGTGCAACTTCCTCCAACTTCCTCCCCACTTCCCTTCAACACAGTGGCTGCTTCAAAGCAAGTGTTAAAGATTTCTTGACTGTTTTTTTTTTATAATTTCATATACACGTTGATATTAACGTGAAGCACTTCTGTGAATGGAAAATTAATGCTTAGAGTTTAGCTATTGCTTGCCAACACAGTTCATATTTTTTCACTTCCCCTTATTATAATCAAAATAGCCCATGGGTCTTCAGTGATAGGTAAGATACCCAAAGAAGTACTTTGATTTGGGATAGTGCATTATTAATGCTAGCTAAGAAAAAAATTTAATAATTTTGCTTCTGTTGGATGAGTGTCACTAATGGAAGTGTAACTCACAACACCAAGGCTACCTACCTGGATGATTAATTAAAAAAAAAATAGTTAATCAAGATAAACTTCTGCACCTAGCTAGCAGAGGACTGAAAGTTTATCATGTCTAAATATGTTTCTCATACATTTACTGCAAATTAGTTTTTGAAAGTGAATTTCAAGGTCTACTGACTCTGAGGTTCACTAACTCAGTTTTCATTAAGTTTTCACAAATGATCTACTGTAGCATTATTCTTTTATAGTGATGCAGATTTAAGGCTCACTATGAAAAGCAATTATACTGTCAGAAAAGTGTATTTTGACTTATTAAAAAATTGAAAGGTTTCATAAAACTATTTATTTTGGTGTTCATTGGGAGCTCATGTTGACAGTGTTATGGACAAAACCATCCTTCTGCAGGGTATCTCTCAGCTTCTTCTCATCAAAGCTTCCTGCTGAAAACTTGGGACAATCTTACTTAGCAGACCCATTAAAAAACTGTGTAGCAAATAAATACAAGGTACTTGGTAATTCTGCTCTGCAAGTGGCCAGAGAAATTTGTTTTGCTAGACCTGTTTTATAGCAATGACGCACGTGTTAGTTAAAAGTATGATAATTTTGGTTCAGTAAATGCTGAAGATATTTAAGTGGAAACCTAGATATTTAGCAGTCTGATGAGTTACAGGCCTCATGTCAGGAAACAATTTTGTCCAAATTTTGTGGATCACTTGTTTCAACTGCATTGCATTAACTTTTTCCAATTACCTCATTATCTCCCAGAGTGTTATTTTTATATCCTATTTGAGCACTATTCATCTACAACGCTATGACTCAGAGAATAAAGATAATGCTGTCTTGTGGTAAAGGACTGCAAAAAGCTTAAAATATGAGCAAAGGATTTACCCTTCAATTGTTACAGGCATCTAGAAATGAATTCAGCTGGTTGCCTCTTGACTTCCTTTTCAGAGCAAGTGACTAAGAAGTATTTAGGGAATGGACAAAAAGTGGGTGATAATTGATTCAACTTGACCCTTGATCTTGTTACACAAAAGCCGTTGTAGGAGATTCAAGAGGAAGAAAGGATGAAATTGCTACTTAGAGCAAAGCTACCTCTAGAAGACAATGATTACACTGGTGTCAGCAACCAAGTTTTTTCTTGCCTCTGAAAAAATAACAACATGTAATTTTTTTTTTATGCATTTCAATTAGGTTGCTTCAATTATGGTGTGTATTCATCATGAAAAATGAGAACGCCCAACCTAACCTTTTTTCCTATTCTCTGCCAATTGTGCAATCACGTAGAGTGACACAAAACTCTGAGACCTACCAGAATGGAATCAGACACTCCAGTGGCTTTCTTTCCAGGAATCCCATGATGGCCAAAATAAAGAAAAGCAGATCTAAGATGGATGTGTACACTGATACAAGGCTGCCAGGAGATAAGCAGGAGGAACAAGGCATCTTAATCAACTAACATAAATCTCCTCAAATAGTTATGTTCAACAGCAAGACTAAGAGAAATTATACACAGGAAGGCTCCATGGGGTCTGACTATGACCTACAGAGAAGAGAAAGAATTGAAAGGGAGCATTGATCACATAAGTTTTGAGAAGAGAAAGGCAGAAAAGAGTAAAATAAAGACAAAAGTCTACTTTCAAGACAAATGAGTGAACTGCAGGTTTAGATAGCATAGAAAGCAAGTGTAAAGACATCAAAGACATTCAAGATATAGTTGAAAAATTATTTAGGACACAAGTGCAATTTATCCCAGCATGAAAAAAGTATTCTAGTTTTAATTAGAGACAATAGTGGTGAAATCATGAGCACTTCAGTGACTAAAACACAGTTAGAAATGGTACAGGACATGAAAAGTACATCAGGTTACAAAAGATAAGAAGTGAAGTGGACTATGAAGAATGGAAAAAACCAAACAAAAACAGGAGGACACAAACTGAGATACAGCCAAGCAGGTCAAGAAAGCTCCATACAAAAACATCCTTTAAATTTATTCCCATTACAGATAGATCAAAACCCACTGTCTACTACTGCATGTAGAAAAAAAAAACAACAAACCAAAACAAAACAAAAAAACCAAACAAACAGCAAACACTAAGCCTGCTTGAGTATTTCCAAATATATTGTTCAGCCTTCAATAAGTCAAATTATCATAAGAAAGTTGTGTTCAGAAAGCAAGTTATCTAGACCTTTGGCTTCAATTACTCATCACAAATCTTCAGCTCTTTTTTAAATATGCAAAATGCAGAACAAGACCAGAAGTGTACTATCAAAAATCTTATTAATATTCTTACCAAAGAAATACATTTACAATACCAATGTATGGTTGGCATTTTACCCTATAGCCACTTACAGCCAAATTAGGGCCAGCATTAGCATAGAAAAAAATTCAGTTTCATCTTGAAGATGTGCTGTGTGGTAGACACTGGCCCTATCAGCTACTGGTTAAATTCTGACATACTGAGATTTTGCTATTTTTATTGATCTTCCTTAACTACATTGATACTAGAGGTTACACACTGTTATTTTTTCAAGCTATAAATACTCATTATATCCACTAGGATCTTTAATTCAGTAAGAAGTGAACCTGTATAATAACCACACAAAAAAAGGTTTTTCATAACTTATGTACCAGAAACAAATTGTCAACAGGATGCAATTCTTAGTCCTAGTAATAATAGTTTTTTCATCAGCAGAGTAAACTTGTCATTAAGCCTCCAGCCTTGTGAGTCTGTGAGCATATTTATTGTAAGTGCATTCATACTATAGCATACAAGAAAGGGACTTATTTTTCTTATTCTAAAACCAAAGTGGCTGGTCCCCTTTTGACATGTTTACAAAATCCTTCATATTTTTAGCAGTTCTATATCTAAAATTTTGCACTGCAAACAATCTAATGAGGGTTAAAGGAATAGGGCTGGATTTAAATTAATGTGAGGTCTTTAGCTTTCCATACATCCCGCATGAGTTTTCCCAGAAAAACGTGGATTTCTCTCTGTTCTTCCTCTCTACATTGTCTGCTCCTGCAATGGCTACAGAACATTTCCTGTTCTGCAGCTGAAATAGTGCAGCTTCAAAGGCTCTGACTAACATCATTTAAATGATTATCATTTTTTACCCAACTATTATTAAACAAATTGATTTCTCCCCAGCCTCTATGATATAGAAAATCATTCATTCATTTTGTGTATTCTTGGCAATGTATGCTTCTTCTTTAAATGACAGAATGGCAAGAATTAGGACAAATGATCATTTATCTGATGTCAGTAAGTTGAGCAAATCTATTACATTTGCCATCATGTAGGAAGCTGCCATTGAATTATGCCAATTTTTGCAACTAGCATTTTTTTATTCATTCAGTACTCAAAAAATTATAATTGTCCTTGAACCTCTTTAATTGTCTCACTGAAAAGAACACATTGTGAAAAAAAAAATTTGGGCTGTGTCAGATGTGACTTTATTAGCATGCTGGAAGAACTTGAAATAAGGAGAAATCTTGGTTTAAAATAAATTTTAAAATTTACTTCTGTTTCTCCTAGCAAAAACTTTCCTAGACAATTTTTCCTACACTTCACATGTGTTTTGAAGACTGGAAATACTAGCAACATCCTTAAAACATTTTATCCTTAAAACATTTTTTAAGGTGGACTTCTTTGTCCACCTTAAAATCTAAACTACTTGTCCCATGAGCTAGAATATAACAAGTAACCAACTGGATGGTGTTGATTACAGAAAAAAAAAAAAAAATTTATCTGTCTACACAGAGCAGCTTTGGTGATACCAAATACTTATGGCTAAGTGATGTGCCAGGTCCTTGGTCCTACAGCCCTTTTTATCTCTTTATTGCATGTTTTGCCTACGCAGAAGGACTTAAGCAAAAAGGATGATGGTGTTTGCACCAGCCACAAAGCCTGCAATATCTCCACAAAAGTCTTTTGTAAAAGGATATAGAAAGCAATACAATGACATCTGTGATGAATCAGTGGCCATGTGAGCAATCTCAGCACACTTTCTGGTAAGAAACAGCTGAGATCTGTTCCCACTTAATAGAACTACTACTCTTGTTAGCAGAATAAACAAAGTTTATATTTGTTCTGAGGTTAGTTATATAAAATCCCTTAATGTGAGTGCCTGCTAACAGAGTCTGAAGCTCAGGAAAGCCAGCCCATCCACTGCATTTTCATGACAGATGGCACAAAGCAGTGTTTAAGGCACTGGTGGGAAAAGGCAGAGAGAGAGAGATTTTACTCCTGGATTCCCAATGGTGCTCCAGTACAGCCTGCAAAGCCAGCTCACCATTCTGTGCCTTCATTTATTTTTTTCCCTTTCTCCATTGCAGAGGAAAGCTCATCTCCCTGTGTGCATTCAGACAGGGCCAGCAGGAAAAGGCCCCAGTACCAGTGGGAGTACTAACCAGTGTCCCAGTACCAGCAGTGCTATTAGTTTTATATGAACTTCTTATTTACTCTATAAAAGCACCATATTTCTTAAGAAAGGCAGCCTGGTAGAGATTTTCTCTCCGGAGTGTTGTTTTGCTATATAATGTGTAAGATCTTTAAGCTGAGTGAAAGGGTTATCCGAATTCCATGGCTAGTAAATGAGTGAGTGAGGTTTTTGGCAATAAAATTATGCAAAGCCAGGGCTGCTGAACTTCAACAGCTGACACTGGCTTCTGCAGGTGGGAAATCACAGATGGTTACATGTCATTACTGCCACAGAAGTGCTACTGAATTCACTAACATTTGCCAGGCTGTGCAGAATACTGTACACACAATATGCTATAGACTTCAAGAAGCCCTGGACACCCTATATTCAGGTTACTCCACTGTGTTCAGTGTAATTAGCAAGTGGCTGAACGTGTAGGTCCTACGTGAACATCCCTATCTTTGTTCTTCACGTGTCACCTTGTCCTTTTTAAGAGGATTACAATTCACACTCGAGAGGACCTCATTTTATGCAAAACACGTGGCAAGGTCAAAGCAGTCATATATAAAGCTTTAGACACAGACATGGTCTTCCTGACACTCTGTAGTTAGGGATGAGTCTGGCCAATCACCAGTGCCAATTCTGTCCTTGTTTTCCCTCCTCCTGCTGCAGGGAACAAGCATCAGGATAGTGCAGGGAGTTCATACACTGGGAGAGAGCAGGTCTGGTGATTTAGAACCAATTATTTTGCAAGGGAATGGGCTGTGATCCTTCTTACCCTCCACAGAAAATAACATGGAAAGAAACAAGACCTCATGTTTGTAGAGTCAGCACACACCTTCTCACTGACTTAAGTTCTCATTTTTTCTGTCTCACTTTAAGAGGAATTTTTTACATTGAAATTGCACTCAGGGTAATAACCAATTTACAACTTTTCCCACATTCTTACTGCAACCAAATAGATTGTGATCAGAAGTGTTTTAAAACTACAATTCTACTAATGTTATCTACTTGACAAATTGCCCTTAATACGTGAGAAAACCAAACAAAGTTATAATAATCCAGACTTCAGAGAACAAAAGTATCAGCCATGGCTCATTTTGTAGTTCATTTTGCTTCTACTCAGACACTTAGATCCTTAAAAAGGAACAGAGATGAAGGACAAAGAAATACTGAGAAGTCACTCTGCTACTTAACAGGAGCTTTACAGCTTGACCGCTAAGTTGCAGGCATCCAGAGGGCAAAATCTGGTCTTTATATATTTTCTGAGATAGAGAACACTTTCTGTAATGGGAGATTATATAAAGTGGTGAGAGGTATTTTTTTTTTTTTTTTTCAAAAGATAACGGAGAATAAGTAACTACAGGCTAAGAATTCTCCTTTGCTAACCTGTCTAAAATACAATAATTACATGACAGGGTAAAACTGATCCTGTGCCAACAGAAATCCATGGCAGCTAATCACACTGCTGTATGGTTGACCACGTACTTAGTGATATAAACAAATTAATTCCCAAAAGATAGCTAATCCAGCTTTTTCAGCCCCCTAGTAACATTGTGAAGGCTGTGCACTAATACCTAACAGCATGTACTTTATATCATTTGGTGGCAACTTTTCCATTAACTGGCAACAAAGGACTTTTTTATTTGGATTTAGAAATTCCCAAAGCAAATTTCTGAAGGGCAAACTTATATAATGCCATTTAATTTGCAATGATTCCAGATCCCAACAGTATGTGAGCTCCTACAGAAGCTTGTTCTGTTTCCCTTAGCCAGAAATGTGATGGTTGTAACAAAAGACCAAATTAGGGATGTGCCTGTAATATCAACAAATTTTCAGCCACCTAGATAAAAGGTGATTGGAAAAGCATACAATCTAAACCAACTTTTATCACACATTTTGGGTAGACTGGCATTGGGTTGAACGAAATAGCAGTTGTCTAATATGTCCTTGAAGCTGCTCTAATTAATAACAACAACAACAAAAAAAAAAAAATTAAAATTCCCATTGATTCATTTGCAAAAATCCTTTCAGTGATACCAGGAAGAAGGATCTCTCTCCACACAAATTTCACTGTACTTCCAAGGGGTACAAGAAAATAACATGCATATAATGGTAAGAAATTATTTGCTATCATAAACTCACACCATTAAAATAAAACTATCTCATAAGATTCACACTCTTTCCTCCAAAAAATACATCAAATTTATTTCAGAAGCTACTTTCCTTAAGTGTCCTATTTTCCTTCCACATTCTGTGGCACCATTACTCTATCATTATGCTATGGCAATGTATGTCAAAGAGTATTTTGATAGTGTTCAAATATTATTTTTCTTTTTTACTACTGATTTATTGTACATTCCAAAAATACCCTGGAGCAAAACATTTATTTTGGTTTGGGAAAGCAAAAGCGGGAAATATATTTGCTATATTTATCTCACTGTCAAACCCAAATTTGTACTCAGGGTTCCAAGGTACAAAAAAACCCCAACAAACTAAAACAAAACTAAATGCACCCCTTGCTCCTGTCCTCCCTCCTTAATTCTTCATATTGATATTGTCCTTGGGTCTCCAGTGGCATAACCCTTTTTATTTTGAACAATTTTGTTTGGGTTTTTTTATTTTGGTTTGGTTTTGGTTTTTCTTTTTTTTTTTTTTCCTGCAAGTGGTTTTATTGATAAAAAATTAAAGCATTTTCTGAAGTCTCTGATTCTCACTTTCATATCTTCATTCTTGGCAGTTTCTGTTGTGGAAGCATATCTAACCTTCACATTCTTTTACCATAGGTGTGAAATAATTAATATGTGCATTGTTAATGGTAAGTGAAAAAGAATAGGACAGGACACCTGGATAAATAATTCTCACTGTGAGAAAAGGTCTATTGACCCACCCATAATTCATTCTGCACCCTGGCAAAGGGCCTTACACAGAGACTGAAATTACAAAAAAGTGGTCTTGGAATCCAAACTAGAATACTGCATCTTTGAAAGATAGTCACTAGTGATTATTTAAAAGTCATTCTTATTTTAATAATGTTTTTTTAAAGGCTCTTGACTGTATCTGCAGGCTAACAAATATTGTTTGAGAAAAGTAATTAATTCTTCAGATCCACTGGTAACTGAAGAAATCAAGTAATGATTGGGTATGAACTGGGTAAAACAAGTGAAAACTTTCCAATAGAATATTTTTCTGCTTTATTTCAGATGAATTCAATTAATTTATTTCATATTTTAATTTTTTTTTATTTTTGTTTGAAAAACTAATAAAAGAGCCTAAGATCAGCCTGTATATGTCCTAAGCTTAGAAATTTAAGAGAAATACGGGGATATTTTTTTCTTTGGGCAGCCAGGATGAATTTAATTCCCCAGGGAAACTTAGTGTAAGTGCAAGAACCTCCCTCTGCCATTTTGGAAAGGTGTTAAGTCTCCCACAGATCTTTGCCACGTTTGCTATCCCAATGGGAATGCCTGGGTTACACAAAGGTATCTAAAAGAGCACAAGAAAACACTTCTGAACAATTAAATCTTACCTCAAACACCAACAAACTGGAGTTAAGAAAGTGAAAGATCAAATAGAAGGGCTTCATCTGAGAGGTGTTACACACTTTTGCCTCTGCAAAACCAATAGCCATGTTGGGAAAGCTACCTCATTCCATTTATGACAACTGAAATTCTATAAGCAAATCCAATAAGCAAATATTTTTCTCACACTTCTAACTTAATTTTTTTAAATTATTTTCTTTTACATTGTCTCTAGCAACACTGCTGCACGAGTAGTTCACTGCAAATACCAAAAGACAAGTCTTTCAGAAGAAGAGTTGTTCTCTTTGGACTAACTTTAACTGATGCAAACTGACAGCATCTTCCATTTGTCACCAGGTCAGAACAGGCACATAAGCAGTTACTATGGAGCAGCTTATGCATTGCAAATTAACACCTCTGTTTAAATATCAGTAATTTATTCACACGTTCATTCCCTTAATCTCAGCCAGAGAATTACATCAGACTGCAACAGCCACAGAAAGACAAAAATCAGTTACTAGCTACCCACATTCATGTATGTGATCTACAATAGTTTAAAATAATCCTTTGGCACCCAAAGCCCTTAGTATTTACAAATGAAATGAAAGAGATTATATTAAGATGAAAATCCACCATTATTTGAACCATTCCACCACCGTTCAGCTTTCTGTGAACAAAAAGACATACTGGGGAACTGGAGCTTTTTTTGGGGAACTACACAAGCTCTTATACCAGAGCAGTGCAGAGGATAGCTAAAAATGGAAGAATGCCACCTTTTGGGTAAGAATTCTGTATTAAGCACTCACATCTGCAAACTAGCAGCAATGGCATTTTAACATATGCAATTTATTCTCCCCTCTGAATTCAGCCAGTGGCTCTTTAGCCAACAGACACCAGTATGAAGCCATGGCTTTGTTCTCAGTGAATTCATCTGTTTCAAAGAGCAAAGGAGAGAGTAACATTGGGATTATGCATGAGAAAAAAGTATGGAAAATTAGCTGTATTGACCAAGAAAGGAAAAATAGCCCAGACATATGAGACAGTGTAGGAAAAGGGGCAGATCCTCCTGTATAAGCAAGGAGCTGCCATAAACAGCCAGCTGAGACCAAGAAACAAGTCTGAGAATGAAGGGCAAAATGAGATAATTAAGAGGAAGAAGCCTGATAACACAGAAACTGAAAATGAGATTTTATTTGTTTTAAAAGGAAACTATAATCCAGCTTTTAGAGACAAGGAAGAAGGTAGAAGAGAGTATCAGGCTAGGAAGACTAAGTCAAGAATGTTTCACAGATTTCAAGGTTGTGCTCTATCCTTCAAAGAATCCAGAGTTTACAGTTCAAGATGCTAAAAATATTTCTAGATCCTAACACAGCAATGCAGATCACATTAACATACAGCTTTGTGAGGAATGGTATATAAATTAGAACTATTTGCAAAGGACTGGAAATAATAAGCTCATATAGAATGATAAATGTGTGTTATTAATGTCCCGTTGTCTTAATTGCAAGGCTTTTGTTCTCTATTACAGAATGAGAATATTCCCTGCAAAATAATTATTCTCCTGATTGTTGGTTAGATTAGCATTTGCCACAGGACATTATGCTTCACAAAATATTTTTGCTTGCATAAAGAAACCATGAAAGGCAGGCAGAAAGCAAACAGAGAAGCCAAAGAAAACAGAGCATGTTTGTTCTGTCTTTCTGTTTTTATTATATAGTTTGTCATACATGGATGGGAGAGGTTCCCACATAAGGAAGAACTGGAAAGAGTTCACATGTTCTGTTCAGCATTTGAAGCATGGGTATTTTGTGTGATGTTAGAGAAAAAAAAAAAAAACAGAAAAAAGACATTTTAATTAAACTAAATATGGAGGCATTTTATTTCAGCGTTTCCCATGTTTCCTAATATCTTTTGACCAAACTTGAAATCTTATTTGTTCACACACTGCCTACTGGTAGTGTAATATAAACATCATAGAACTGAAAATAAAAATAAACACTTCTTTAAAAAACTCTTATGACTCAGCAGGATACTGTTTTCCAATCACTATTATGAGTCAGAAGGAAATCTGTGAAATGCTGTTAGTAAGTAGGAGACAGAATCTTTCATTTGCAGAATGTAAGAACCATAGTCCTGACCATTGCTGCAATTAAAGATGCTCAGGCTGTTTTTTTAAGTGGAGCACGTCCCAGCCAGACTCTCAGTCTGGTGCTTTCTGTCCATCTCAACTTGCTCCTTGGATTTCATTTGGCCATGGAATGCTCTGGGTTCTGTCCTGAACAGAGCAGTGGGGCTGTGAGCAGCTGAACAGCTGCTGTCTTGATGAACAGCTATAATCTGCTTTGAGATACTGTTGAGAAATGGGCAACTAAAGGGGATACAGACCAAAAAAACCACACTGCAATGTTTATATCAAGGCAATGAATGCAAATGAAATTTTCAAGCACTATTGACAGTAACTCCCAGGTTACGTGTGCTACGTGTGCTGCTCAGGTCCTATTGCTGATTGAGATTATCATTAGTGTTTATTCAATCAATATCAGCATGTCTGAGGGGGCTGAAAAGGCACTAATAAGGACACACATTGTTTAGAGTAAACACAGAGATTATCACACTGACACCCACTTGATTTGGCAACTGGAAATTAAATGGCCGATTTTCAAGATGCTGGTAGTGGCATATGCAGCTCACCTGACAGTGAAGGAAACAGACACCTTCTGCTGTGTTCTCCATCAGTCTTATAACCACAACCCTGGGATTCACCATGGCTCTGGGTCAGCTTCTGGCAAATTCCCAAGCCACTGTAAGCATTGAAAATATTTAGTGTCCAACTACACGCATCAGAAGGAGATGGAGGCAGAAGCCAGCTAAGTCACCCCGATATGCCTCTCCTATTAGGTATTTCCAAGCTGCCAAATTGTGCTGCCTAAGAGACTGCAGTCCCAACAAGGGATTTGACTCAGAAAATATGTGCCACAGGACAAGGAAGCACAGAGACTCCCAGAAGTTGTCTCCAGTGATCTCGGGTGGCTACCAAATGTAAACTACATTACAGCAATTAAATTGCATACAGTGCACAATCTACTTCAGCATTCACTCAGAAATCAGAATGGTGCAGAAAGTGCAGTAAGTCTTTGGAAATGCTGAAATAGTTGTTGTTTAAAAGATGAATTATTGCACAGGACCCAGAGAATGGCCTCACAGAAATAATCTGTTCAGACTGCAATCATATATGTACTTGCCATTTTAAGTGAGGAAAGAAACAATATTGCCCCAATGGAGCTTAGATTCTGACAGCAGTGTCAGCTACTTTGCTTGGGACTTTGTCTAAAAAAGTACTCGAAGGCATAAAATTGAAATCAGGAAGAATTTTGGTACAGAAATTCCAGAGCTGTGATCCTGAGTTGTGAACCTCAGCTGCCACTTCTATCCCCTTCATTCTGCATTTTGTGGCTGACTAGAGACTAGCAAGTTCTGCTTTGGCACCCACACAGAATTGTTTTGACAGAGTTGAGCAGCTTGGCTCTTAACCCAGTCAGGCAAAAGGAGACTTGGCATTGCTGATGACAAAGAAAATAGTTTTTGGGGAATGAAATACATTTTTCCATTTCCTGGAATAGACTAATTCTAATAATGAGTAGAGGTGCAAAATGGTGTGACTGATGCATTAGAGATCCTGTTTTCTATGCACGCAATGGTACCAGACATTGGCTCTTACACTAAAGTAGCCCAGGATGACATTATGTCTGTATTATGATGGATTTCTACCCACTTCTTGGAACACATTGGTACAATAAACAAAGTCTAAGTAGATGTTTGTGCATACATATATTTTTGCAGACACAGGAACTTAGAAAGCAAACCAAAAGCTCAGTCACAAAGTAGTCAACTTTTGTCACTGTCTTCTCACCTTTCAGGAGCTCATTGGAGACAACTGTCTCCAGGTCTGATGGTGCTAAGTATCTGCAGTTTCTGTGAAAATCTAACATAGCTGAGAATACCTGACAATTTGGCAAATTATATCACAGGAGTTTCAGATTGAGTGTCAACAGAATAATATTGGGAAAATTGAAATTCGCTGTTTCCTTAAAACTTTGCCCCAGGGCAGTATCTCTTCTTTGAATTGTGTAGACAAATGTAAAAGAAAAATCCATCACAACGTCAGCGTTCATGGGCAAGTCTGGAAGCTGATAGCTGGGTGCTTCATTTGAAATCAACAGCAAAATTTATTCACTTTAACAGTGCAAGAGAGATACTAAAATGAAAAACACAACCAAAACCACAACTCAAAAAGATTATTTAATTGTTCTTCTCTGAGGTGTAGCATTCAAAGGAACACGATTCTATTAGTGTGCAGTCAAACACTGAAGAGCAGCTACTGAGGTCTTTGACAAGGCACACAAGTACCCTGAAGTAAACAAGTCCTATTACCATAAAGAAAAATTGCACATCTTACAGCATCACTTCCTCTCATCCTCCTCATCCCTGGAAATCCACCAACTGTTCTGAGGGAGAAGCACTAGGAAAAGGGGCTGAGAAGGTAGGCACGGACAACACTTTTCAAGCAAGAAATGTTATATTCTTTCTCCTTCAACCTTTTTCACATTTCCACCCTCACACTGCGGGGAATGTTAAGCAGTAGTATAGACTAAATGTCATTCCTTGACTAACCGCACCAACCACACTGGCTGAATAAAGCCAGGAATAATTGCTCTCTCAAAGAATTGCAAAGGGAAGGGAGTAATCAAAAATTCTTCAAAAAACAGTTAAGAAACTGAGGAGGCAACAGGCTGATGTGATTCCTGATCCACCCGCACCTGAGGCTTTCTGCAGCTTCTAATATTCTAGGTTCTTGGCTGTATATATACAAGTATTCACAGTGTGGGTCTATATATAAGCATAAAATAGACCATCTTCTAAGAACTGCTTGATAAACTAACAGCATTCAACTGAACAGCTGTAGAAAAAGTATTAATTCAAGTATTGTGAAGTCTTTAAATATGGGTTTAGTTAATAAACTTAAGAGTATGCAACAGTTAAATTTCTCTCATGCTCTTAATCTCTGTGCTGCAAATGTGTACTTTCTGTTGCATAACAACTCCCTGGCTCACCAAGGATAGAGAAAGATACCAGAAAACAGAAAATATATGAACTGTCCTTTTTTTTGTGTGATTTAGCTAATAGCAAGTAAGGCTGTGGCAAACAGAGAGGGCAGAAGCTATTTACTTGAATCACAGTCACATAATGCCAGAGCAGATGCATGAACTTTGTAATCTCCTTTCTCAAGAGAGACAGAAAACACACAGATATATTTGTGCATTACCAAAGTAAAGTGTTGTTTGAAAGGTACCCCTAGAGTCACATTCTTAAAAAAACCTCCAAAGATATGGCAGTAGAATCCAAATACTTGCTTTCTCTTTATTCATGGTAAAATACTTTTATAGACGTATAGGGTACAGTTGTAGGTGTCTGACATATGTAATATGTCTAAATATGTAGTGTCTAAATCTAGGTGTCTAAATATGTAATATATATTTTTATACTGTAATAGCTAAAACTTTCATCTTGTTAATGTAAAGATGAATGGACTTTTTAACTGAAACAAGCAATCTTAGCACATGTATCACTGGGGCTATTTACTCTCTATTATTGGCAGTTCAACACTTCCAAGCATGTTTGGAAGCAGTACTTGGACAGTGTATTCAACATTTTTAGAGGTTGTCTTGGTATTAGTTACAGGCTCCAGCCAGAACTGTTATTTCTAATAATTCAGGGAATTGCTCATAAAATTGTCTTTTCTAACAGCTGTTCCCAACACCTCTCTCACAATGAACACATGTATCCCATTTTCCTACCTCTCTGAAACCTGGCCATTCCAACCCCTTGCCCACCATCCACTTTATTGTTGCTAGTCTCAAAAATACTTCTGCACCCCAAATACAAGTGACAGAAATCCACTATTCACCCCTATCTAACATCTCTCATCCCCTCTCCTCTGTTAAAACACATACATAAAGATACATGGCTTTACTTAGTGCAGTAAAAACAGAAGAATATTTATGAAGCTGGGAATCCACAAGCAAAGCATCCATGAACAGGCTTAAAAATGAATCCTTAAAAGCTGGCTTTAAACTGTCCCTTGAGTTTCTACTGGCCAGCAAAATGTTCCAGCATGAAATTTAGGATGCAAGGTCTGTCAGTAACCATTAAACAAATAAGCAGGCCATGCTTATAATGATACTTGTACAATGATATCACATGTCATTCAAAATTACTTTCTTCCTTTCCAATCTTCCTCCCAGCTCCTTCCCTCCTCTCCCTGCCCACCCTCAAAAGCATAATGGTTAAAATGGATGAAAGAACAGAGTAACTAAAAAAGTTCCTATAAACTGGGAAGTGACATGACTATCTGTCTTTAAGTGTGAGCATTCATAGCTCTGTTTCAAAACCTATTCAAACTTGGATAGCCTTTTGTGGGGACAAATGAAGCTGCTGCCAGTTTTTACCAAGTTATAAAATTTTCAGCATGACAATAAATTGTGAGACAAGGAGAAGAGAAATTCAATTTAACAAGGAACTCGTAACTTTTCATTGAAGGAGTGCTCAATTGTGGGACAAGGAAAAAAGAGTGAGAGGTACAGTGCACATCAATATCTTATCCCTTTCTTTCTGGGCTGTCCTTGGAGGCTTGTCCATAATTTACTTTCCCAGGGGAAATTTAGCACAAGTGTAGCAATTTTTCCTTTCATCCTGCTGACAGACCAAGCTAGCCTCAAAAAAAAAAAAAAAAAAAAAAAAAAAAAAAGGGGGGGGGGATAAAAAAAGAAAGAAAGAAAAAGGAAAGATCCATAGATATTATTCACACTGCAGATCATGTATTATTTTATTATTTTTACCTTCAGATGTTCATATTTTGATAGCAGTACTAGCTGCACACACAGACAGACAGACACACACTGGGGCAGCATGATCAATGGTAGGGGTCAATAATCCCATTTCAGAAGCAGTCCTGCTGCAGACTGAAATGAAACAGAGTAAAGTCTAAAGTAATGAAATATGACAGAGCCACATTCACTTCCATCCTCCAAATATGGAGCAAAATACATTTCTACATAAGGAAATACTAACTGGCAAGTCAGATAGAGCCATATAATAAACAAGGCTTCACATAAGGAGTGGATGACACTAATACTTAGAATTTGCCTTCTTCAATTAACTGTAATACGATCTCACAAAGTCTGATTTTTGTTAGAGTATGAATGATTAACCTTCAGGTTTCCTTGTAAGAAAATGGCCCATCTCATTAGTTCACAATATTAGCAAAATCTTTTATCCCCTCTTTATATTTGCTGTATTGCTGGTGCTATTACAGCTACTTCAATTGGTTAAATCAAGAAATGATCTATAAACAATCACATTGCATTTAATATCATAATTGTCAATGCATATCATTATATTGGATGGGGCTTGTGACAGCCAGCAAACCTGGCTTTGATCTATGAGCAATCACAGACCTCTGTGAAGCTGCCCTTCGTTCAATAAATGTCAAAAGCAATAGGAGTGCTTTATAAAGTGTGATCACTGAGACAATGGAAGCCAAAGCACTGATCAGACTCCAAGGCTAGGAGTGAGCTGAGCACCATGGGCTAATGGGTTCTCCTGTGGCAAGCTGTAGATCTAAGTGTAAGGACATTCATTTGGTGGAGCTTTCCATGGCTATATCAGAGGAGCTTAAAGGAAAACCAGCACAGCAGACATAACGGGGTCTTTTTCTTGTTCTCTCTTTGTTTTTTCCCTATTTCACAAATAAAGTTCTACATTCTGATATGGATAAGATGGAAGCTTTTGTGTGTTGCTCTACCAGTCATTTACTCATCCTCATTCAGCCTTTCCATCCTACCTTTTCCTCACTTCTGCTTCTGGAAAGCTAATTTCCATTTCTATAAAACTAAAAATCTCAGTACAGACAAAAAATATGCAACTGATTTCCGCAGAAATAATTTCATGAAGCTTTTGACTTACTTCAAAATGTCACTAGGATTTAAAAACAAATTCAATAAAGCATGTGTTCAGTGCATGAAGAGCTAATTAAAGGAAATTCCTCAGAACTAGTAATTGAAGAATTAACATGCAATGCAGATGTTTTTTATGGAAATCCACAAAAATAGGTATTAACCTAACACTGTCCAATCTTTTAATTGCATAACCAGAAGAAGGGTGGATTGTAGTACAGCTGTCATCTAGGGACAGCTGGAGAATTGAGTGATGATGAGGGGCAGGTTAATCATAGAAAACAGGTCACTATGTTATTTGGGCCATTCAAACACTGTGTGATTTAGATGCAAGGAAATATGAAATTAAACATTTTTAAACAAAAACACAGGCTACACCTACAGAACAAGGATTGAGATAGCACCAGAAAGCAACTACCCATCTGGTAAAGATAAAAGTAAAACAACCAAATGAGTTTCTCATCATCAGAAGATGAAAAGCAAACATCAAGAGATAGGGAGGGTAGGAAAAAATCACTGTAGGGATGGTCTGGTAAGAGGGATATCAAGGAAAAGGCTATTCCACTCCTTAAGAGAGGAGTAAAACTTGATAGGTGATGCCAAAAAGACTAATGAATATTTTCTTTTTTCCACCTCAGTCTTTAAGGTCAATTGCAATCAAGTAGCTATGACAATTAATATCACTGATAAAGGGTCAGACTTAACCTCAGCTAGGGAAGGTATAATATTCAGAGTACTTAGATAAGGTGGATGCTTTTATATAGGCTGGGTCCAATGAACTTAATTCAACAGCACTTAAAGAGCTAACTAAGAATCTCAAAGTCATAAGGGCTTAGCTTTGAGAACTTAAAAAGGATAATGGAGCAACTGGAAGGGAGAAAAAGGGAAATATAATGTCTGTCTGTCTTTAAAAATGATTTAAAAAAAAAAATAAAGCAAGCCTGACTACTGTAGGCCAATCAGCTTATCTTCAATTCATGGAAAAATACTGAAACAAATAGCTGAACTATTTGTAAGCATCTGGAAGGTAATGAGGACATGTATAACATCCAACATGGATTTGTCAAGAACAATCACATCAAAGCAATCTAATTTCCTTCTCTGATAGGGTAACAGGCCTTCTGGACAGAGGAAAAGCATCAGATGCCATGTGTACTTAAGACTATTTCTGATCCTCTTTCACATAATAATCTTGCAGGCAAACCAGAGAAGCAGGATTCAGATGAAAACAGTACAAAGGGGGTGCAACATCGATTCAGAAAATCATAGTCAGGGTTAGCAGTTTTCCTATCAAGATGAAAAGATCTCAAGTTGAGAATCTGTGCAAGACTCTCCTAGGTCTTGTAGCATTTTGATTAATGACCTAGAAAGTAGTATTGCTGTGACAATATCTTCCTTGAAGGCTTTATAAATACATTGGACAAGAGAATTTTGAATAACCTCAGTGAATTTAAATATCTGATTTGGAAGTTATAGTGGTTTTTCAGTAGGGATAAATGCAAAGTACTGTATTTAGCCAAGAATAATTAACTGCTTGGGATGGAAAACCACTGACTTCATAGCAATTCTGTAGAAAATGAGAAGGTGTTGTGGATCACAAGCTGGATAATCAATCAACAATATCACACTGCTCCAAAAAAGACAAATGTCCTACTGCAATGCATAATTAGACATAGCTTGCAAATCACAGAAGAATCCCTCTACTCAGCACTGGGAAAGCTGCAGCTGCATTACTTTGTCCAGTCTGGGGAACTGAACCTCTAAAAAAAAAAAAGAGGAACAACTGGTTCAGAAGAAATGTATAGTCTGGAAACTATCACTATAAGTAATAATTATTGTTAAAGAAGAAAAGGAAATATGACTATGAATATGAAAAGGAAATATGAGTTCTTTCTAGCAAAGAAAAAACCAAACCAAACAAACACATAAAAAAACAAACAAAAAACCCCACCAAAATCAAACCCACCACAAAAGCCCTGACCACTTCTTTGCATTATTGTTAGATAGGGCAAGACATATATTACTTAAAGGAGTAGCCAGGGGGGCTGGGGCTAGATTTTAGGGAAAAAACTGTCAAGTAGCAAGAGGCAGTAAAGTGTAGAGAAGACAGATTGGCTGTGGAAGTTCTGGAATACTCCTGGAAAAAACTGTCAGAAATAACACAAAAATCTGTCCAGAATAAGTGCTGGCTGATCCTGCTGTGCATGAAGGGTGACAAAAATTACCCCAGAGTTCTTCCCACTACTGAAGCATCCCAGGAATGAGATCCCTATACTTACTGTTTAGGAATCTGTGAGTAGGATTAAATACCTCATTTCTCTGAATATAGTAAATAGTATATGTAAAGCTGAATAAAATGGTGGGAGTCTAGAACATACATTTTTAAAAACACATTGAGAAACTGAAAAAGATGCAGAAAAAGTCCCAGAAAACACATGAGGGTTGAATAAAATATTTTGAAGTGACAATCAAGTACTACAATTTGTTGCATTACCATCAGCTGCCCTTCCCTGCCCTCAGGGAAATAAATTATTTCTTAATCTTGTAATAAAAAATTAGCTTCCAGAGGAAAACAAATAAATATATAATCCAAGATTAATTCAACTCAAAAATTAGATTTATGTTTTTAACAGTGAGAGTAATCAGACACTAGAACAAATTACCAGAGGAAGCAGAAGATACTCTGCTTCCTGAAGCCTTGAAATCAAGACTGGACGCCTTCCCAGAAGACAGGCTTCAGTCATACAGAGGTTAAAAGTTCAACACAAAGAAATGCAGGTTTAATTTAACAGTCTGTGATGTCTTAAAGCACTGCCACAATTGTCCAAAGTCCCAGAATTAATTAAAGTGAACCCAAACTCCTTTTCCTCTGAGCAGAAGGGCATCTGCACCCATAGACTGATAGAATTATCGTGACCTGAAAGAACTGGCATTGTCTTCACTACACGTGGTCTTCTTGTACACTGGGGACTCTTTTTCTATAACCCTATGAACTCAGAAATATCCTTTACCATCAGAACAATTGGAAATAATAAAGTACAATTTAGAAAGTAGACCACCAAAACAAAACAAAAAAATAGACAAACCCAAAACTTATTTTGCCTAAGTGACAGAATATGAAAAGTTCTAGAAATCCAAATTGGTAATTTGAAGATATGTTTTTCCTCTTCAGAACTTTAAGAGTCTACTATTTAATGTGTTATTTAGTCTGCAGAAGTTCTGCCTGCTTTAAGAGCAAAAGGATTAATGGTTTCAAATTCCAGTGTGTTGACCTTTATTCAACATTAAAATGCTTATTTGAGCATTCTGCCATGGTACCAGTAAGCCTCTCTCTAATGAAAACTGTAAGAGAAAGAAAGTTTAACTCCCATATGTCCACAAATAAAATTATTTTGCATGAGAACATTCAGGGGATCTTTTCCACACATACACAAAGTTAGCATCAATGTAAAGAGCATTAAGACCACAGAGTATACAAGCTATTACACTCATTACAAGTTGAATGTTAAAGCAATATTAATGAAAATGGAGAACAATAAAAATCTGTTAAGAGCTCCTGTTCCCAAGTTAATGCTCTGAACTATAGTTACAGTATTAAACAATTTTAAGCAAAGTAGGATATAAGTAAGTGATACTACGTCCTTCTGGAAGAAATTATGGAAGTCTGCTTCCAAATACCAAAAACTTGATGAAAACCAAAGAACAATTTGCTTACCAGAATACATGGTCTTCTAAGACAGCAAATCAAAGCAGGGAATAAGTGGACAAGAGTTATTTTGGGTGGTGGTAGGTAGCAGGAAGGGAAAGTTGCAAACATTTTGGCTGACTCAGCAGAAAGAGCTGAGGGAGATGTTTAAGGCAATAGAAAGTCTGGATGCTGCTGGAAACCTTCAGAGCATGTGCTCAACCAAGAGAAGGAAATGTCACAGAGAGATGGAGGCTGAGAAAAGCCTTTGTCTCACTGAAACTTTACTACTTTAATATTGATTAAAATAACATCTATTAAAAAATTATCCATAAGGCATATTTTCATTCTTCCCTAGTTAGCTGAACAAGCTGCACAATCAAGTGCAATCCAGGACATAATCCAGAGATGCCAGGAATGAAGCTAATCCTCAGCTAAGATTTTTGTGGTAATAGTTCTATCATATTTTGATAAGCCTTTTTCCTGCATAAAAGGTTATGGGCCAATATTTTTAGTGTTGAAAAGATTCTTGGAAAAAGACTGTTGTAACAGCAGTTTATTGGAAAAAAAATTTTGCTCCAAACCTAAAGAGTTAAAATAATTTCTCTAAAAGAAAAAAGCAATCAATAGCTTACCCAGAGAGAAAACTTTGACTACCAAATTTCCATGACTTTGAGCTATCACATTTTAAAATGTAGCAATCATTAAGCTAAGAATTACAGAATGTGTGGTAACTATTAATGACAAAGAAATTATGCACAGGACAAGTAAGGAAGAGCAGAGTCAACTCTAAAGGAATATGAAAGCTTAAGAAGGTGGGAAGAGTAGACATGAAAATCAATTTATTGAATGATAGATGGTCATATGGAAATAGCATGAGGAAAAAAAATCTAATTGTGAAGGCTGTGGCTGTGAAAGGGATAACAACACAATGCATCAAAGTGAATATTTCATCATTCTAATTCAAACTTCCTGGGCTAATATTAGCAGAACCACAGAAAAAAAGCCAACAAAACAGATGAGTGTTTTGCTAAAAATACGTACAACAAATCAAGAACTGCACATTTTATTCAAAATTCCTGTCCTAGAACTCTAACTTCACTGTATAACCACTAACCCTGAACACAGAATAACTGCAGGAACACAATAAAGCAGAAGGAAGAAGATAGAGATTAATTAATTTCTGCCTCTTAGACAACTTTAAGTAAACCTGATTTACAGAAAAGGGCATGCATATGATTTATAATAATACTTAGAAGACTTTGAAAGAGTTAATGTAAAGTAAACCTGTTCCTGTATGGGTGGGTTTCACATTGAAGATGTGGTACAAGAGTTTATTCAGCTTAAAGGCAAGATAAGACATGCTCAGAGGTAATGAAAGGAATAAACTTAGCTGGGGAGAGGAGACATAAAGCAGCGTTCTCAGATAATTTCTTTAAAAACAATGTTCTTCTATTACATATTGAAATGTAAAGTAATTGTTTTAATATTTTATTAAGCTAACAGTAAAAAGGCACAAAAGCTGTATTTAAAAATATTTTAAAATGCAGTCTGTAAGTTACTGCAAAAATTACAGTGCTTGCCAAAGCCAACAGTGACTCTAAAGAGATATAGAGGTAGCTTGACTTATTCAGAAGTGCTCAAAAATGTAGGAATAATCCTGGGTAGAATTTCTGTTTTTAATGAAAAGTAAAATTAAGAAAATCAATTTGACACAGAAAGAAAGCCTTGAAGTTCCTCCAGCTCTGAAACAGAAGCATGCTGTCTAAGCCTAGGTCCTATCTCACTCCCATAGGCTGTACAATAATGAAAGACAAAAAGCATTAAATGCATAGGTAGAAATGATAGCACCATACCCTCCATCACCTATTGCAAGGAAATAGCTGCCAGGACAATGCTGGGTGGATACCTCTGCTGTGGCACCTTGGAGCACAAGGGAAGTACAGGTTCTTGTCTATCTGTACAGTAATTGACTCATATCTGCCACGATACGAATGACATGCCTGATATTCATGATATGAATGTACCATCTCGAAAATAAACAATATTGAACCAAAATTACTTTTACCATAACTCACTGTCCATCCCATTCCAAAATTTATGCCATGAAACAAAAAAAAACTGGTCAAAATGTATCTCCAGGTGTGGAGATAGAATGAAGATACAATTCCATGATATGTGGAGTACTTTGGACTTGAGAAATTACAAAGGGAGAGTGTAAAACATCTCCCTGCTTTTACTGATTCTCAGCATAAATGTTTCCTCCTCTCTTCTGAGTTGCCTGACTACCAGCATGCTACAATCAACTTCCTGCTAGTTAGTTAAGATTCTTGCTTGCTTGCCTTTCTTCTCTAAATACAGCACTCTCACAGGTCTATTGATCAGTGAATAATAAAAAAATAATAAAAAAAAAAAAGCCTGGATGAAACCCTTTTTCTTTCCTTTCTTTTTTCTTATTGATATTTTTTTAAAAGGTTCTTTCATCTTCTCCTCCACCAGGAAAGCATCACTTGATGGAAATAGAAGAATAATGAATCTAAACCTGTTCAAGACCAGACTACCTAGAAATGGAAAATATCCCCCTAGAATTCAGCCTCCTACATTTCAGTGAGGCAGCTCACACATGCTCCAATTACTTTTTCAGTTACAACATTGGTAACACAAGGAAATTCTGTTCCAGTCAATAGTGCTCCCACAGATTTTATGTCATTAGGAATAAAGGGAGAATTTGAACCCCCTTCTTTTTGGTCATAAAAAAACTATAGATGATAAATAACACACAAAAATCTAAAGTATATTTTTATAGTTTAAGATCTATAGCTTCACGTTGCTCCTGAAATCTCTACTTCCGAGCAGCTGATGCTATTATCAGGATGGGTTAATTTCAGAAGAATTTTTGAAACCCATTTTCCAGTGCTCTGGACATCCCTCCAAAAAAAGAGGTACCAGTGGCAGCTGAAAGCAGCAATGTAGATTTAGCCTGCAGTGTTATACAACCTGTCTGTTAACAAATGCAAGACACAAAGTAAAGTCATGTAACCCAATTGAAACAGTTCGTACTGGAGGTTGATTTCCCTTGGGAACTGAAACATCAAGTAAGAAACTGAACCAGTTAAATATAACCTTTTTAAAGGGCAAAAGAATTCAAAGGTAATCAAGGATTTTTTTTTTTCCCTCAGAAGGGCATTTATAATTATATTCCACTTTTATTTATAACAACCCTTTTAATGTTGGTGCTACAAAAGAACTCAACAGAAAACCAGCCATGCTTTATATAACAGGATTCAATCTACACGTGGTTTTTATATGCAAAACATCTTCTACCCAAGCTATGCACTGACAAAGGCACAGTACCCTTAGGAAACAAGGAATATCTTTTAGAAGTGGTTCATGAGGGTATAGCCACGTGCCTTTCACTAGGGTTGTGAGACACTACAGAGGAAATCCTTAAATTTGGTGTTGACAGAGTAATGGTAAATGACTACGTATGATCCTACAGTGAACTCAGTATCTAGTGTTTCAGTTCCTTTATTACCCTAGAATACACTTAAGATTTTGCTTTACTTAACTAATTCCTGAGGAGACAAAACCAGACCAGTTCCTAAAAAGATTATTTTCAGCTTGTTTTCCATTGATTAAGTAGGTACGAGTTAAGAAGCAGAAATGATAGACACGAGCTAAAAACTCAAACTCAACTGCATTTCAAAATCCAGCACCAGAGGGATCAGGTGGTTTGTGATTAATCATAGGATCTTAAGTTGCATGTTCATGGTGTGCTAGGACACAACAGGCTGTGTTGCAATAACAAGAGTGGGTATTTCAGAGTGGAATCTAGAGGTGCCCAAAGCTAGTGAGAAGGAACTCTACAGAAAGGGGGGAGGACAGATTTGGGTGGCCCAAGTTCTCTCACAAAAGGCTACCTAGATGTAGTAGAAATTCATTATATACCAAGATGCATATGCTTCTGTCTTCTACACATCTAACACACACTGATGCAATATCATGCTGTAGTTGATTGTCCATTAACAAAAAAAAAAAAAAAAATTCTAAAGGATGGAGTGATGGCACAGCCAGATGTGTTCTCAAATTACACTGTACAGATCAAAAAAACCCCAAGATTTTCCCAGAATGTTAATAATAATTGACTTATCTCATTGCTCATGTTGCATTTTTAAGTATTGCTATACAAAAAAAATCTGTACAAAACTACTAAATTCAATTCATGAAGAGAAAAGTTAATATAATCTCAGAATTAAATGAGAAATGCCTTGTTTGAATAGCATGAAGTGTGCAAGATCCCACTGTGGATTCGAGTGTATATACCTGCTCAAACTCTCAGCAGAGAAACTCTGAAGTGCCAGACAGATTCAACAGAGCCAACTGTTTCTTACCCACAACAGGCAATCTGTTGATACACTAGGAAACTATTATTACAAGTTGCTTTACTGAAAATGGTGTAGGTTATTAATCACAGCTTTGGGGTTTCTGACAGGATGTTTTGGTAAAATAAATCTATTTTAAGTGACTGTAATGAAATACTAACCCGTTTTTGAAGGGCTTTTAAGATGTTTTTAAGAAGTTTCAGATCAAAGACTCAGTTAATGTAGCCTCCATGCATTAAATATTTAGTACTTAGTCACTTGAGCACTCAGGCATCTTGACATTGCAAAAGGGGGAGAGGGAAATTGAGTTTAAGTCAGTTTTGCACAGTGGGATTTTTCAGTTTTTATGTTAAAATCCCAAGCATGTAATTTTAATACAAAGGAGTCAATTCTTTTACAAGAGTCTATGCACCACCCATTAAAAGAATTCTTTATGCACCTGCATAGATGGGAGAATAAATCCTCTACAGAGCCATTTCAGTAGGAACTGTTGTGCTGTGATTAACACCATGATTGAATGTTATTCTCTCTCTGAAATCTCTGGTGCACAAATCCAAATGCACACACCTCTCTTTCCAGAACAACGAGGCACTTGCAAGGAGCACAGAATTTTAACAAGGGCAGCTACATCTGAGCAAGGGTTTTTTTTAGATATTTGGATTATGTGACTAGACAACATTTCCCCTTTCCAGTATCATCGAATTCCAACAGTTGCTCTTCACTGTTTCATTTCCTCCAAGAGAGATGCTCAGAGGTATTCAATACAGATCAGAATAAACAAACAAAAAAACAAACCTTATTTTGTGACTCACTAAAATATGTCTTAAATTAACAAACTGAAAGTTTTGAGGGAATGAATATCCATCCTGGAAATGTAACACTATATAAATTCTGCAAGGTCTCAAGCATCAACTTTCTTGTGAAAGTTCTCTGAGTATAACAGTAACCTGCAGATGACTTCAAGAAGAATGAAGACACTACTAAGTGCATTTCTTGGCTGACTTGCAGAGAATTATAGACAGCAAAATAGTAAAAATTGCCTTCAAAACTATCTTCATGAAGTATCATTGACCTGTCAGTATCTAGTTTCAGAATTAAATACTGCATATTTCAATGCTATTTAACACAAACATGGTCACAATTCAAGTTCTTTGACATCCACAGTTGCTCTAGGGCTCTTGTATTTCAGTCTTTCATAATCTATAAAGAAGAGGAATAACATTAGCTCCAACATTTCCAATATATGGGAAAAAAAAAACCCAAGCAAAGAGTTCTGCACATCTGCCATTTATCAAAGACATTTTCTGAAAACTTACAGTGGGATTGAAGATGATGAGACCCTAACTTGAAGTTCAAAAAGCTAAAACTGACCTCTGAAGTAATGGTAGCATTACATATTCCCAAATCTGGTAAGTATCAGCATTATGTGACCCTATTTGTCATAAGCACCTTCTGAATGTTAAGCAAGCACAAGGGCTGTGTGTCATCATTGGCTCATCTATGACAAAGAAAGACATCCTGGAAACTTCTACAACGTGTATCTTAGGGTAACTAGATGACCTCATCTATTTCTCTCCAAGAGTAATGTCCAGTTTTCCTCTTCTTTTACTCCTGTCCATGGCTCTGGAGCTCCCATTTTCCCTACAATATTTAATTAAGTAACCAAAGGTGCAGGAAGATGTACAGTGAGTTCACAGGAAACAGACACTTCTTGTATGCACACTACCTTGAGAAACTCCCAAATTGTAAATTAAACAAAGGAATGCTTGTTCTACTGAAGAAGAAAATATGTCAGAACTCTTCTATCCAAAGAAATGCAGAACAAAACCCAAACCTAACCACATAGTGCAGGTAAAATACTCCAATATTCCCCTACTGATTTACCCAACAGATGGTCAGATTGCATCCACAAGTTACTACTGAAGTAGCCCATGTCTGTCTTTCTGTCTTTTCTGGGTTTTTTAATATTCTAAGAGTAGAGACGTGTGTTGAAACCATGAGAGACTAAATCAAGATAATACTTGAAAAATTTAGTTCTGTGAAAATAGTCTTAAGCCTTTCTAGGGTTGTAGAAGGGAATGATGTTCTCAAAATTAACAGGAAGCTTAGGAAAAGACACCAATAACTTAATAATTTGGCAGAATCTGAAACAATTTTGAGAAAACTTTTTGGATGTGATCCAAACCCTTTGTTGCAACAAAATACAGCAGAGGAGAGGTCAGATATCAGATCTCCTTGCACTGCTGCCTCTGTAACAGACATTGTACTCAGGAGGCAGCAACTTTGATGGAGAGAGAGTAATGAGACTTTGACCAATGCTTCAGTGTAGGTGTCATGAGAAATGAAACAAACAATAGAGGTAGTTTTGATAACAGTGAAAAAAGTCTTAGGAGAGATTTGACATAGAAACTGAAAGCGATATTATAAAACAGTTTGACTATGGCACTTTCAGATGCTCTAGGGATAAAAAAAATATATAGATTAAATACTTACCAAAATTAGCAGCAATAAATAGTTCATATTGTCAAATTGTATCTATTGGAAGAAAGGAAATCTGAAAATTATCATGTAACATTTTTCCTCATAGAAATTCATGCCATCCTAGTAGATCCCATTTTGTTGTTTGATGGCATGTTTAAACTTGAAATGAATAGGGCCTTCTGCAAACTGGATATATCCACATGTAATACTTTAAGATGCAAAAAAAGATTGGCATGACACAATTTTATTCTGTGCTAGAATGAGAGGAAAAAAACAACAATGGACCTCTGAAAAGAAGAAAGCTTGGCTGTGTGTTATATATTAACTTGAGAATTGTTTTAGTGTTTTGGCATTTAGGATCATTTGAGTAAACAACATACAATGAGCTTACCCAACTGTGACATGATGAAAGTGTCTCCTAGAGAGATTTAATTCAGACTGTCCCTGGAACAAAAGCTGCAATATTTCATATTCATGTTGGCTGCAAGCAGAGGTACAGATGGGTATTTCCAGCAAACAGGATATAGCATGAAGCTGCTGTAAGGAATTCTATCCATGATCATTGTTAAAATACATTTGCCATCACTGGTACGTGGGTGTGTGGTAAGGGTGATCTGATGATCTGTGAACAGTTCCAGAGGTTTACCATCATAACACCTGACTTTTATGCAGTAGACTCTGATCATCACCTTATAATCATTGTGGAGTAACTTTTGAATCAAAGAAAGAAAATGTTCAAAGTCCAAATACTTTTGTTATTTCTAGCAAATTTCTGTGTAATAACAATTCCCAAAGCCCAACGTTTTGATTTGTCTGCACATGTGCTCCCTATTCTGTTAAAGGCACATCTCTCTGATGTTTTCCAGGTTATACAGTATGTGCTGCTGTTAATTTACAGGGTATCCTACATCTTGGCATATAGAGCAGATTTCACATTATATTCAGCAACTTCTGAAACTAAACAAAGGAAGTATCGACTGCAGTCTAGTAGTTCCTGGAAGTTAATATCCATCAATCCTTGAATTTGTTAACTTTTTGTTGTAATTCATCATTATTGTAGGTAAAGTTGATGATTTCACAGAATTATCTTGATTGGGAAAGATCAAGACCAACTGTTAACCTAACACTGACAAGACCTTAACTAAACCATATCCCTAAGTACTATGTATATAGGATATATGCATATATATCCTATTTAGGATATGTATATCCTAAATACTTTCAGGGATGGGGACTCCACCACTGCCCGGGGCAGCCAGTTCCAATGCCTGATAACTGATTTGTGACATTATGAAAGAAAAGAGGACTTATCTGCCTTTTAAAAATAAAAATATAGACATAAAAAATGCTCACTCCCCTAGTTTGTTTAGAAAAATGGATTATGGAGCAAATACTCTGTAATCATCAATTGCAACCTTCCTCCTTTCAGGGAAAGCTTTCATATGAAGCATGTCAGAAAATGTGCCATTTTTTAGAAATACATGAAATTATGGTAGAAAGAATATCCAGAATCCATTTCGTTCCTCAGATATTTAAAAATTACCGTGGCTGCACTTCTTATTAGAGAAAGGAAAGAATCAGGAGAAGTTTTGACAAGCAGTCCTGATTCAGTTCTACCTAAAGTGTTGGATGATACTGGAGACTTTGGAGATGGTTAGGAGGTGTACAGGAACCACGAGTTTACTTTTCTTGGTACTTGGTGTTTCATACTGAAACTGGCAGTAGGGAACACCCCTGGCTGTTGTGCAGGGGCTCTGCATTCCCTTCACTTTCCTTTTTTTGTGATTTACATTTCTAATGAGCAGAGAGCATACACATACATATACAACTTAGTTGTGATTCTGGAGGAAGACCAACTCTCTAGAAAAGAAGTTTACATTTACCTTTATTTCTCTATGAAGACAAAAAACCTGAGATTTCAGAAATCGCAGCTATTCTTCCTCTTTACTGTCATAGCAACAAATGATCTTAAAGCACTGTATGCAACATCTATGGCCATTCCTAGTTCAGCTTTAACTACTAACATTTTCATCAATGGCCAGAATAAACCAGTCTCTGTACTCTTTGGAATTTAATTGATAAACTGGAAAACAAATTTTTATAGTTAATAAAATTCTATTTTTGCCGTCTTTGTCCAGTAATGAGGAAATTTGAATTATAGGAATGAAAAAGAGTGTTCTTCCAAATAGGTCAATGCATCCTACCTATTTGTCAGTATTAAATTAGATGTTATCTGTTGCTGTGCATTTTTTTCATTGGTTGTGATTGCCAATAGGAATTTCAGCCAAGATGGACACACAGGAATTCTGTTTGACCATGAGGAATACAATATTTTTTCTTTGTCTTTCTACAAGTCTGTGTAGTATGAGTCTACAATGTTATTTGGTCTGAGTGCATCCAAGTCTCATTTGTGGGAGGACAATTTTGTTCAACTCTGCAGTGTTATTTGCTGTTACAAAATCTTATCTATTTCTATAAAAGAAATCTAGAGGATATGTGCAGTTTTATTCCTAAAGCTCTGAAGGAAAAATCTGGTGCTGCCACAGTTTCTTGTAAAGATGATTACAACAGCAGAAAAGTACACCTTTGAAACACATCCTTTTTTCCTGAGTTCACTTTCTGAGCAGCTTGTTCTCTTGAGAGTGAGGATATATACTGTCTGAATTCTTCATAAAGATAAGGAGGCCACCACAATTAAAATGAAACAAAACAAAAACTGAAAGAAAAAATTCCCACAATCAAATTTTTATAAATTCTCTGGGACACTTCGATGTCATTATTTCCTATAAGAAGAGCTGATCTTCAATGCAGAAGGTACCAAAGTACTTGTTAATAACTTGATCACCTAACATGTGCTAAGGATCTAGACCATTTCCTTAAACTTTAGAGAGGAAGACAGATTACAGGGTAGGGCTGGGATTATGCATTTCCATTCACTGTATACAAAAAAGATGCAATATTTTTCAGCACCCTGTTTGGAACAGTAACACCATTCTTGTTCTACCCATTACATTTCAGATTTTGAAGCATTCATTGCTTAGATTAATATCTATGTCCAGGTCCTAAGACAAATCTTGATGTGCCTTGCTGTATTGCCAAAATATCTCCCATTTTTCCAACACAGCACTATCAACCTCTGTTTAGTCTTCATCTGTTAATCTATAAAGTGCCCTTAATCAGTCATCTCTGACATTCCTATAAATTTTCCATCAGACATAACACCTTCCTGGCCATTTTTCATTCTCAGGAGGCAAATAAGCAGCAGACCTGAGGTCCTGCATCACACCAACTGCTCAAAACCAGCATCCTCCATTTTTAATTTCCTTGAACTCTATGAACCATACTTTGAAGAGCACAAACAAACCCTGCTCTACACAACATTAAACTTATTTTTGGTGGGGGTATCTTTTAAGGTTTGGGCTTCATTTTTGTGAACAGGGAGGTTTTCTGAGGGCAGCAGCCTGGGCTCTCTGCACCCTGCCCATTCTGCCCCTCTGTCCATGGGCCTGAAACCTCTCTGAGGAAGACCACCAAAGCCTTCCCCACTTCTGCAATAGTCTCCTTCCCTAGAAAATACCACTACGGTCCAAAGACTGTTACAAACCTTAGGACAGTGACATTCACACATTTTTGGAGGATGTCAGAGCAAGAGTCCAAAAAAAAAAAAAAAATTAAAAAAAGTGAGTTATCTTCCACAAGTGGCATAAGACTTTTGCTTGTTCTATGCTGCAGGACATTGCAGCTTGCATAAAGATGGAGAAGGATAGTTAACATCTGAACTCTAAGCAACTTGGAATTAAAACAAACAAACAAAAAGCAAACAAACAAACCCCACCAGACCCCCCAAAAACCCCAACAAACACACCCCCTCAACCTTTAACGACATGCAGCTGTTACTGACATACTAAGAAGCTGATTAAAACCATGATGGGTATTAATGTATTATTATAATTCACCTTAATGCAGAAAATCTAAGTGAAAAAGAAATAGATGTATTATAAAATCCTGAAGTCTTTAGATTTTAAGAAAGCAACAGTCCTGGAACTTAACTAATTAAGGCTAAGTGAAAAATTGGAAGCAGTTAACAGGAAATTGAAAGGTAGAAAACTGATTTCTGGAATGGATTTTTCTTTACTGAATACTTATGAAAATTCCTGAAACCGATTATTTCTCTGTCTTGTCTTCCTACAATTTACACATTTATTAGACCAGCAGATAAGGCAGTTCATAAAAACAAACACTTTCTGTAGAAAAGTGTGTCCAAAATTCTAGGGAATTCTGTTGGAAAACTTTTGACTGTGGGCCTAAGGCTGATTTTTTCATTGAAAATGTCATGTAACTGAGACCTTTTCTATGTTCATTTTCTCAGGTTGTTCTCTGCTGCCACAGTATGGTGCTCAGCTGCTGTTTGAAAACATGAAAAACAGGATCTTTATCAGAGAATGCAGTTATTTTCATGTACCAGTATGACTAGTTGCCATGTAAGATCTCTCTAAAAGTATTAAAAAGGCTTCAAGCTGTATCTTTATTCCCTAAGAAGTGAAAAAACTCTTCAATTAAGTATCTTCTGCTTTACATTAAAAATCTCCTGTCTTCTCATGTTATTTGTATGTTAATTTGCTTTCAAAATAGAGATAAATATTGCTTTCAGAATTTGTGAAACATAGCAGCACTTCAACAGAATTTAACATTTCCCAGAATTACATTCCTTTTTTCCCCCTCCATATTATTATGATCATGTAAAATAAAATGTTTTAATCTAACATGATGTCTTACAATGAGAATGGCACTAGCCTCCTTTACGTGTAGGTCTGATTTCCTCCTCATTGCACTATTCTTTATTTAAAAAGTGATTTCCAAACAGTCAAAAAAGAAAGGGAGAGTAAACCAACATTGCAGTCATGAACAGATCATGGGCTACATACAATACCTCCCAGCTATGTGTTCTGGAACTCCATTACCCCCTAGTTCTCCTCCTCAAGAACAAATATTCAAATACATAAGAGTCAACAGTACTTAGCTATCTTGGGCCACCTGAACTACACTTCCTTGGTCTCTATTATTTTATAACCTGCATAAAATATTTTTTTATTCTTTTATTTTCTCATTGCTATGTGATATAAAGATATATCACAGATTGCCTTTTGATATACAAGCTGAAGTCTTTTTAGAGCCAGCTTTCAGCTTTCAAGGATTATGGCCAGCAGAGGTAAAGTCTTGCTGAACATGTGCATAGACATGGACAAAGCAGTGTCCTTGGACTCCAGGGTTACCATGGATTTCTTAAGCAGAATGCCTGAAGTGCACACATCAGTCATGCACTGCAAAAAAAGGACTGCTGAGCAATAATGGGATTCCCTTTGCACACAGATATCAGCATCCTTATAGACAACTGAATAAAAGATTGTAAAATGTATTACCTGAAGCAGCTTCTCCAAACAGATGATGGAGTGATGAAATATCCAAAAAGGAGGTGACAAATAAATGCTTCCTCAAATAAAATTTGAGTCTTACTTTCACTTGTTGTCTTAGTTTGGTATTACATATTAAGTATATAATGTTACAAGAGGGAAGATTAATCTGAAGGGAAGGTAGAGGAAGGAATGTAGAAACCTCAAACCCTGACTGAAAGTGACAAAAAATTGTTGCCTTTTTATTTTTGAGTATTTTATTTGTTACATTATAAAAGAATCATAGAATTGCCCAGGCTGGAAAAGACCCTCAAGATCACTGAGTCCAGCCTCTTCCTACCCCTATTACCCTATTCCTGATGACCCAATGTTTAAGTGGGAAGAAATCGTTCTCAGTCTTTCATAAAGCTCTTAAATATCTTACCTAGTGAGAATTTTGTAATACTGGAAAGGTATTTCAAAACTTATTGCAAATTTGTTTTATTCTTAAACTATAAGGACTGAATGAAGTCACTGGCCAAATCCATTGGCTACCAATGACTGGCAAGTAAATTCTTTCCATACCCTACAACTAGGTCTCTAATTTAGCTCTCAGATTCAGTGGTATTGGTGAACTGTAGGTACAGGTGAAACGTTAGACAAGCAAGCCCCTGAGAGCTTATTAAAAGAAACATTTTAAAAAGAACTGACAAATAAGTCAACCAATAGTCAGACCCATTTACATGAAATCATTAAACTCATAAAACATCATTACTACTCTTTATTTTGTGAGAAATGGGTTTGGCTGGAAACATCAAGAATCTGGGCTTCAAGTCTCAGATTTTTTATTTTTTTTTTCCCTGTAGTCAAGTTGTTATAGTAGTAGTACAAGATAACAGCAAAATATTTGGGCACCAGGCCTTGATCTTACAGAGCTGATTGTTCTGACCTTGGAGCTTAAAGCCAATTTTACACACATTTAACTTAATGCCATGAACTGTGCCAGTGACTTCAACAATATCATTACACATGCTTAAGTTTAAATCTATGCTTAAGTGTTTTGTTGGACCAGAGCCACAATGCTCAGTTTACACAAGATATATGAAGATTTTGTCTAAGGTATTTAGAGGTTTTATTATATTATATTTACATCATATAGCTACTATAAAGCTAAATCAATAAGCAGTTCTTTCTTTGGTTAAATTAAAAGGCATAATCTGAACTTTTCGGAGAAGCCCTCAATCCCAAGGTCTCAGCCCTGGAGGTAATATGGGGCTGACTACCCATCTTCTGGGTCCACAATGAAAGAGTAGAGATTAAATAAAACTCCAGCCCTACAGATGCAGTACACAGTCACAGCTCAGGAGATCTAAAGAGAAACCAACTCAAACACAGTCAAAATCCCAGCAGAGCCAATGCAGTAAAACGCTACGGGGCAAACATAGCTAATAGCTCCACATAGCACAATTTCCCCAACATGGAAGTACATTCAGCATCAGTATCAACATGGTAATTATTGCTTAATGCTGTGGTGGAAAAGAGGGAAAACAAATTTCTGCAAATGGAAGTGAAAGAAGAATGGATGTATTCCAGGGTTTTCACTGTTTTCTATGGACCATACCAGTCTATCAAAATGCATTCTTCAGTGAAACTGGGTAAATCTGAAAATCATAAAAAACCTTTAAATTGGTGTATTTCATGGAATGATATGAATTAGATGCTCTATATTATTTCCCAAGCACCAACCAAAAAAATGTCTTGCTCCACTAAACACAGGGAGTAATAGAGGTGCTCCCTGTCCCCCAAAGCTTAGGATACAGTAACTAAAGGGAGATGCCCAAACATAGAGGTTGAACTGACTGTGCAGACAAAACCAGTTTCTTTGCTATGGAGATTACAGCTATCACACTGAGCTGTGTTGCCCCCAGCCAAGCAGCAGAAAGTACTGAGAACAGAAAGAAGTAAAATCTGAAGTTTGGCATTGCCATGAAACAAGGATTCAAACCCTGAAATGCCTTCCTGTACTTGGATGTTAGTTCAGGTATGTCAGGACAACTAACCAGATCATTAATGTTTCCTTTCCAGATCAAAGCCTGGACAAAGTAGGTACTGAGCCAGCTTCTCTGGAAATGCAGGGGTACATGTGAGAGGATGGAGAAGAGAGCAAAACAGAGACAAGGGCAGGGAAGACAAGTCATAGAGTGGGATATGAAGTTGCATGAAATGGTGCTGAAATATGTATATTGAATGCATAGAACAGAGAGTGACCACCTTGTGCATTCCCACTATTTAGAAGACCCAGTAGCTATTTTGGAATTTCCCTTCACAACTCAAAGAGATAAGGGTAATGAGTGCAAAAGAACAAAGCAGACTAAGGAACATAAAAGCAGCAATCAATGCCACAACTTCCCTCTTGTAGCTAATTTAGGGAAGTATAAACTAAATGGAAAGAAAAGTTAGATTTGAGGCAAAGAAAGGGCAAGCCAGATGAATGACAAGAGTGTAGTGAAGGTGAGATGAAGAACCTGACATGGAAATGCAAGAGCCCTGAACCTGCACAGCTACAGAAAGTCCAGGGAACACTTCAGAGAGCTCATTCACTTTCCAAAGGTTTCCCTGTGTGGCTAAAGGATCTATACATGAAAACAGTTCATGTAAACTAACACCACCACATACAATTCATTTACTGTCATTCTTTTCAGGAGGTTTTCATCTTAAGTGGATCATAACAGTTTCTCTGCAGGTGACTTCTTAACTCAATGGATTCTTTATACTCAAAGCTTCTCTTTTGGGAAGTTTCAAGCATTTTTTTTTTTCACTAGTTTTTAAATGGACAAGGGCAGTTGTAAAATGTGAGCTGCAAAATTGAGATTTGAAATCTTCTCCTTAATTAAGATATTTTACTCGTAGTAGGATAAACAACTTACGGAAATATTTTCAGAAATTATTTTCCAATATGAAACAATGCTCTTTCTGAAATTTAAGAAACAGCCAGTCAGATACTGCGTTTAGTAACTCTGCACAATATTAGCTGTAAATTATGATTTTGAGTTTGTTTTTTCTAAAACTAGATATTGCTGCCAACTTAAACCGAAGTATTTCTTGTTTTTACCAGGAACAGTTGTATATATCCTACAGACAGATGGCAACTTTCAACAGTAACATAGTTTCTCCTATCTATCCTTGTCTATGATTCCTATGAGTAAGTTTATCTCTCAGAACTTCTTTTAAATTGTAACAAAGAAATTTTCCTTTAAAACTGATGGTATATAATAGTCTCATGTTCTTTCTTCATGTTACTTATATAATTTCCACAGAAACACACTGTGCTATTATATACTATAAATCATATTTTATTTCGGAATGAACTGTTGGTGGTGTTATTTTTAGGTCCAACTCTGCTTCTGCTGATATCCAACCCAGCTAAGAAAATAGCTGTTGGAACATTTAAAATCTCATGTATGGTTTTGGGATGACATTCACATGATGAGTGCTATGGGAACAGCAGTACTATATGAATAAATAGGAACACCACAGAATAAAGAGATTGTGCCCTGAACATATTTGTAGGTGCACTTTTACATTCTGGAGAAATGGGAAGTTTAGTTTACTTTTTTTTAAGTGTTGCTTTTGTAGCCTTTTTCAGACAAAGCAAATTGCCATAGATTGCATTTAGATGACATTTCAACTTAGTTACAGTCAGATCCATTGGCAAGTACAGAATCTGATACCAAAAATGACACATCACAACGAAGCCTGTAACTTCTTTTTTTTTTTTCAAAGACAAAGACTATACTTCTCTTTATCAGAACCATTATTACATAACCTAACACTGAACACAGAAATGGGAAATCTAACCTTATAAAAATTGTCTATTTTCTTTGCTTCATGCTTTAAAACAGTCATAACCGAGTGGTTAAAAACCGACCAGTAGATATCAGCAGAACCGACCAACCGTTTTTACAGGGGTACCAAGTCATTTTGATGGTAAAGAAGGGATATTTGATCAATGAACCAGCAATGTAACATCTGGTGTGCAGTTTCACAGTCTAGGGGCCTCATTCTGATCTCTGACACCAGCATAAATCGGGAGTAACTTAATAAATTAAAGCTGCACACCAAAGTGGTGTGGAATCAGAGCGAAGCACCTTGCGTTCCAATCTGTTTCTCTCAGTATTTCATGTCTGACTTAAGAGATTGGCTCACTTACAGAGCTCTACATTAGACATATTGCCTTCTTGTTTTAAAATATGTATGTTTAATATTTAATTTAACAGAATTCCATATCCTAGTCTCTGTGTACTGTGGAAGTCCCTCGGAGGCTTGCGGTTTGCATGTGCAGTTGCAGTTGTCCTCGAGTGTAATTTGGAAGCACCATTGCCTAATGGGGTGAAAGGATGTATCTGTCTCCAATTAATCTTTGCCCTCTTTTGAGTGAATAATAAAAATATTGCCAAGCCAGTGGTGATTTGTAATGTGGGCTGTAGGAGTTGAGCCAGGCTCACCTAAAGTTGTTTAGCTTATTATCTGTGATGGTGGAATTCTAGCAGAAGTACAGGTCTCATCAACTGTTCCCACAGTTCAAGTATGCACAGCTCATTTAGACTGTCACCCCCAAATTACAACAGACTCAAACATTTTGCCAACTCTGAAATCTTGTTTATAATGCTACACATAACTGTCACTGCACACAAGACTGTACAAGTATAATAAAATAGCTACTGTGAATGTGCATTGAGCCTGTGCTTACATTTTCACAGAAATATAAAAATTATGTTTCATCATATTATGCTTTACAGTACTGTATAATACATGCCACGAAGAGAGCTATGTAAATAATATGCAAAAAACTAGCTTCACAATATTAAAAAATGATCACAGATTTTAAACTTCTGATCTGTTGGGACAAACCATGGGATGTGTGAAGTTACCCAAGGCCAACAATGACAGAATGAAAATGGCAGTTTAAATGATACCTAGGTGACCATCATTGCTATCTTGTAGGAGAGACTATTTTCAAGACCATTTGCCACATCTAGAATGTGGGATAGCTCTCTGAAGTAAAGAATATAAACATTAAAAGGTCAGAAATAGAACAGCTAAGTTATCCATTCACATTGGCAATGGGAATCTTTGCCATTTGGCTCTGAACAGCTTTGCCATTCTGCATCCTAATGACAATTACATGTCCCATACTGATATTTCACGTTCAATTTCCATAAAATTAGTAAAAGTATTTAAGGAGTTAATGGAGGCATAGTACTTTCTTTAGAGAAAATATGAAATCAGATTAGAAATTAGATTGCCTTGAAAAAAATTACATGCAGCAAAATGTGCACTCAGAAAGCCTTCAGGAGCAATCACCTAAGCATGGTTTCTTTGACATGCATTGTACTGCTCCATGACAAAGAAAAATAAAAAAAACCCCAAAGATCTGCAGTGAGATTCTGTTGTCTCCAAGAGACACAATTCAAAATTTCATAACCCAAGAGAAGCGAAACTATTTCAGATCATCCTCACAAACAGAAACAGCTGCAGAGAGCTGTAAAATTCCCCTGGAATGAACCAAAGCCTATCAGTGGCCACACAGCATCTCGACAGGTCTGCTGCAGCCTTCCCCCAGCATCCAACATCTCACCCTGCTACAGCCCAGTATCCAGCATCAGGACTTCAGGGTTTGTCCTCAGATGGCTTCTTCCAAGTTACCTTTCACCATGTGCTACCAGGGGTATCCTCCCTTCGCCAGGAATAGAGCTTTTAAGGGCCTCTTTATGCCAATCTGATTCCTCTCATCTTACATAAGGGGCCAGAGCAGGGATGCAGCTTTCTTAGCTCTAAATCTATCCTATATGGCACGCAATTCTCTAAAGTACAGTCAGCTCCTGCTTTGATGAAGCATTGTGCAGTGAAGACTGAAGGATCCTGTTTTTCACCATTTAAAGATGTATGATAGCAACAAAGTTCTATGTTAAAATATTTAAGTTGCAGAGAACTTATGGAAATTGTCTATTCAAGCTCAGCAAAGGCATTAAATTACCAAGCTGTTCTAGGACAGTTGTGTGGAGAGAAAAGCCAGAAATGCTCTGAGATTGTAACATTACTTACAAAGATTACAGCATGAGCCTGATTCAGAAGCTTTTTACCCAGATCAGCATGGTCTGCTGCAAAATGTTACCATATCAATTGCTGCAAAACATACTCTGTGTGTACATAAAGATATAAAATCAGGACTTATACACAGCACATTCCCTGCCACATTTTGAATGGCATCTGTTTGTTTAGTTTGCTGAAATATGAAAAAAAAAAATATTTAGCAACTACTGGTAACACAATGTTAACAAGATTTAAGACTATAGCTCTGTCTGTCAAAATGCAGATAAAAGACAAATCCTCTATCTCAGTGTTTTAATCAGTCAGATCAGAGTTTTGATGAATATGCAAACATGAAGGTTTACAGACTATTTTCAGAGTGAAAGGAAACAAATTCAGTTTCCTTATAGAATTAATGATAGTTCTGCCCTCTAAGATGAATAATTAAAACCCTACACACATTAAAATAATAGTGCTTCTTCCACTCTCTGAAGATTTGTTTTTTCTATTTTTTTAATATCCCTTTCCATTATTATTGTTTGTCCTTCTAATTGGAATGATTAATAATTAATATCAGTTCAGGGATATGTAACTGTCATCTCTAGAACAAGAACTGTACTTAACTGTCAAAAGGGTAAAAAAAAGCTTTCCTTGGTTAATTCTGTTTTCACTCTTCTCTATATAAGATATTTTTTTTCCTCCAAGTTTTATTCCACCATAGGGATCTCAACAGCCTGCTCCAACGTTGGAAGCCTTTTATTTATTTCAGTGAAGGTATACATATGATTTTATTCTCATTTTCACAATATATGCTGGGATTCTTTTTAAAGCCCCAGCTGGGATCAGCAGCCATCATAAGAATCATAGCTTACTTTTCCTGATACTCTCACACCACGAGTTTAGACCAAATCAAATCTCAGAGGAAAGATTAAGTATGTGGGGCAAGTGCACTATAAAGCCTGCAAATGCAAAAGGAAAAAAAACCACCCAAGATTTCAGCTATTATTTTTTAATCTGATGATTTCTGAGTTGATATGGGAATGGCTGAGTCATGCTTTCTAGGTCCTTAGGGCCAACAACATTTCAGAGAAAAGTTATAGCAAAGTGAGCAGATCAGCCTTACCATCAGCCCTCCTTCCTGCACCAAAAGACCCATCACATTTCCCTTTCCCGTGCCCAATAAACACCTTTTAATTTCGTTTCACCAAAACAAGTGTTTTAAGAGTAATTACAATAGGTACCTTGTGTATGTTTTGCATTATTTTATCTAAAAAGCTGTATTCATGCTCAAAAAACACATACTTCCTTCTGAACAGAAAAGCTCTATCAAAAAGACAAATGGCACAGAGTACTCTAAAAATCACACTTCAATAAACCTGTTTCAGTTTCATCCTTTAATGTCTCTAGAGGTGAATTGATCCTACATGAGAATTTAGCATTGCCTTGCATATCGCAAAGGAAATATTTTATGTGAAATTAAATTAGCATCTGTCTATATTTCACCAAGCAGGTAGGTTACCTCCTGTGTTATTGAGAGCAGTAAAACAAGTAAGTGTGTGTGTATTTTAGCAGGGTTGATAAATTTAACCCTCTAAGCATTTAAGGGTAGACATTTACAATGAAGCCTGCTAGTTGGCAAGCATTCCTATCACTTACCACACTGAGTCCCAGCAGCTCCCTGTGGAAATAGTCCATGTTCCTCCTTTGTAGGTTGTCCAGATAGTGCTGAAGGCGAGTGTAGGTGTAGGGGTAGCAGTAAGCAAACTGATAAATGTCATCCTCACGGTCAAAGCAAAAAGCAAAGGACATGACATAGTTCTTCCTGTGGTCTGGGCACCGGTAGTAATATACGTTTTTAGATGGTATTCTTTGCCTAAAAAAAAAAACCAACAAAAAACATATATATAGGTTGACATCAGAAATCTGAACAAAAAGGTTACGGAAGGCTCAGTTTCTCTAGAGCAAATGAAATGTAACAGCTTGAAGAGCTCAGGAGCTGGTGAGCAGATCCCAGAGCCTGAATTTCAGAACCCTCCTGCAACCTCCAAGGCCAGGGCCTGGGCACGGCAGAGGTCCTGTGCCAGGGCACCAGTACCCACAGGTACTGCAGCTGTCTCCAGGTGCCCAAGCTGGAAGAGTTGCCATGGCAGAGGAGGGCATCACACACCCAGAGAAACCAAAGAAGTGAAAAAACTGCATGATCAGTTGACCTGTCTTCTATTTACTATCAGGTTGGTGTGACCTCATCACCACACAGCCAAACATCTGGCTGGATTGTGGCTACATCCTTTCATGCAGGCCTAATCACCAGCACTGAGGAGAGGTAAAAGTGATATAGGAATGTCAGTATACAGCAACACTGTTACAAAAATTCAGTTTATCTTCATGTTTTTATTATCTTATATATTTCAATATCTATTTATATATCCAGGGTCCATACATCAATACCAAGCCAATGAATGGAAGCAAAGATAAACTCCTGAGGTGAAAAAAACCCCAAAATACCCACAACAGAAACCCAAAGAAAAATCTTCAGATATGGGAAATGACCTGGTCCTAAACTAGAAACCAAGGGAGAAAAGGGTATTTGGTGCTGTTCCAAATTGGATTGCTGCCCTCATCGAGAGTTCTGGCTTAGTAGTGCAAAGATGGAAATGAATATACATGACAGTAAATAATTATAATAGAGACATCCATGTCATCGTTATCAAACTCATACCTGTTTAAGGAATAACAAATGTCTGCCTGACATCTTTCACCCAACTTCAATTATTCTGTTATTTTTCAACAGACATCAGTAACATTTCAGGGGTGGGTGAAACATTCATTCTATGGACAAGAGATGTTCAGTATTTCTGGTTTTACTCTGTCTGCATTTGGTACATGGAGTTTCCAGCTTTATTTAGACAAGAGATTCTCTAGTCATGCGATGTACTTGTAATTTGATGTAACTAACTTACCTCTCATGTTTGGCAACAAAACACTATGGTTCTGCAGTCTCTAACTGATTCAATTACACATTATAAACAGGTCTCATCTAATGATTGGAGCAGAGCTCAGCTAAACTAGAATCATGGTGAGGGAAAACATAATAAGATTTACAGACATAGCAGTAGTAATGTGCCTTTTGTAATAGTTCCGAGAAGCTGGTCTACTGCAGAGCATCAGTTTTGGCCTTTCATTGCTAATATGAAATAGAGGACAAAACCCCCTAATGAGGGGGGTTCAGAAGTACGTGTTTGCCAATTAGCAGCAGTTAAAGAGTCTGATCAGAAAGACTCAGGAGCTATAAAGAGAAAAATAAAGGAATTGAGATGTTCTTGGAAAAGTACAATAAAAGCCAGTGATGCAGTTAATTAGACTTGAAATGAGAATTTATTTGCCCCTTTTAATGCCCTAATTCTTGAAAATTCAGGGCTTTCAGCATTCGCTTCAGTATTTTTTGTTAGGTAAAGCACTTGCTTATTACTAAGATCTGAAAATTATTTTTAAAACACCAATGTGAAGGACAGAAAAACAATTTTTCCTTTTTTTTTTTTTTTCTTTTTTCCACAAGTATCAGTAGGGGAAAAATGCCACCAACTGTCTGCATGCAGTACCCTAACCTAATAGGTTTCTCCAGTGTCTTAACATATTTCTATCATTCCCCCTTACTCTGGAGTGCTATAGGACATCCCTCATTTGGTCTCAAATCAAGCAGATGATATGGCAGTGGGTAAATGTATTCTAGCTCCCAGTCCTCAACCCGTAATGCAAGTTTAAACAGTATGTTGCTGAGTTGTTGAACTTTATTTGTTTCCAAATTAACATGGGAGAAATAATAAAGGACAAGCTTCACTTTATGCCATAAAAAATTCATGTAAAATGAGACCAATAGGAGAAATTCAGGAATTTAGAAAGGCTAATGCTAATTGAAATTCATCTGCTGATAGTTAATGTTTAAATGACACGTAGTTCTCTTTGGTTCAATAAGTTTCTTCTTTTAAGCAAGTTGAAGACAACTTTGTTAATGTATTAAAGGCACTTTTGATATTTCATTCCCTTTCTCTTTCATTATAGAAGCTAAGCATCTGTTTTATTATCCACTTTGACACATCACTTTATGGCTGCATTTGGCTATTATGGCTAATCTTGATGTCTAGGACATCTGGTATTGACATTTTGCTATCTGGTGTCTGACACAACAGCAGAAACCATCCTCAGTTCCTAGGTTTAAATTCACCCTCTAAGGGTAGAAAGTTCCCAAACTCTTAATTCAAACTGTATCTTGCAAAAATAATTATAATAGTACTCCTGTCACTGCTAATCTATTTTTATCTCTCCTAGCACTTTGTCACTGCTAATCTATTTGTGAGTCATACAGAGAAAGAGAGTTAGTGTTTAGATACCAACAACACATCTTTACACACAGAAGCCTAATCAGATTGAGATCTTATCAGGGAATTAAAGAAAAAAGGGGAAAGAAAAAGAAAGAAAAGAGACACAGTGCTAGATATCACCAACTGAGTTTTTGATAACGAAAAGACATTGCTCAGTTCTTGAATTAACCTTTGTGTCCTAGATGCACTATTGTTTACTCTTTCCCTTTTTTATTCTATGCCTTCTGGAAAAGGACACCCACACACTGTGGCAGCAGCTGCTCCTATTAATTTAAAGCTATTACAAAAATTAAAATTAAACCCAATTACTTTGGCTGGTTTATAGCCGGGGAACGGCTTAGTCTGATTGTTCCCTCTGGTTATGGACAAAAACAATATTCCTACCTACAGGCAGCTGCCAGTGGAATACTAATGCATCTAGGGCCTGGCAGGGACAGATTCAGACTGCAATCTAACTGCATTTCTTACTGGAGATAAATATCTTATCACGGATCTGCAGAAATGCAGCAACTTCTTACGCTGTAAGTCACAATGAAGCTGATTTGGAGTTAGAGGTAGGAAAGCAAAATGATGGTGGGAAGCTTAATGCTCAGATTTTGTCATTTTGCATTTCCAGGCAACTCACACCAAGAAATGCACCCTGCTAATTGATACACAACTGCCTGGATGTCAGGGCTTCTGAATGCTTATTTAAAGGAGAACCACCACAATTCTAAGCCCAGCCAGAGAGCATAGCACGCAAGCACCTTCCAGTCTGTTTTTGGAAATATTTTTACAGAAGTGAAGTGTGATATTTTACATCATTTTGAAATAAATTCACACTGCCTAGCCTTAAAGATAAATGCAAAATTCTTTCTGTCAAAAGAGGAAGGAAGCTCAAAACCAAATATTGCCTCTTAATTTTGACTCTTGTAGTCCAGTGCTATTCAAAGGCTTGAACCAATGGGGTTGAGTGCCTTCTGCTATCCAAAAAGGTAGAATTCCCAAGCCAGCAGATTTGTTACTCCAACTGTAAATGTACATGTACTTGTCTGTTCCTGTATGTTTGCTACGTTGAAGCCTGGAGACAGGGCATTTAGTCTGCTTTGGTGGTATGCAGTAATATCAAATTTGTCAGCTTAAAAAGAAATTAAAAAAAAATTGGAAACCATTATTCAATCTCAAAAAATTGGTACCTTCAGAGGTCCCAGGATTTTATTCTCTGCTACTAAAACAGGCAGCAAGGAGTATTACAGATAAACGAGCTTTGAAAATTTCATCCTAACTATTCTTCTATTTTCAGCACAGTTTTAATTTCAGACATAGCTTGGCCATAATCTTTATCTTAAAGGCAGATTTTAAGTACCTGTTCTGTTGTTTGTGGTGCAGGTTGTTGTTTTCACAGGGGCAGGGTTTGTGGGCTTTGTTTGGTTTTGGTTTTTTTTGGGGGGGGGGTTGTTTGGGGCTTTTTTGTTTTGTTTTTGTTTTTTATAATTCTTTTTGTGTGTTTGGTTAGGTTTTTTTTTTTTTGTCTGCTACACTATTTCCCTTTGAAAACTGGGAGTTAACCAAAGCACAGGGGGGGTGGCAGGAGTACTGATGTGTGGCATCTGTTCTTAAAGTTTTAAATGCACAAGGGTCTTAATCAAATCCTTTTTTGGTACCACAACACTAATAATTGGATAATAACAATCCTTGGCATGCTTTTCCCCCTACTATTGCATGACCAAAGCAGGAAGCTCTCGCCCAGCCAAATTCCCAATGACTTTAATGAGCAGCCTAAACAGTCTTTGGACAGCTTTTAATATGGCACTCATGAAGTAATTATTCAGTTCCTTGCCTCTCCAGGATTGGGTTAGACATATCACAGTCAGCAGACCTCAAAGTAAAATGATGATCTTTGGAGGAAAAACAAAAAGCTGCAGGTGCTCTAAAAGATCAATGGCCAAAAGAAAAATTAAGTGATCCGAGTTGTAGAGAAATGTTCAAGTGAATCTGATTGCAATGTAGTGTTAGCTGTGGTGACACACTGTGGTGATCATTTCCAATTGCCATCAGTTTGCAGATGGAGGGATACAATTTAACAAATTTAGAAATTTCCAGGCTTGCATATATAATTGAAAGGGGTAGGCCTGAGTCACACTCTCAGAGGAAATTAAGCCTAAATTTTATAGACATTTGCAGAACAAAACCTGATTCCTATTCAACTTGGGAAAATAACCTGCAGGTATTTATTGACACTACCTAAAGTACCATGTGTCTAGCTATTCCTTCTGAGGGTTCAGATCTTATTCTTAAAGGTGGATGTCCCTATTTATTAACTGCAATAAATCCAACAAACTTCTGGAGAAGAGAAAAGGAAGTTAATTGTGCACTGCAAACTCCTCTTCTGGGAGGCAGCCCTTTCAAACTGAAAGCCTTCCTGACTTGTTTCTCTGTTAGTCTAAGCCATTATTTTTCTTCTTGCTTATCCTTCTTGACAAGTGGAGCTGACCATCTTCAAAAGTCCTGGCTTACTTGTGACAAAATAAGTTTGCAGGGTTGTTGTTTGTTTTTTTTTTAACATAATTTTATATGTGATTCACAGAGCACAGAGTGACAATGAATATGTCAGATGGTGTTAAATATTGTTTACAGATAAATGAATGGATTTTGGCACAGCTAACTCAGCTTCAGACACTGAAAAGTAAGTCTTGTTTTTTTTCTTGCTACTAATAATGTTCTCCGAATATTTTTATCATTTTTAGCAGTCTACTATGCACCTCAGAGTTTTCCACCTCTGTCAATACCAAGTTTATTCTTCTTCTTAAGTACAAAAGTCAAAATACTGTATAATTCAATGGCTTTCACAAAAATCAGGAAATCTACACATTAAGCATACAGCTTGTAGGGGTTGATGTTAATTGCAATAATTGACTAATTTCAATAAAGATTTGGAGGTAATTCAAATAATAGCAAATTGTAGAAAGATTGGTTTTAACCCTGCATTTTTACAACTGCAAGGGGAAAATACTGAGTTTTTCCTCTAAAACTTAAATAAAAGAATTAGAAGGCGCATTGATTTTTATCTAGAATTTCTGCATTTTAGCTATTTTTAATAAACATGATAAAACTTCATCAGCACTGGGTACCCGTGTCAGTGCTAGTCTGACTTGGCAGACTTTATGAGCCCTGAACATCAGATAAATCAGTCCCATCAGCCAATACAAAGACAGAGAACATGTCCTGAAATCACTTTACTATTGTTTTAGAACGTGAAAACCAAACCCTAGAAACAGATTTGCATGAACAAATGTTATGAGAATAATTCCTCATATTTCTTATGTGCTAGGATATATTCAGGAGGAACTTAATAAGAAAGGTTTTTAACAAAACTGTATCTTCAACGTGGTGCAGTGTTCTGACAAGGAAAATTCAGTGGTGAGGTGAAACAGTAAAGAGAAAATAAGAGTGGGAAATGTTCTTTGTCCTGTGTTTGCAAAGTGCCTCACAGAAAAATGGTTCTTGCCCACAGTCCAGTCTTTTGTGTCCTGTGATGGCAGCAAAACCAAAATGATATGGTGATAACATAACCACAATGAAACCATTCTACCTAAAACCAGAGGGAACCAGCAGAAGCCATTACTCCTAGAAGTGTTGAGGGAAGGGGGTACCATGTGGGAAGCACTGTGAAGCAGCACGGAAAGGTCCCTACGAGCAGATCATGATTATGTGTTATAAAGCAAGGCTGAAAATCTGTTCCTGGGTTCTGCTGGCAGAAATTAAGATATCATCCTTTGATTCACCAGAATGAGCATAACATTATGAAAGGGGGTCTGCTAAATTATGAGCTGGCAAGAAATAATTTTTAATATGATTGAATTAAGCAGCTTCATATAAGAGAGGGCAACACTGCATCCCCCAAATGAAGAGAAGTGACATTTCAGATTTTCCAAACCTCAGTATGGTTTTGTGGGAGAGGGTTTCATGAAGTGTTGTTCATCACTCATCTATCTCCCCTAAACATAAAATATGTTCATTGAGGTCCAGATCTGGCACAGTGCCTTCTTTTGACAAAAAACTTCAGTATGTCTTAGGGGAGCTGACAGCTGATTGAGAAATCCAAGCTCTGTAAGCCAGCAATAGGTACAAGTGGGCTGCCCTGTGCCCAAGCAGCCACTTTACCTTTTCTCCCTCCTGCCCACCATTATAACCAAAGCTTCTCTCTGCTTCATTTGTTTTTTTATACTGTCCAGTTGCTACATCTTAAACTACTTCCCTCTGAAGCAGCAGTTGCAGTACTGTAGAAACTATTCATACAGAAGCTCTGTTTTAAACTGCAGGGATAATGAACAGTGCTGATTTTTTCTGCTGTCAAAATATGATTTGCCTACTGACCACAGGTGTTCCAGCAAAGAAAAGGCATCTCATAATGCCACACCATTGCAATTCCAAAGTTTAGAGCACAGATTAAAGAAAACCAATATTTTTTTGGAAAAAAAATGAGAAAGTAGCAACAAATGCTGTTAAAAAAAGTAGAGACAGCTAAAAGAATTAAATGAGAATTAATAAATTACTAGCAAAAGGTGAGTACTAGAAATGGGCCAGCTCAGCATATAAATCTGAAAATTACACAGCAATGCTTGTCCTAGCTTTGACCTATCCCAGCCTCTGGCCATAAAAGAACAAGTCTACTGACAGCTTCAGAAGACAGTTTGAATATAATGACATCAGGGAGAAAATAAGCATATAAAAAACAGAAGAAAGAATATCACTGACCGGATCAGAAAGAAAGATAGGTTAGGAGACTGAAAGAAGACTGGCACACTGCAAACCTACCAGCTTCAAATTGGCCAGAAACAAGGTACTGGAATGACTTTGAATAAATAACCTTTTAGGCCTTTCCTTTAACTACTACCTATGAAAAAAAATCCAAATTCTTGAGAGAATTTGGTACTGGACAAATTTTAGGAAAGGCTGGCTCAGTGAGAAATAGTTTATTCCCATTAAGCATCACTTCAAAATATCTCTATTTCTATCAGACTTTTCTCTGCCAGGCAGTCCAAAAGAATGCCAAATCATTTCATTAAACAATTTACCTGTTAAAACAGCATTTTAGTGTCTTCACGTCCAAAGTCAACATTTCACTCCATTATTCTGCCTCCACAATAATCTGAAATGCAAGCCCTCCAGATTATGTTGACTTGAAAACACAGAGTAACAGGATGATAAAGGCTATAAAACTGAGTCCTTGCAATGTTTGAAGCACGTGTTGGCCTGGGAACAAGGGACCAAGCTCAATCCCAAACTGAAGTCCCTGAACTGCACTACCAGTAGACCACAGGGTCAGCTCTAATAGCCTCTTAGCCTCAATTACCTAATTAGCCTTTTCTTCACTCTCCTCTTCTCCCTTTCCCATCTGTTCATCTATTCCCACCACTCCCTGTTCTTCTGCAAGAATAATTTTAAAAATCTATGTTAACTTCATTTAGGTTTGTCTCAGGTGACTTCTCTATGCAAGAATAATTTATATGTCTCATAAGAGCCCTGACTTGAGGAAGTATTTCAGTAACAGCTGAATTCTGAAATCCATGTTTATAATATTGATGACTTCACAGTCTAAATACGAAGTTAAGATTGCTAATTTATGTTATTTTCATATGAATTTTAACTAACTTCCGAAGGAAGGAGAATGGATGTGAAATAATTTTTTAACAATTGTAGTTTTGTTGATTCTGAGCAAGGTCTGAAACTCTCTGGAAGCCATAGGCTTCCCAATGTATATTATTCCTGATAAAGATCAGAGCATCTCTGATAGTAGATGATGTATGAGCAGGACAAAGACAAAAGAAAAAAGGAAATTGTCATCATGGATCAGACTTTGTTAGCTGGGCAAACTTACCCATAATATTATGCTTTATCCTATCCTCTGTCTCCACACAATGAAGACTGAGCTCAGTAATTCATTTTTAATGTCCCGTTTCTTACGCCTTCTAGCACCTTGTTCACTTTTTCTACTATAACAGCAGCTCAAATGGCTTCTGTTATGGAACTGCCAACAGCAATGTTCAGTTTTTTCCCTTCAGTTAGAGGATAAGAATTTTGTGTGGTTTTCTCTGCAGATTCAATTCTCACATATCAGGACTGAACCTTCTTTATCCATCCAAGTAACTTGTTTATATCACTCAGAACCTTCTAACTGTGCTACAGGCTTAAATTACTTAAGTAATTACATCATTTGTAAGTGTTACCATCTAATCCTTCACCTCTCCCCAGATAATTAATAAATAAATTTAGCATATGACCTGATAGGTAAGTTTAAAGAACACAGCTGCTAGCCTTTTACTCTGATGAAAAGTGACCTCTCAGCCCTCTGCCTTTTTGTTTCCTTGTCAGTTTTTGATCTATGATGGTACTCATCCTGTCACCACATGTGGCTACTTAGCCTTCATAGCAGTATCTTGTGACAGACTTTCTCACAAGCTTTTAAAAAGTCAAAATACATTATGTCAGCCAGCTCACCTGTCAGGGTTTAACACCGGCCCGGCAATTAAACCGAGTACCAGACGCTCTCTATTCATCTCTCTCTCCTCCCTGATAAGAAAGGAGAGAGAATAAGGGAGAGAGACTTATGGGGTAGAAACTAAACTACACAACTTTAATGAAACAGTAATGATAAATAGGAAAAATTACTAAATATATACAAATATACAAGAAAATGGATACCACATTCCTCCTCCCTTTCCCCCAGTAGCTCTCACATCACCACCGAGTCTCCAGGGCAGCTCTGGGAAAGCCCAGGCTGGACTCCTGGACTCGGCAGCAGTTGGGAACTGGAGGCAGGAACAGACAGATAAGGGCTGGCACGGATCAGGACCACAGGCAGACCCTTCCAGGTGAAGGAAGGGAAGCAGGAAAGGCAGGAAGGGCAGGAAATCTGGCTTGGCCCTCGTGATCCCTCAAATTTATACTGAGGATGACGTATATGGGATGGAATACTCTGTTTGGTCAATTCTGGCATCTATCTTGTCCGTTCCTCCCCAAAGGAGGGATGCAGGTGGGACCTCTTGATGTTTTCCTCAGAGCTGAGCAGTGTCCTTGGCTCTGCACACCAGTCTCTAGCAGTAACTATAAACATCAAGTGTTATCAGTCCTAGAAACACACACTGGCTGAGAAACTTGCTGTTAATTTCAGCAAGTGCAACTACTTACAGGAGACTTAGCTGAAAGCAAAAGTACAAGACAGAAAATCACCTTTATCCTGGCCCAAACCAGGACATCACCTCATGAACTTGGAAGCTGAAACCTAAAGGTGAGGAAGCATTCTCATGAACTTCCAAGAGAAAACAACACTTTGGCATCCAATGGAACCAAAGGGAGACAAACAGAAAAGACTGGTGGGCAAGTCAGAAACAGCTTCCTTTGGCACATATTGCAATTTTATTTTTGAAGGACAAAGGGAATTACATCATCACATGGAGAAAATGCAAAGCTATATAGGCCAACTGATTCTGCCCAAGAGAGTCAGTCCAGGCAGCATTTAGCACCAATTACAAAGGCTACACCTTAAAAAACTAAAAAAAAAATAATAAAAAAAAATAGAGGAGGAAGAGGGAGAAAAGGGAGATTTGAGTTAAAGCCTTTTGCAAGATGCGTGAGTCCCAGAAGGTGCTGAACCCTCTCCTGCAAGCTGAGAGCCTGTGCCTGATTCTCAGCACTGTTTACTCTTCCAAAGGCTGAAAAAACAGAACCTGTCAGGGGAGGGGTGGGACCTAATGGGAATGGTGGCTGAGAATATCCCAGACTGTGGAGCACCCAGAGTCATGGCTAGCAGAAGCATTATATGTGGCTACCAAGGGAACAGACAGCTGGAGGAGTGAAGACCAGCTAATGACAACACATCCCATCAGGTTAGGAAAACCACAGCATGGCTTTACAACCAGGCAATAGTACTTGATCTCAAACTGTGAACAAAAGGTGAGGAAAACCTGGTGGCCTTCCTAGATAAAAAGACTCTTGTTACAGTTATACCTCAGGAATTGGTCATTGTTATTGTCAACATCTAGCTCTTCAGACTCCTCTTTTCTCCCTTTTATGAAAACATAATTTATTTATTAATTTATTTTTTATTTATGTTTTGAAAACATAATTATTTTATTTAATCCATTTTTCTGAGCAGGGAAAATTATATCCCTCAAGCACCACATTAACCAGGTGCTCAGGACTGGTTACTGGGAAAGGGATGGTGTCAGCACATCTGCAGTGACCCCTTCAAATTTAAACCTGGCCCTTGTTGCCCTCCACCAAGTCCAGGAAGAAAGGGCTATATTATCCTTTTTGTTCTCCTCTCTTTCCCACATGTCTACGACCAGATATTGAGGCAGGGTGGGACTTTCAGTCTGATCCAATATGGCCATTCCTATCTCTTTTTATGGGCACATTCGGAATTCTAAATGATATGTAGTGAGACATGATTTTTCTTTGCTGAAGCTGTTCTCATTAAAGCCTCTAACATCACAATCTTCCAGGTGTTTTATTATTCCCTTTTAAATTCCTGTTTCGACCATTTGCAATGTGCAGAATGTAATGCTTACTGGTCTAAATATAGGATAAACCCTTGATACTTGCCAACTCTCTGGAACAGGGTTTGGCTTTAATGAGAGTGCACATCTTTGTTAGTACTTCAGATAATTCATTCCTAAGCTTCTTCAGAATTCTTTTATATATAAATCATGTGGGACTGATGATTTACTGCTTTTAATTAATCACATTTCCCCATCTTCTCAATCTCCAAAAGTGTCTCATTTTTATTCCCAGAAAAGTACAGGTCTAAGATAGGTCCCTCCAAACTCTTGCTTGCTATAAAGAGTGATTTATGATGTAGACCACCTGATTTCTTTGCATGAAAGCACATAATTTTTAAACACATACAAGATGTGACAATGTGAGGGCAAATAATTGAAATTCAGCATTGCAAACTTTATATTTTTCCCTAGGCTAAACATCTTGCAGATACACAAGTTTTACACTCCATCTCTCCTTCGTGCACTCCTTCATATCCCCTTCTGCCACTTTCCTCTGTTAAGAAACTATAACATCCTATATTCTTGTGGATGTCACAAAGTAACTACCTCCAAGCATTTATCTGGCTACAGGGTGAGTCTTTAGGTCTCATTTCTTCCCCATGCCAGCATGTGACTTGTTGTTAGCAATGGCAATCCTGCACCTCCACAGTCAAACTCAGTTTGTGCTGCACAGACCAGCTTCTTGAGTTCTTCATTTATCCCTCTCAGAGACAGCACTCTGAGCTACCACGTTAAACACAGAGATAGGGAGAAAAGAGAGAAGCCTGGAAGGAAAAACCCCAGTTTTCTTAGCTAAAAGGGGAAGAACAAATATGGCAAGCCCCTCTCTTGACAAGTTAAAGTGAATGCACGTGTGCAACTGGACTTCAGTCTCTGGCTTTGCATTCACCCTGCTCATCCAACTCCAACATGTGCTGACCTCAATCTCTGTCCCTAATGAGTCCAGCTGCAAGAAGAAAAGATGTAGATGGCCACCTTGGCATTAAAGTTCACGTTTTAATGAGTGGAAAAAACAACTCTATTTTCCTGTTACTTCAATTCTTTGGTATCTTATTGACATTGTTCTTTTTGCCAGCTGATTCCAGGTCAGAAGTAACCTACACAGGCTTTCTTCTCTGGGTGAGAGAGACAAAAGCAATGCAAAAGTGTTGGCCTCAGCCTAGGGGGGAATAAAACACAGTTCCCTCCCTCCCTCTTTTCAAATATTCCTACTTGCTGACCCACAGAGCAGTATTGATCTAAGAAGAGAGTGAGTATCCTGCCCTCTCGGTCACTTCTTTACAGTACACAGGAAAACCTGCAAGCAGAGGGAAAAAGCTGGGAGCAGAGGGACCAGGCAGCCAGGAGCAATTGTACACACATGGGATTTCTCATCCCAAACACAAAGTTTTAAAAAAATGAGAAGCTGCAATGGTTGTTGCTGTTGAAGACAGGAGAAAATGAAAAATGGTATGTGTTGTGCTAATCTTGTTTTTCCAAACTGAACGCGTGATATCAACCAGGCCACTGCAATTTTTCACAATAATAGTACCAGCATCATTTTTCTTGATAGCCCTTTAAAAAAAATATTCATTTTAAGAAAAGTCTGTGAGGTTTTTTCTTTTTCTTTTGTTTTGTTTTTCTCTACCTGAACAGTCAGTGTCACAAAATGGAGCAACTGCAATCCTTATGCATATTTTAAAGTACTGTCCCATTTCACCAGGCTGAGTTTGTTTAGACTACAAAAGCATTACCTCCTTTACCCTCCTCTGCAGTGTAACCAGACAAGATGGTGAGGGGAAGGAAAATGTAGGATCCATTTTGTTAAAATACGCAAAGTTTTATTTAGCCTTGAAAGACTGCATTCTCTTGCTGCTAAGGGCAGTGAAAGTTTTCTTCCTCTTTGGGCTGTTATAAAACATGGTGAGAGAACATACACAGTGCTCCTAGGTCAGCAAGGAGGCTGTAGCTCTCACAGAGTATGGTATGAGCTGTAAATGCAGCACAGCTCAAGATATATATCTAGTACAATGTAGAACTTAACATCTTATTAACAAAATTCCTTTTTTCTGTGCTCTCAGGAAATGCAATCAGTTCAAACAATAAGAGAGCCACCCTTCTCTTCACCTCTCGAAGTTCCTCTGACCCAAAGCTTGAAGCTTACTGTGTGAAGTATTGAGATTTATAGCAGGTAGTTTGAGTGCCAAAAGATACACAAGCACCTGCAAAAACTATGCTGTCAATTATTTCTAGGTGCACACTAGAAGGCTCTGGAGTGGTTACTCTTCAAATCTCTGCACAAATGTTTGCACTTCCAGAGCCTAATCAATGAGATTACCTAGGCAAATGCTTCACTAGTTCCTAACCCAAGCCCATAATTGCATATTCCAAATTCTGTAGAACAAGTGTGATACTGTAAGATCTGAGATGAGGATAAAGTGAACACACAAAATGCTAAAAAAAAAAAAAAAAAAAAAAAAAAAAAAATGTAAACCAAAATGCAGAAAAGCTCTTATGATGCTTCTCCTCTGAATACTGTTACTCAGTATTTGCTGCCCTGCTAAGCACTAAAAACTCTAAAATGTGATTCAAATATCAAGTCATACAGAGAACATTTCACTGCACACTCTATTAAAACAAAATATTTTCAATTCTATCACCCTTTTCTTTCTGTTTTACAAATGAAATATTAGTAGGTAGCAGTAATGCTCCTCAGTTTGTTTCACTGTTAAACTGCTATTGCCATCAGCATTTTAGACCACTCTGCATACAAATTATTAACCTACAGAGAAGTCAGTGAGGTTGTCATGGCATTTTATTTTTATTTGAGGTAAGGTTTCCAGAAGACTGTGCTACACGTGTCTCAGGATCTCATCTGTGTCACTTTTCTGAAGGTTTGTCCCAAATACTAACTCCCAATTTAGACAAGGAAAGCTTGGTAGGACTGGCACTCATAAGGGTCTATTCTACAAGGCTGAGGCACTAAAACATCTTCCAAATAGAGTCAAGAAGCACTGACATTTATGCTTAGATAAATTAAAAGGCAGGTACTAAGAAAAGACAGCAACATACAAACTGCAAAATATTGCATAAGCAAATTGTCTTCAGAACAGTCCATATGCTTTGTATTTCCAGGAGAATGGCAGGACAATTATCAATACACTTGTATAAATTTTTTTTAAGAGTACTTGACATGTAGTTTATACAGCTATCAGGTTACACACACAAATAGTGATAATGTAAGTTGTAAGAACCTTAAATAATTAAAGGATCTCAAAGGCAGGAGTCCCAATTTCCTATCTGATGCTTTTCCAGGCTGCACCACCTACCATTGTCCCTCTGATCTTTGAATGAGACAAGAATGTGTGAAGGCATTTTATATACATGTACATGGGTGTTTAAGCAATTACAGACAGCATTTTAGGAAATTTAGCCAGGTAATACTGAAGTAAGATAAAATATAAGGTATATTCACTGTAATATTAGAGAAAATTTTATATACATATACATGTGTTTAATTTAAAAAAATATATCAAGCTATTACTTAGCATCCTGTTAAAGAATGGTTTGAATGTTTGCAGAAGACACTGCATCCATCTCATTTTGCCTGCAGTTGCACATTAACTTAACTTTAAGCAGATGCATGGTCCTGCTGAATGTGAACCACAGTTTCAAATAGGATTCATAAATTAGGGTTAAGCATTAACAGGCAGCCAGGTAGACGACATTTCCTCTTTCATTAATGACTATAAAAATTCAAGCATGGGAAAAAATATATACTGAAAGGTCTTAAAAATTAACAGCTCAGTTATAAAAAGGAAGACACAAATTACATTAAACATATGAAAAATAGAGGAACAAAAATAATTTCTATGTATTTCCATATACTATTTACATACGTAAACATATATATGTATTATTTTAAGTGCCACAGCATTCCAAATGAAAATGTAAGCAAAACAGAAGCTCTTTACAATTTATTTAACTGGATTGGAACCGGGAAAAATATAATGTTATGTATTACAGAAGTTTCAACTGGACCTTATCATGGTCATATTGCTTTCTGAATCTCTGTCTCAGAAACATTAAACTTGATGTTCATTAACCACTAGAAGGGGCCTGGCAATTTAACCCATTTACAGCAGATATAATACATGTTCCATACCCAGTAATGCTAATGCAGATAATGTGAACCTGCACTATTCCTGCTGCCCAGATCATTGGAGTCTCCCATCAGGAGATGAGAGTGCCTGTTTTGTGTTTGTCCCGTGCTGATTGTAGGATGTGGACACATTGCTCTCTAGGGAATGGGGTAAAAGGCCAAGACATTCTCATAACTCAAGCAAACCAAACCTGAACACAACTTGAAATGACAGTTTGCACAGTTGCTGATCTCAGCCATTTTCTAGCACTCATTTCTTAGAATATAGCATGGTTTTAAATGACAAGACACAGGTATCTCACAGTCAGCCAGTACATAAACTTCCTATTGCTGTTCTTATTTTAAAATTAGCAAGATAAAATTCAAAACTAGACAATATAAATGGATTAAAAAACAAACAAACAAAAGGATTGTTTAAAATTGAAATTACAAACATTGGAAGGGAAATTAAATTACCTCAGGAACAGCACAGACAAACAACAACACTGTGCTTCTGTTTCACAACTATCTTTCCAGTATCTGACTGGCTGCAAGCTGATTTCTTACATAAGTGCACTGTAACTCACCAGTTACCCCACAAAAGCCACTGCTCAGCCACACTGTGTCCCAGGATTTGCACAACCAGAGTAAGCTCCTCATAAATGTGTAGGAGAAAGCAAAAAAAAACAAGACCCAAAGAAAGGCTTATAAGTGTAAAATTTCATACCTCCTGAACGATGACACAAGATCTTTTCTCTCTGACAGTTGCCTGAGAGAGAAAATTCAAGAGATAAGGAAGGCAGAGTAACACTGCTTGATAGATTGAGCTGGAAAAAGCAAACCAGTCCAACCAGAAGAATGCAAGGGCCTTAAAGATTTCTGCTTTTCCCAAATCAACCAGATTGTTATATAAAGTTTATTACCTCTAACCTATTACCACTTCATGACTAAGCACACTTGTTACAGGTTAGCAATGCTTTTGATTCCTTTTCCATCTCTCCCAGGCAAACACTTCTGAACAGCTCATCTTACAGCTCCACTTTTCCCAAAGTCGTGTCTCATGATTTCCTCCCACTTCCTTCCACCACTGTAACACATTCCATCAGAAAAAATAAAAAATAAAAAAAAAGCTAAATCCTACCACAGACTTCCTTTTGGAAGCCATGGCCACAGGAGATGTGCAATGAGCATCCTAAGATCAGAAATGTTATCTATTTACTCGAACATCACAATCAGAGTGGAGGCTTTATGTGTAGCTTAAAACTTATCCCCTAACCTGGCAGGTCACAATCCTCAGTCACTGTTCTCTCTGGGACTATTTCCAGTTTGGATCTGAAGATTTCAACTCTCCCTTCACCTCCCGAGCTGCATGAGATGTACTTGAAATGCCACACAAAATCATCCATGCATTTCCTTTTTTCCCCTTGAAGGCAGAACATGACTGGCTAGCCAGCTGACCAGGGAAACACTAACAGAAAACTTATACTTGAGGTGGTTGTTGACTTCAGTTTTTGAAGGTATTACTAATAATATACTAAACCAACCTAAACAAACACAATTTTCTATAAGAGTAGTAAAATTGAAGTCCTCTTTTCTATATTCTGCTGCATCTGGCAACCTTGTACCCTGCAAACACCCATATATTAGCATTAAATATTTTAATTTTATCTCAGAAAATAACCCCATCTCTGTCAATACCTTGCTGTATCTCACAGGCATTTAAAGACCAGTTTCAGGCATGTAAAGAATAATGAAAAGTTCAGAAATTTATTTTGATTTCCTGCAATATGCTACCCAACAGTTTTCTGTTGTGTTATATGACCTTTCTGCCTAGCTAGTGTTTTGCTATTGATTTTAATTACTCGGTTTAATTTACTGCATGCCAACACAAAGCTGTTTACTCCTACTTGCCAAAATGTTGTCGTAGTCTCCCAGAGGAGGGCAAAATGAGAAAACTGTATATGTTTTACAGTTACATGCTATTCATTATAAAGAATTTAATGGATTCACTTCATATAAATGTCACCGCTCTCACATGTAGCCACTAAACACATCATAACAACATACAGAAAAGAAAAGGCTATGCCATTCAGAGGAGAAGTGGAATATAAAAGCCTTAATTTATGAAAGGCTTTGACTTGAAGCAGATCAGATTTTCTGCTTTGCCATTCTTGTCTGAACAAGTGAGGGAGTAAGGACCATATGTTCCCCTTCTGCATAAAAACTCAAGGATATAAATGAACGAGTCCTAGAACAACACAAGGATTACAGATGCAGGTAAATTCTACCTTGCCCCCATAATCCAATTGCCCAATGAGAAAGTGGGAATGTTAATTTCTGAGCACCTTTCTCTGCGTTCCTCATCTTGCCATCCATCACAGAAATGAACAGAACAAACCACTGTGCCAGAGGTTCCTACAGATATTAGCAGAACGTCCTTCCAAGAGGAATTATGTTGGCATAATGGAAGCTGGAAACACTGGAAGATGAAACAAGCTCATTTCTGGGGTAACAGCCCAACCCTTTTAGCCAAGCAGCACACTTCTCAGTCCAGTTATTGTGTCATGAGACAGGGATAATAGGGCTAGAGAAAATCCTGACAAGTCTAAGAGGTGACTCTTACTTCAGTTTGGAAAACCTTTATATATAGGGGGAACAAAGTCTTTTTTTTTTTTTCTCAGAATAGCTAAAATTAAAAAGAAAAGGCAACTTTAAAATCCTCATACTAGTTCATAACATTTCTTCTAGACTTGTATATTTACAAAGAAAGGGGTACTTCAGTTCCCATATGCTTTTTTTCTCTGTTCCTTGGCCATGGAAATCTATTGCACTGGGAACCCAAAACCAAGGAAATTGGCCCAGATCCACTGAGGAATGAGAGTGGCTTTTGGTGCATTTTATCATCATCAATTGAGAGCGTGCCATATAGTGACTAAGTTTCATGGGTTTTAAACCAGGTTATCTACTTGCTCTTTGATTTAAACCGTATTTTAAAAATAGGACCATCTGACAATAGAACAAAAGCTTCTCCAACTTCACTTAATTGCAGAGTGCCCTTGAAGAATGGTACACACTAAGAATATGAAAATTCTCTATTTGAGTAGCTTGTTTACAGTGTGAGAGTATATGTCCCACAGAACCTTGAAAAGCATCTTTTGAATTAGAAAAAAAAAAAAAAATTGAAAAGTAAAAAAACCATTAATTTTTCATACTGCATTGTATTGGTGTATTGTGGGATAATGTTTACTATATTATCATTCTAAAATTAGGGATTTTAACCTGAGACTCTCACCACTACAAAGCATTTCTTTTAACATAAAGTCAAATTGCTAACACAACACTTGTTCAAAACCATAAAGATTCAGGATAAAAATATGTATAAGCTTAAAAATTTCTTATGACCTTGATGCAAAGCATAAACTGAGTAAGTTGTCTGTAAAATCTAGACCCACGTTTGCTGAGTGCAGGGACAGATTTTCTTTAAGGCTTCCATAAACCTGCCCAGAGTTACAGTGAAACAGGAAAGATTCCCATTATTTATCTTCCATTGTACTTTGTATAGCTGAAAGATCCAAGTGATTTTGTATAGGAGACTCTTTGAAACAAAAATTATAAAACCTAAATAGAGTCTATCTGCTCCCTGTCCAATACATACAAATTGTTAGGCACCTCTGAATGTGAGGCAGCAGAAAATGCCAAGCACAGAGGCAATTTCATCTGCTTTGTCTGTTTTTAGGGTAATTTAGGTTGCAAGAAACCTCAAGAGATGATCAAATCCAACTTCCTGCTCAAATCAGGGTCAGATATGAGATCATACCAGGTTGTTCAGAGTTTATAGAGTCAGATCTTGAAAAATTCCAAGGATGGAGGCAGCTTTTTCTAGTGCTTGACTGAATGATTTAACTAGGAGGACAGCCAACCTTGATGTTGCAAGGAATTGTTTTCTTCCCTGTAGGATTCTGGCCCTTCACTGTGTAATGGGATTAGAGACCTCCCATTCCAAGCAGAGTCTTGGAGACCATACCCCTCTTCCAACATGCAGACACCAGAAACAGTGGTAATGTTACTTGCTATGAATGACATTAGTAATTTTGGTAGCTGGGACACCCACCCAGCTTGAGACACACTGGTTCTGATTTTCACCTCTGCCCGAGAGGTTTCTCTTCAGGAGATAACTAACCAGAGTCTACTGTAGTGTTGGCTTGGACAGGAAAAACCTCTATTCATACACACATGGGTCCCTTTTACATTAAGCAATTAGATTTGTTGCATAAAAAAGGATTCAGCAGCCCAGTGGAGATACCTGCATTGGGTGACCTGTTGAGGTTCTCCCTTCAACTACCTTCTAAAAGCTCTGTGCTCTGATCAAACGCTGCAACAGGCTGAAGAAAGCCAAATTTACAGGTCTTGTCAGGACCCATTGCATAGGACTTGGTTTCTGACCTTATTATGACTGAGGTGTGTATGGACACATCCAGTTATAGATCTTTAAGCACCTAGAAAATGCAGAAATAAAACCATAGGATCTTACAGACCACCAACTATTTGCAAACTTGCAAAGTTAGACAAAAGGTCTGAAAGGACTTTGGCAACTTCATTTCTATGCTTGGGTTTTAGGAGCTGGAATCAGGCAAGATTCCCACAAAAGCTCTTGGGAATATCCATCTTCTAGACCAGTCAAGCAGCAAAATGTTAACATACCAAATGCTAACAGAACCAAAGCACAGCAGCCTTCTAGAAAGCTCAGTAACAGTCCCACATAGCTTGAATAAACACCAGTCAAAAGTGAAGAAAAATAATCCAATATTCAAAATCATATTCCCAAATTCTCCAGGTGGCACTGTGTACAAAATTATACATCTAAACTTAACATCTAGTTTTCCGATATCCAGCACAAAACCTCCAAATCAGAAAACATTTCCCAGCAGGTGTAATGCTTGCTATCATTAGCAGCACTGATCTAAAGGAGCTACATGCCACAGTAAATCAGAGGAACTCTTCATGGCAATAAGAGATTATTGTTGCCAGCACAAAAAATTATACACTATGGGGGTTTTTTTAAATAAGAAAAGAAAATATCAATATCAAATATAAGAAAATATCAAACTATTTGTGAAAATCTGTGTAGATTTCTGGAAACATATTTGACCTCTCTCTTTTTTATATGCCTGCTCTACATAGATCCAATGAGGAAATTTAAGTCTGTTCTACCCCAACTCTGGAAGAAATATTACACATTCCAACAGTACATTGTTCCATCCTGCAGATTTTTTTGACCACTGGCCTGCTTTTCTACATATTTTCTAGGGTTTACCATCCTTTGCTAGATCACTGCTTCCAGTCATAACCCTGACGGGTCATCCTTTTTGATCAGCAATAAAGAACCAATTACTAACCCCAAGCTAATTTTATTATTAGGGAAAATATTAAGTAACAAACTATTTTTTTCATATTCAAATTTTTGAATCTTGTATTCTCTTTTCTGAGAGTCTTTTTATATAGAAATGACATTTTTCCCTTGCTCCAAAATTTAATGTCCTGTTTTTTTTAAAAAAAACAAAACCAAAACTGAAATGGCTAATCATGGAACAATCTCCTTTTAGTTAAAATAGCTTATTAGCCTGTATCCTACCCCATGCAGATGACAACCATAGCAAGGAAAAAACATCACAAGGGCCTCTATACCCAACATAAGAAGTGAAGTACAGGTTGTTTCTTTATAGCCCACAAGCATTTCTGAACACACTTGATCTTGCTGAAAAGACAAGACACTCCCATAGCTGCAATTGTTGAAGGGACTTTAAAAGACCTTTTTTAGTCTTGACCTCTATTCATGTCAAACTTTGACATTTTGAAAGTACCTTCATCTCTCCAGGACTTCATCTCCTTTTTAATTATAACACCTCCATATTTTCAGATAACTAAAACCAGATATCTTAGCTATCTTAGCTTGCCTATTATATTAAAAATTACACCTTTGTCAAGGAGCTATTTCTGTAAAAAAAAAAAATATATATGTTTATATTAAAAGCAGCAGGTGCTTCTTTGTTTGTTTGTTTACTTCTTGAAAAAAGAACAGCATTTTTTTACATGTTTTGTAAAGTACTGAAGACTCCTTTGTGAAGCTACAGGACAGACTCCTGGATCCTAGCTGACCCATTTAGCTTGTCTTAAACCTGTCTGACAATTCTATAAGAACTTCATAGCTGTGATCCACAATAGGGCATGATAGTGGGACTAATAATGAAATATACTACAACTTTTTTTTTTTCTTTTAAACAAAATTAGAATATTTTTTTTCTTGAAAAATCATTACAACTTTCCTCTGTTATTTAACAAGATAAATCAGCCTTTCTTGGTGACCTTTCCAACTTCTGAGCCTAGAATTTCCATCTCAATAGGCCATGTTTTTTCTCACAATAACCCCAATTCTCTCTCCTTGTTAATATGTTTGCCCCTGGTGCTGCATTAGTTAATCCTTTTGAGAAGCCCCTTAAGAGGACCAGAAATTGGAAGTTCAAAGGTCACCCCAAACTGCTATCTCCCCAGGGGCAACATGAGATGAGCAATGACACAGAGAATTTATTTTTTAAAAAAAACAGATTTAGCATTCTCTGCTGCTGACAAAATTACTTTCTATGACCTTGTAACATGTAAATATTTCCTGGTTTATACGGTATCTAATAGTTATTCTGCTAAAGAAACTTGACTCATAAAATTTATACTCCCGGGTATATTGCATTTGAAAATATATTGGACTACTCCATTTATTCCTTTTCCCTTCCTTACTCATAATAATACCCTAGATACTTCAAAATGGTATCACTTTTCTTATATGAAAGTGGGCTGACTGCCAAGTTCTGGAATTTAGCTCTCTAGCTAGACCTAGTCTTCTTTAGCATTTAGAAGATATGGATCTGTTATTTTTACTGGAATACATTTCACTATACACAGATTTTTAGGGTAACTACATCTGAAATGCAATTACAGACAACACACTGCTTGACTTGATTTAAACAGTTGTGCACTACCAAGACAGCACAGATTTGCTTTTACAAATCTTCAAAACCAAAACAAGCCAAAGGTGCAAAAAAATTACTGTGACTATTTAGGATAGTCAGGATTTCTCACAATAAATAAAAGAGTTTTTAAAATACCAGATAGCTTTTGTAAAATGCTCAGTCCCTCAGACACAGAGAACTATGGTGCAAAGTACTAAAAAACTAAAGCTTGTGTTCAGAGGTTCTTGTTAGGAATTATCCCTCTGGAGACTGTAATAAGACAACATCTTTCCTCACTGAAAAACCTTTTTATATGTTATGTTCTGTTCAGTCTGGTTTGGGAAATATAAAAACCACATCTTATCTCAAACAATCTAATTCAGAATAAAGCATTTATCTAAAAGTACAATGCAAACTGGCCATATACACACGCATAGTATATTTTACTGTATACTGTCACATCACCTATAAAAACCCCTACAAAGTAACTACCTGGTTTTCTGCTGTTGCTGTATTGTCACTAAAATAAAGCTAATTTTCTTATCAGTGTACATATACACACGACTACTAGCAGCTGATTTGCAGAGATATTTCTGGGATTACACTCCAGAATTTTTACTAGAAAGTCCATTTTATCTTAAAAATGAGTAAGTATCAGTGGCTTATCCTTAAAAAGGTACACTTATTAGGGATACTCTTGATTTTCTTTAGAGTTATTTTTCACTGATATTTGTAATTTCACTTCTTAGAATACTACAGCTACCTCACTGGTACAAAACAACCTTGCATTATACAATTCCTTTCAAGAAATAAAAACGAAAACCTGTGTTATAATAAATCGCAGAGGTGAAAGAACACTTCTGTTGATGTTTCTATTGCAATATCATAGCTTTACTAATGGCAGCCTGCTGTGCAGTTGGGAAAAAAAAAAAAAAAAAAGGAAGGAAAAAAAAAAAAAAGGAAAGAAATGTGGTTAATTAGAGTACAGTTGCTGCTTTATTGCAGCATTACTGCTAAGTGCACTGAGATGCCTTCCCATAGGCAGGTGCCCGTGGTTGTACAGCTCATTTAGCCTGGGTGAGTAATGTCAGTTCAGGAGGAGAGAAAGGCTCGTGTCTTCAAACTTTCAATCTGCCTCCATTATCTGTGATCAAGGTGGAACCACAGGGGAGTGGAATTACTGGCAGGTCTAGGACAAGTGAAGAGGCAGTGAATCTATAAGACATATTAATCATCTTTCCCTTCTCTTCACTGGCGCCAGCCTGCGCCTCCGACTCCCCGGCGCCAGGCAAATGGATTCTCTGTCCCCACAGGTACAAGTGAATGCCTTTCAGGGGCAAGTCATCAGAATAATAATTACTGACACTGCTGAGATCAGCCCTAACTGGTCCAAAAAGGGAAGAGAAAGTATTATTGGAGGAACGTATTTCCTGAACTTTCATCTCGGTATTTATGGCATTGAGATACTTTTCAATTACATTAAGAGCTTTCAAATTATGTAATTCTAAATCTGTTCCTCGTTATTGTAGTGGCATCGTTAACCTAGTATGAATATTTAAAATCTTTACAGTTTCTCTTCAAAACATCACTTGGATCTGCTGCTGAAGTGTGGATACCAAAAAGTGCGTATTGCATCGTTTACATCACAAAAAGTGCTAAAATTCTGCTTAGATTAAAAAATCCATGATCCTTACATGTGTAGCTTTGCCTGATTCTGAAACAGAACACAGCACTCTATGTTGGCATAGCTATTCCCAGAAAGAAATATGAAATAAGCATCAGTATAAGGAATATTATCTACACTATGCAGTACATGTGTACATATGTAAATATATAAAACCTGATATATTTTAAAGTCATCTGCATAAGTTAAAATTAACTCATTTTACTCGGTATGGCTAGTCTGCATTTTAAAATGTTTAGCATTTAGTCCCTTTCCTCTCCCAAGCATTATTTATACACACAAACAATAAAATATAGCGCACTATCAAACTTAAATAAAACAGAATAAACCCCAGCAAAAAGCTAATTCTGTTTCAATTCAGTAATTGTACCAATATCTAGAGAGATCAGAATAAGAAAAAAGGCAATTTCTGTTTTGCACTCTAAAGAATATCTTACAGTACAGCACATTATATGTTACAGCACAAAATATGGAGTATTTTCTTAGTTCTGATTAAAATCACTTTAGTATCTGACTGTAGATGATACTGAGCCCAATATAAGAGTAATACAGGAAAATGTCGAATTACTTGCCAGAATAACACAACAAAACTGGCTCATTAACATATGCTGATTGATGAACCCTCCATGTAAACACAAATCTTGACTTCACAAATGCACATCATAAAATATCTGACCTTGAGTTCAGCTTGGAGTTCGCCACACACCTGCAGCCATCTAAGCAATAATAAAGCTAATATTTGTGTATGCTATTTTGTGTTAAGTACCAAAAAAAAAAAAAAAAAAAGGTAAAAGAAACAGAATCAAACAGCAACATGTGTTCATTTATTTTCAAATCACCTATTTTGAGTTTTACTGACAGACAGAACAGAGAAAGGGAATGACTTAAAAATGCAAAATCAAATCACTGCTTTCTTGGTGATCAGCTGCGGCCGCAGACTCCAAGTCAGCCAATCAGCATCCAATATTGATTTTTCAACTGGTCTTAAGTGACTTTGGACACTGATCAATGTTTTAAAAGAGAAATATTAAATCTCAAAGAAAAGTGCACATCTGACTAAAGAGAGGCAATAAAAGTAAGTTTGCTAAAAAATAAAAGGATCTACATATTTAATGATATTCAGGCTCTCGGAGCACATACAGCCAGTCTAACAGGAAAAATATACATATACAGATACAGTCTAACAGCTGTATCTTTTTTTGTGAGAAATGCAGAATGAAAATTTCTTTCATATGCTCTCAAAAATATTTAGGATTTTATCTGCCAGAATAAACAAACACTATGCCTGCAGTGATTACTGCTGTTACAGACATGTAGACCACAAGCAGTTATAAAATGGCAGTGGCAGTCTGTTAGATTTTTGAAATAAAAGATGCATCTCAAGAGATACTTTCTACCTATTCTAACATTTTCATACCCCACTGTTAAATGTACTTTGTCTTATCAGTGAAGATCATATATTTTTCAAGACATTTATCATTAATTTAATGAACTGTAAATGTTTTTTTTTTTCAGCTCAGCTGGGTATAAAGGGGAACCCTGATAGAAGAGAAAGCCCAGCTAAGACCCTGTGGATAGATACAGCACATTCAGATATCAGTTGGCATGACAGAGCCTAATCCTGAGTAACGTGCCCAAGAGCCAAGGGAATGCTATTTCTCTCCGTTGTTCCAAACAACAGATGCTGTCAATTAACTTTAAGCAGCGTCCAAGAAAACCCTTTTGTTATATTTTGCAGTATTATGCAGAAAGTGTCACCTCTGGAAATGAGGGAACAAGCTGTTTTTCATTATCATTCAATTGTCCCAATCAATCTGACAATTACAAAGAGAAAAAGTCTTAATCACTAGACACATGCTAGTTGCTGTTAGTTTTACCAGCTGCAAAGGAAAAACTAAATGAAAAAGGAACTACCAACCCCCAAACAACAGAAACGACAAAAAAAAAAACCAAACAGAAAAATTCAAAACCAGTTTTCCTACTTTGAGATGTAATTCAAAAAACATACCTGCATTAGAGTAAAGATAATTAAATACAGGGTGTTATGACAGGTATGGGAATAGCCCTAGCAACAAATTAGTAATTAAATCAGCTTAGGCTGTTGATTCAGTAGGGCTTTTATATAAGTACCATTTGCTGCGTACAAAGAAACAGCCATCAGCATCTTATTCATTTGAATACAAGAAAAGTTGTTCGGAAAACTGTGACTACTGAATTTCCATATAATTAAAGTACTGTATATATAAGCAATACAAGAGATTTCTGGGAACTGGTGAGAAAATGGGTGTAAATACAGATGGCTAGATTCATTTACATTACTTGGAAAACTAAAGCTGCAGAAAGGCAGTGCCACAAGTAAGGATGTGAGCAGGGCTGGACCTGCTTTGGTCTCCTCAAGAGCCTCAAAGAACAGGCACAGAAACCTTTACTGCACTGGGGAGCTCCTTTTCTAATTAGTTGCCAACACTGATGAAGAGTATGTGTAGCATATGGCACACATGGGAGGTCTATGAGGAAGGATGCTCACATCCTCTTCTCCTGGTCAAGAAGTCTGAATTATTTGCTGGAGTGATCCAGCATGGTATCTTCAATGTTTCTGAGAAAATGAGGATAGCTTTGTGTCCCACTCCTCAGAGGGCATAAAGTCCCTACATAACATGTAGGGACAGCAAATATAATTCATATAACGTGTATTTGGACAGCAAATAACCAACAGATTAGGTGTGCCATCAGGAGTCTAAAGGGCTAAACATACCTGGAATACCATATACCATGGCAAAAAGTAATTGTACATCCCTTTAGAGCAGCATTAAACTTTTCTCTTTCCTATCAACATGGAGAACAGAGCAGCAGGCAAGAGCTTCTGGAACAGAAATGGCTTAAAAAGTTGCACAGTGACACATGCACTAGATGGTGAGTGACATCCATTAGAATAGGTATTCCAGTAAATGCCAGATATGTGACATTGAAAGTATCTGTCTGATGCAAGTCTTTCAGTAAATGCCAGTTATGTTTTGTCACCTCTTCTCAAACAGCTCCCCTGTCACTAACAACAGAGCAAACGTTCAAGACTCACAACCACACTGCTCTGGCTATCAGCACCTGGGCACCAAACAAGTGCCACTGATGGAAAATATTCCAGAACTACTGGCAACCTTTAATTTAATTGTTCTGCCTGATGCCATTCTTGAAGGAAACAGGGGTAACAAAAAATCAGATTGTCTGCTGACATTCTCTCACCAGAAGCTACATGTTTATTTTTTTGTACTTTTATCAGAAAGGGCCCACTTTCCCTCATGTGTCTGCATAGGTTCTTAGAAAAAGTTGACTTAGTCTTACAGAGAGATCTCTGGGCCCTCTTGCAGTTCAGATAAAAGATTTGTGTGTGCTTACACCCTGGAGGCCAGGACTATGATTCTGGTACATAAACCTGGATTTCAGTTTTTGTCCTCAGGAAATCTGCTAGTCACAATAATTCCAAACCATACATGTAAAGATATAAAGATCAATGCACAAAAGAGAGTCTCAATAAGTATTAAAACAAAACACATAGCTTACAAAAATCCATAAGACTTAGATGAGAAGGAAATGTTATACCTGAGGCAGGAAGAAGAAAGAACAGGTAAGCCTTTTTTATAAAAAAAGAGAACTCTCAGGTGCTGGGTTTGGCAGTTGCACGTGGAACCACATGGAGCTTTAGAAACTCAGACCAATAAATCTAAGAAATTGCAGTACTGGCCTATAAAGCAATGAACATCAAGAGGATGACTCAGAAAAAAAACCAAACAAATAATTTGATTTCTAAGCTCTCTAGAGAGGAGGCTTGAGGACATCCTGGGCCCTCCAAAGGCCACCTGCCTAGGGTGTAAAAAAGTCCTCTAAAATTATGAGGAGATGCTGAAACAAGGGACAGCTGGGTCCTGGGTTTTCTCAAGAGATGGCAACTTTGCAACTGACTGTAAAAGCACTCACTCTTTGTGGCAGACTCTGCAGGATTAGTTTTTATCTAAACTCTTCAGGGTTCTCTGTGTTTTACTGGAGACACAGTAGACAAAGGTTTTTGTCTCCTCTAGGCCCTTTCAAGGGAAATTTTTCTACCCTACTCATGATTAATCTGTAAAATTTATAAAAGTTGTGCTTAAGGGGAATCACAGTTACCCTGGTCTCACTGACCCACTAAAGAAATTTTTTTGCTGTTGGAGGTATTTATTTTATACAGTAAGGTTTCATTTACCAGCTACAACTGTAGATAGAACAGATCCCACAGAGAACTGAATTACTCAATCAAGTGCCTTCTCTACAGTAAATAGAGAAGATGGCAATTTGTTAAAGAATAACTCCCATTTTAAAAATAATTTTAGGAAGAGGTACTGTATTTTTGGTGTGTGCGTGTCTGTTCTGAGAAAGTACAGGAAAATCAAGCTCATTAGTTTTTTAACAGATCTTTCAATTTGATTTTTTGTGTGTCAAAAGCTGAGAAAGGAGATGGCTTCCTGATCCATTTTTCTTTGCTGAGGTAAAATGCTTGTGCCATAAAATTAAAGCCTTCTGGGAGATAAAATCAACATCAAATCAGAGCTATCACATCTCCTTTGGCATTGTAAGTGGAAGAAAAAACAGAAGTACTTTTCCTTGTAATTATATTTGATCTGCACATGTGTCTGTTCAGTCTTTCAAGATTACTCTCTTTTTAAAAAAGTCTTGGGTTTATGTTGCTTCCTTCTTGAATGTTACTCTTCATTCTACTGAGTAGAAGAATTTACAGAACAGGGAGAACACAGAAGAGATAGCACTTACTGCCTTTATTAACAATTATGAGGCTTTCAACTAGAACTGTACAATTTTTCTTTATATTTGGACTGTAAATGTGCTTATATAACTTTAGAATTACCTAAATTATTTCATCCAGAAGAGGAAAAAAAAAAAAAAGAAAAAAAGATAACAAAGAATTAGCATGAAAATCACATTTTGCTTTGACTTACTCAAATTGAAACACTAAGGTTATTTAAAAACAACTAGTTTTGAAATGAATCAAGATTTAATTTCCAAAAGATGTAGTTAACTGAAAGGAAAACATATGTACTTTAAAAGTAAGCAACATTACTAAAGTTATGCAGAAAGCTGTATTTTTCAGCCAAGTGCTGGGCAGCCTTAGAAGGCATCAGTGACTTGTGGGCCCCTGAGAAGATCTAATGCTTGGCACTGTCAGAGGAGATCACCTGTACTGAATACTGCAAATGAACCTAGAGCAGCTTCAGAAGGAGGAATGGAGCCATTTCAAGATTATAAAGCACACAGAGGGGGAAAAAGAGAATTTATAAGGAAAGGACAGATATTCTTGTTGGGTGTTTTTTAAACAGAATAAAAAACATCACTGTAAGGGGCAAGGACAGACAGACAGTGACAAAGGGATAGATTCTGGCTTCCCATGGAAGCTCTCAGCAATCTCAGGAAGTTAGTGGTGGCAGCCAAGTCTCACCCCATGGGCTCAGCACAGATCTGTGCTATGTGCCAGCCCCCACAAGCAAAGGGGAAAGTTTTCCTCTGCTGCTTTGGGCTACGTGTCCAGAGATAGTCACACTCAAAGAGCCAGAGGAGCAGAAGTAATTCCTTGTCTCACACTGATGCTTTTTGGCCTTCACCAAAATTTCACTGCTGCCACTGAGGAAGAGATGCTGCTACAGTGCCTCAGAGAGATATAGTGAAAAAACAACCTTCCAGAAGCCAATTAAAATGTAGGCCAAATGCTTAGGGAAAATTTCTGTAAACACAGAAGGAGAGTGCCAACTTTTTGGAAAGTGGGTGTTTTTAATAAACATGATGGGAAAGGACTGCATGACAGACTGCTGAGGGGAGTCAGAAATCCACAGCAGCTTTGTGAAGATGAGAGGATAAGATCCAGCCAGTGCATGATCTGAGTCAACACAGTAAAACTGAGCTCTCTTATCAGAGTAGAGACTACAGAAAATAAGAAATATAGTTTTGCAATTATTAGAGAAACTTGCAATCAAAATGCAGAAATACTCCTGTTCAGAACACTTTTTAAATTAAGAGGGGAAAGTGGTATTTTGGCTAGAACACCAGTGTGCACTCTGGATGACCCAGGATTGTTGAATTAACCCATTAGAAAGGAAAGGGCAGACTAAAATACATTTTAGGAACCCACACATTTTAAAGTACATTTAAGTAGGGATGAATTTGGGAGGAGCATTAGAACAACACTTAACAATCGTTTAGGGACCTTTGCAATGTCCCCAAATCATATAAGGCTCAGGCAGGATATTCCCCAGTATTATCAGCAGCATATATTTGAGGATAATCTTATCTTGGCCCACTCCAGGGGAAATCTTACACTCTGAATCCATTTACCACAATGGATCTAGAAGTACCTGATACAAAATCAAGATGAAATAGACACAGAGCCCACCCTGTCTGTAGCTAATGGCACTGATCTGCTATCCATGAGAGTCCTCAAAATAGTGACAGACCAAGCACTAACAAAGAATGCTGAGTGTTGATTTATTAGCAAGATATGCACGTGGCAGTGAGGAAATGTTGTTAGAGACAATTGCTTTTCAATAGAAATATAACAACTTGTAATAGGAGTGTAACACACAGGTTCAAGCCATTCTATCCCATCTATCTCCAGGAGACTTTATTGTGAAGATGCCCTTACAGGAAAGTATGAAAAATACAGGATGCATCTGCCTTGGGAAGCTAATTAAAAAGAATAAGCTACAGGATAGAATACCTGAAAATACCTTTAGCTACTTTAGATCTTTGCCTGATAACAAAGCAAATGAATAGCAAAGATCTGATACAAGTTCCTATACAGTATTTTAATTTATTTTTTTTTAAAAAAAACTAGATGAAGTATTTTCTTTGCAAAATTAGATAGAGGATTTTTATTCTTAATAACTGAAAGTGTAATGTACTGTATTTTATGCTATTATAGAATTGTGTAAAGGTTATTTTGCTGCTAGTTCACTGCATATTTTCATATGCAAATGACAGAAATTAAATTATCCCAAATAGTAGCAGAAATTTCAGGAGAATAATATTTTTAATATAAATCATCATCCCCTCAAGTCATATTATAGATAGAGAATTGCTTCTGTATTTATATTTTTTCATTAAAAATAAAATGATTAATTTCACAAGTTAATTTACTTTCCCCATCACAACACCAAAATTGAAATTAAATATTCTAATGCTTAGAGATATTAAAGACTCATTTATTGAAAGCAGCTCATTGTTTTAGGAACATTTTCTTGATAAGTGCATGTTGCCACTATACTACTACAATATCTGTAATGATTTTATAGAACAAACTTTGCATTGTTGCTTGGGTTTTGTTAAGCTTTGTACAACTTGTATTTGTCTGCTCAGGCAGATACAAGAGACTCTATGGTCCCTATGCTCATCATTACTCCAAGTGTTTTGCCAACCTTGAATATTTGAGCAGAATACTCCAATTACCATGGAATTTTATTTACTTTTATTTACTTAAAAGTCCATCAGTAGCACAGTGCTTGTCCCTTCAGCAGACCTCAATGTGCTTAATGGAAATGTCCTGCTCTCCCCACACACTGTGTGCAAACTCATTTTTACTTCCATGTGACTTTCCCTCTATTATAACATGATCATAACCTTCAAAGATGAATCTTAGTGACCCATAGTAATAGGTTTATAAGAATAGAACATGAAAAAACCTTCAGCATTTTCATTGCCTCACCTTTTCCTTCAAAAGAAAACAAGCCTTCCTTTTGTTTAATATTATGGCTTATTCTTTCTTCTGTTCAAAACACGATGGCTTTGCTCTATTTTAGATTTTTATATCATGCCAAACTAGCATCAAAGAAGGCTCATGCTGGGCATGCCTTTGGAATAATTCTATGTTGGAGGAACAAGAAATATATATAGCAGGGAAATTATCCCATCAGCTAGACAAGAATCTGTGTTTAGTGTCTAAGCCACTTGAAGGTTAATCAGATCCTCGACCAATCCCATCAACAGGAATGTGATGAATATTTGATTCAGGCTAATTAGTAAGCAAATCCAGACATCCTGAAGTTATTTGGAATGGCTTAGACTGTGACCCGGAAAAAGAATTCAGATAGTAATACTTCACATTAATATGCTCCAAAAATTACAGCAGTCCCCCCCAAGTCACCTTCACAACCTCAGAAGACTTACAGGTGTGACTAAAAATAACTAGAAATAATGGCAGATGTTGTTTCTTGTCTGTCTTTTATCAGGGTTTGCCTAGAAACTAAGAATGTGGACCTCATGGTTGGGTTCAACCTGAAAGAGAAACTGGTTCTACAAGATGAGGATATATGAATAGCAACGATGTAAATTTTATTTTATGCACCTAGGAGGGCCTGAAATAAGATAAAGAAACACAGTATAGGGCACTATATTCTGGAATATCATCTTCACGCCAAGACTGCAGAAAGCAATTCATTCCTTCAAGAGAGCCAAAAGCAACACATTCTAAGGCAGAAAGCAAGTCCCCCTGCTACCTAGATAGCTCCCTCTCCAAGGATTTCCAAGGATTTCTGCCATGGTACAGTCCTGCATAATGCTGGTACATATGGTACCACAGTGCTTCATAACATGATAAGCAATTAGCATATTATAAAAAAAAGATTTTGGAAAGCTGTGATTTATATAGTACTGTGATCAGTAAATACTGTTATCAACTATCTTGCCAAACATGCTCTTCTCTCCCCACCAAAGTACTGCAAACCTTGAAGCGTTAAGATTTATAAAATAAATTGACCAAATTCTAAAGCTGGTGCCCAATCAATGACATTTAGAATTCATAAATAGATGAATACATTATTAAAATGAGAAAGAATGGCCTGAAGAGCCTCTCTTCTTCATGAGACAGAAGGCTACACAAGGGGGGTGGAAAGGGGAATTCTTTGTTGGCCAGATCAGATTTCTTGTCTGTTTCTGACAGTGGTTTAATTATACAGTCAGTAATAATTCTGTAAAAATCTAATTATTAACTAAAAATGTTAATATCTTGACTTTTTTAGAAATAAACTGAAACAAAAATTCTGATAAAGATTGGAGGGGGGGAAAAAAAAAAAAAAATCACAAATTCTAGATCTGAAATGTGAACAGAAAAACTGGTGGTATCTTCTGTCATTGGGATGATGTAGAGAAAGAGAATTTTACCTTGAGTGGATACCAAAAAAGACAGTAACTTTTCATTTCATTGTTCCCAGTCAGCAAGTGAGAACATTTAATCCATAGATTTTCCTGATCTAGACTGAGGCAAAAAACACTGATTGTAACTGAAGCAAAATAATTGTTACAGAAAGTTTTACTGCCAATGGACAGACAGAAACAAGAATATAAAAATAAGTGGGAAAAGAGCCATTCAAGGAATAAAGGGCACCATTACAGTGGTTCTAAACTTTCTCACTTTAATGTGGCTTGATCATCACCTACCACTTTCCATGGTCAATTTGATTCAACACAGCTAAGAAAATACAGACTTGAGCTTGGTGACAGATTTCTGCACATTAAGAAAAATGAATAATTGGAATACATTTTTTTCTTCTTCAGAGAAGATTACTGAAAGATCTACACACATACTCACATGCACACAGTCATACAAGTTACAGAAAAAAAAAAATAAAATAAATCCCCCTTAAACCAACTCAGTTGTTAGTTCATAACCTGATCTCAAAACCAGGTGCAGAAATAGAGAAGAGAGGAAACAAAAAGAACCTCTTGCATAAAGTTTTGGGCCACAGAAAAACCCAGTGTGAAACTACACCAATGCCTACCCAGCAGATGACCACAGAAGTCCCATTTCCAGTCAAAAATTGTACCGTTTTTGAAACACCTCACAGAAACTTCTGAACTATTATGAAATCTCATAAACTTTATGCCAAAAGCATGCCTAGAAAAATGTTTACTTTTTTAATATTCCCGCACTGGTGCATTTCAATTAAAAATCCTGCAAAGCCTACATTTAACAAATATATAACACAAAAAAATTTAAACATGGAGATAAATTGAGAGAAACTCTTTATAGGTGTCTAACAGTTTTCTCAGAAAAAATTAACATTGATAGGTACTTGTTTATAAGATAATTATTTTTCTTTAATAGTGCAAGGAAGTATAAGATACTATTTAGAAACTACACAGGCAAATTTTCTCTCATGTTTTCATTGCACATCCTGGAAATACAACAAAAAGACATTTTTTAAAACAAAAAATTGTCTCTGAATAAGCCAATATCTCAAAATTATAATAAATGACAAAATATATCAAAACAATTTTAAAAGTGATTCAGAGAAAAATGACTGTACATATTTTAAGTTAAACAGCAAGCTGTTAGTCTAACGAAGAGAATCTTCTGCTTTTTGCTCATTTTTCTTTCTATATTTTAAAGAAATACAGAATAGTTGAAGTTGGAAGTGACCTCTGGAGATTGTCTGGTCCAACCTCCTCCTTAAAGCAAGGTCAGCTAATGCAGGCTGGTCAGGAGTGTGTCCAGTAGGGTATAAATACCCCCAAGAATGGGAGCTCCACACCACCTCTGGGCAGGCTGTGTCAGTGTTTGAGCATCCTTATGACTAAAAAAGCTTTTTCCTACATTAAACTGAAATTTCCACTTGTGCCCACACCCTCCTGTCCTGTCTTTGGGCAGGAATGAGAACAACCTGGCTCTGTCTTCTCTTGTTTCTGAGGTCACACATTTAAAGACATTGATAAGGTCACCCCGAGCCTTCTCTTCTCCACGCTAAGGAGTCCCAGCTGCATCAGCCCGTGCTCATAGGAGAGGTGCTCCAGTCCTTAAATCTTTGGGAGCATGAGCTGCCCATGTCTGCCTTGTACAGGGGAGCCCAAAATTGGACAGGTCACTCTAGATGTGCCTCATCAGTAAACAGAGAAGAAGGATCACTTCTCTTATCCTTCTGGTAATCCTTATCCTAATACAGCCCAGGGTGCTGTTGGCTGTGTTTCCCATAATGGCACATTGCTGGCTTATGTCTGATTTGCTGCCCACAGGGACCTTCCAGATCCTTCTCTGCACAGCTGCTTTCCAGCCAGTCATCCCCAGCCTGTACTGGTGCATGGGATTATGCACTCTCAGATAGAGAACTTTGCCTTTCCCATGGCTGAACTTCATGAGATGCCCATCAGGCCACTTCTCCATCCCATCAAGGTCCCTCTGAATGGCAGTGTAACCACCTGGTCTGCCAGCCACATCTCCCAGTTTTGTAGCACTCAGGAACTCGAGAGATGTGGAGATTTGGTGCTCAGGGATGTGGTTCAGTGGTGAACTCAGCAGTTTTAGGTTAAAAAATTTGACCTGTTTATCTTAAATGTCTTTTCCAACCCAAATGATTCTATGATTCTAACTTCCTGAGGGTTCACTCTACCCCAATGTTCAGGTCATTAATGAAGAGGTTAAATACTATTGGCCCAGGTACCAACCTCAGTATGAAAATGAATATTTTAATTGCAGTATGAAAATATGCCTCAGAGTTCTCAGATTCAAGGAAACAGCTTCTGCAAAGTTGTTCTGAGAACAACAGTATGAGAACAGTATAAAAAAATCCAATCCACAGCTTCAATTATTGCTTTCCTTTTAAGAAAAATGATCTTTTGACATTAGTTTTGGGTAGCCCAAGATTCTACTTTAAGATTTTATTTGTAAAGCAAAAAAATTGTGATCACAGATAGGAAAAAGTACATTAACAAGCAACAGGGAGTTGATTAATACACAGCTGAAAACCTAAAAATGCCATGAATTTCCTGGCAAAGCATATTAACAAGCAACAGGGAGCTGACACAGCTGAGGACAAAAAATTCCACAAATTTTTTGGCAAACCCATAGAAACTGCACGTGTTACTGCAGGACACTAAATGCATAATCCTGTGAGATGCTGAGTCTTCACCCTAGCAATTAAATTCTTTGCAAACTCAAGTCCTGTTCTGTGTTTAAGATTGATCAGTTCAAGGGCCCTATTTTTATTATCTTTGTTTACACTTCTCAGAATGAGTCTATTTCCTTTTAATTACAGTTTGGCAAATCATTGCTCCCAACTGTTTGTTCAAAGATGCTTTGAAAAATAAGCCTGGAAGTTGCAGAAGAAAATTATTACAACTGCACACAGTTGAAGTCAAAATCCAAACAAAAGCATTGGATTTCTCAGAGTGTCTCAATGCCCTTTTGTCTAGAATTGGGATGAATCTTCAAGGTACAACACAATCACAAATATTTAGTCTTCCAGATGGGCCAAATACACAATGGCACGAATTACAGGGGGGGAAAAAAAAAAAAGACACTGATCTGGTATATGGTTTTTCAAGAGCTGCTGCATAACAAGTTCATCCAAGTTGGTATCCAATCATTATTAACAAACAGGAATAGGTTCTGAGCATAACAGTTTCATTAAAAGTACTATGAGAAGAGTTAAAGTACAAATAGATTCAAACAACTGACCTTCCCTTCTCATACATGTCCCACAGATAAATGTGCAGGAGACAAGCAAAAATCAGGAAGGAGAAAAACAGTATAATATTTACTAGTGAACACCACTATTTGCAGAGTATAGATAATTTTAAAGAAATAAGATTATAAATTCATAAGGGTAGCAGGGTGTCAGGGTTTAACACCGGCCCGGCAATTAAACCAAGTACCAGACGCTCTCTATTCATCTCTCTCTCCTCCCTGATAAGAAAGGAGAGAGAATAAGGGAGAGAGACTGATGGGTTGGAAACTAAACTACACAACTTTAATGAAACAGTAATGATAAATAGGAAAAATTACTAAATATATACAAATATACAAGAAAATGGATACCACATTCCTCCCCCCTTCCCCCCAGTAGCTCTCACATCACCACCGAGGCTGCAGGGCAGCTCTGGAAAGTCCAGGCTGGACTCCTGGACTCGGCAGCAGTTGGGAGCTGGAGGCAGGAACAGACAGATAAGAGCTGGCACGGATCAGGACCACAGGCAGACAAACAGACAGGATCCTTCCAGGATGCTGGGTGAAGGAAAGGAAGCAGGAAAGGCAGGAAGGGCAGGCAGCCGGAAGCTGGAAGTAGGAAATCTGGCTTGGCCCTCGTGATCCCTCAAATTTATACTGAGGATGATGTATATGGGATGGAATACTCTGTTTGGTCAATTCTGGCATCTATCTTGTCCGTTCCTCCCCAAAGGAGGGATGCAGGTGGGACCTCTTTATGTTTTCCTCAGAGCTGAGCAGTGTCCTTGGCTCTGCACACCAGTCTCTAGCAGTAACTATAAGCATCAAGTGTTATCAGTCCTAGAAACACACACTGTCTGAGAAACTTGCTGTTAATTTCAGCAAGTGCAACTACTTACAGGAGACTTAGCTGAAAGCAAAAGTACAAGACAGAAAATCACCTTTATCCTGGCCCAAACCAGGACACAGGGCATCTACACAAAAAGTCACAGCATCTAAGAGATCCCTGAGGCAAAAATACAGCTACAGAGATCCTAACTTGGGTGCTGGAAACAGTGTGCCTTATCAAAGAACTGACCTCAAACAGAATAAATCCCACTTCTCAGGAAGGCCAGAGGTTGTGGCCAGCATCACATGGAAGAAACTACTGTTTTCACTTCTGTAGCTTGCTGGGTATGTCCTGGCATAAGGATCTATGCTTCACAAGGCAAAGACAGGCCCTTTATGAACATACTGCTCTCCAGGTTTCACAAAGTATTTGGCTTCCTCTCACAATATTTGGAATGAAAACAACACTATACAAATGCCATGAGTCTTCATTTTCTTTAATTAAATTGACTACATCAATGGAGCCAGAAAAGTTTCTGTAGAGGAAGAATCACTCTGTGAAATATTTCTAGTGTATGTCCACGGAAATTTACTCTTCTTTGGCATCTTGGTCAATAGTGTGGCCATGCTATTTAACCACATCATTTACTCCCACATCAGGCAGGAGTTAAAGCCCAAGAAGCTCTCCAGCTTCATGGGGGTGCCTGACTGACTGAGTGGGCACATCCCCAAAAGTATCTAAGCTTGCCCACCCTTGTACAGCTCTCTGCAGCCTGCTAGAGCTGCTCTTCCACACACAAAAAATTCACTCTTCAGTCTACCAAAACAAGGTGGCTAGGAGTTATACTACCACATTTAAAAGAAGGCAGCATTTGTAATGTCAGCTGAATGAAGGCTCAAGATAGAAAGCCTAAACTGAAGAAATTCAAACTAAGAACAGGGTGTGCATTTTCAAACATGACGATTACTGACCACCAATACAAAAAAAAAAAAAAAAATTAAGAGATTCAGTTGCTCCCCCCTCGGTTACCAGACATCTGTAAATCAAAACTAGAAGTCTTTCTTGGAGACACACTATAAAGCAGAGCAAACATTTTGGGCTTACTGCAGAATTTATGAGAGTATTAATCTAAAATCTGTTCTCTGTGAGAAGCAGCACCAGATGACCACTTTGACACATGAGATTCTTAGGATCTAGGAGAGTAGCACTTTCTGCATTCTTATCAGTCCACACACTGCTTTATTCACCTGGCTTTTCTCAGTCTTTCTGGAAGGAGTTTTTTCCAGTGAAAGATAGGAAACAGGCCCTTGGACTCCTTCTCGTCTACAGCCCATGTAATTAGCAAGGTGATCAGCACAGAATGCTGCACCATTCACAAAAGATAAGCTCTATCCATGGGACTCAGAAAATTGTGATAGGAAATATTTGGGTAGAGAGAGAGGCCAAGCAGCACTGACATACACAATCTAGTATCAAAATGTTTAAAATTGACTTATGTTTACTGGCTGTATCTTTAGAGACAGAGCAACAGAAAACCACCTCTTATCTTCTATTTACAATACATCTTCTTTAAAAATTATAAATTGTTTTAGCTGGAACTGTCAGCACTATGCTGACAATGCTTAGTTTTATTGATTTTATGATGGAATATTATCTGCTTTGCCGAAGGTTTTGCAGAACTGTTTCTAATCCAGTGATAGATGTTGGCAAACTATCCTTAGGAATTTTAACATTCTGACAGTTCTTGCAGCCTGAATATAATTAATTAAAAAACACTGTAGTAAACTGCTTAGTGAAACAAGACTATGGTTTGAGTCATTTTATTACCATCTTTGACTAACAAATTGGAATCATTTGTAAGGATAGAAAAGGAGATTATTTCTGGCATTTAGATTATATATTTGGACTGAGGGACACAAAATAGTTCTTTGTGTTCCAGCATTTACACCATTATCTCCAAGACACTCCTTTTTCTACTTTTGGGATTACTAGATTCAGTTCCTCTTTTCTGTCTGCTCATCTATATTTAACTTCTTTCATCTCTCTTGGGACTCACAATGAATCTTACCACACCTTTGAATATAAGTAAAATTGGAAATTACTAATGTATCTTTTCCTTTGCAGCAAAAGAAAACCAGGAAAAATAATTAAAAATAAAGGAATAGGAAGCCAGATTTTAGAACAGAGCTAAGGTAGTTTAATATGGTTTCTGACATGGTTTCCAGTATGGTTTCCTAAGGCAAGCAAAAGAAATTACTCTATTTGAGCAAATTAAGAGTTGGCTGGATGGAGCACTAGGAACAATGCCACGAGAAACAGGGACTGGAGTCTGAACAATGAAAGCAGTGAGATGTTGGATGCTGTCACACTGGGGCATGCTTTTCAAACCATCTGCTACTCCAGAGTGAAGGGAGTCTAAAAAGTGACCTGTGTACATGACCAGACCATATAAAACACAACATCTAGGCACATGCTTTTTAATTAAAATCAGTGATGAAACAGCATAACATCTGCTGAAGAAAAGACTGTACTGTTAAAGGAAAATCTTGATAATCCTAATTGTGATGCCTCAAGCATTTCCTAACTTAAAATTGGGATAACTGTGTTGGATTTTTTTATGTGGGAAGGATCTTATATATAGTCTTCAAGAAGTCGTGTCTTTTTATCATCAAATGAGACATAATACTATAAAAAAAGTAACATATCAGTATTGCTTTATATGTTACTTTAAATGTGATTTAAATAAGGTTCCATAAAGTCAAAGCTGCTGATGGCTTTGAGATTTGCAGTTACACTTGGCAGCAAACAAACAGGAACTATGGGACTGAAGTGTACAAGACAAACAGATGCAGATAAACAAAAGGCAGACAGATAACCAAGAAACATTTTATCATTGCACATTTATATCTTGTTCTGAGTCCACTCTTCATGACTCAAATAGGAAAAAATGTTGTTTTGGAACCATGCAAATGGACTGGAAATTATTGTGGTAATATGAGATTCTTACAAATTCTAGCTAAGAAAATTTCCATGGTATCTTATTGGTGTTATCTTAATTTCATGGCACATAACTATTCTAGATGAGAATTTTCCAACTTCTGAAATTATTAAAGACATGTCTATTAGCAAAGAGCAACTGAACATTGTATTATTATTATTTTGAAACACTTTAGAAATTCTACAGATATAAAATAACCACCCACCCTGCTTTTCGCTTCATTTCCATACAAGTGCACAAAGCTATCTGCCAGCAAAAATAAATTATCTGAGAAGGAATAAACTTTACAAACATTAAATAAAATGCCATAAGGTACTGCACCAGGAGTACCATACCATAAGGTACCATAAACACTGAAATATATTGTATGTCAAACTGTGTTAGCAAATACGCTTCACTAACTCACATCAAGGAGCAAAAAAAAAAATTCCATCTTCTATTCCCCTAATCCTTAGAGAAGTGTTATATAAATAGATGTTTAAAAATCCCTAGTATATCACTGGTATTCCAAGAGTTTACCAGCATTGCTCACTGCCAAGATCTGACTTGCTTCCTAAAAACATGCAATGAAATGAGTATTTAGAGCTGGGTAAACTTTGACTTGGAGAGGAAAAATTTCTATGGTTGGAGTAGCTCACATGCCACTGTGATAGTGCCACTGCAATGTGTCTGTACAACATGTGGTCTTACCATATCTTCTCCTTTTAAAAGGGTGTGCTGTAATGTCCCAAGAGCTAACTTTCAGATGGGGACCACTGTTAGTACCTTCAACTACTTGAACATGAACCCAAGCACATGCAGATTTGAGTGACCTGGCCTGTATGAACCTTGCAGAGCTTCCTATACCCCAATGGTAAAGGTGTCCCCATATATAGCCCCTGAAAAATGTTTCATGCTTTGATAGCTGTAAAAACTAAAGAAATATAAGCCTATGAAATACACATCACAACTAGTAGCAGGATCATAGCTCTGTTCTGCAAGGCAGTTATGATTATTGGTGCACTATTTCACCTACTTGCACTTTCAAACAAAAGTTTACACAAAGTTTACACAAAAGTCTAAAGAAAACAAAAAACCCCGAAAACAAACAACAACAAAATCAGAAGCCTGAAGTAGAATCATAGCTGTGTGTGTATTGCACCTCACAGGGAACACCCTGAACCCAGGCTACAATATAAGAAGGATCCATATGTTGAACCCTTGCCAGGGACTTGGGACCTTTCAAAGTAATCTTGTGGATTCAGTGGAGTATTTGGATCACAGCCTTCCTTTTTCCAGGATATATCACTAAGAAGGGGTCCAGGCACTTGAGCTGCAAAACTTAGGGCAGTGTCCTCAGTTCCCACTGACCTCTAAAAGTTGCCACACAGACTTTGATTTACAATGACTTTTTTTTTTTCCTTTTTGTAAAAACAGCTGCCTTGAGAGGAGTGATTCTCAAGTGCCATGCTGCTTCAAAAAAATCACTTGCTAACATCTTCATTAAACAATTGTATTTGAATACTTAACAGGAATTGTAAAGTTTCTTTTGGATTTTTAGGATTCTGTTCAAAGCAGGAGTTATTTTGCTTCTTTAATGTTGGTGGTTCCCTGACAGCTTACATAAATACACCAAAGGATACGAAGGACTTAAAAGTAACTTTCAGGCATTGATTTAAATGGAACAGCAGTGGGGAAAAAAAAATGAACTTGTGTGTGTAAGGTTTGAATCATCTGACATACATTTCCTTGCAATTGCAGTTGAATTCTGCAATTGAATAACTATGCAGAAAGAAATGAAATGAAAGATATGAACACTTCCATTAATTTTTTTATTTTTTTTTTTGTATCTTCCATTGATAACAATCTAACAAGGGTGCTTTTTTCAATCACATCTCATTACCAAATGAAAATAGTCTTTTATAATTGCTCAAATGGGGACCAGGAGAGCAGTAAAGTCAGCATCTGAATTCAGTAGTACTGAAACTTGCTGTACTTATTAATAGCTGCCACTACCAGACAGAAAAAAGTAGACTTTGTTGTCTTTTCAGCATTATTATTTTTCCCATAAGATTTTGATTTGCCCCTGAATCGTTTTCAACAACAAGGAAAGTGGAAGAGGAGAAAAAAAAAGAAAAAAAAGGGCTTTTTAAAGCAAAAATGTACCTTCTAAAGTAAACATACATAAACAAAACATGATTTGTTTTTCAGATTTCATGTCCTTGAGTTAATCCCAAAGATGAAACAAAACATCAGCATATTTCTTCATTAAACCAGAGGGGGCACCCTGAAGATATCCTTGTTCTTTTATTTCTGCCTGGTTAGACCCTGGGACCAGTAAAATATGCAACCAGCATAACCTTGATGACTGCCTTGCACATCTGACAGGGAGCTGGTTTTCACATAGCACCTTCCATGAAGTTATCTATGTCAGTTGTTCCATTTTTATGTGTTTAGACTATTAACTACCCAAATAATTTACAAAATAATCACTGTTGGTTTTTGGCAGAATACTAAATTTTATTACCAATTTATGGGAAAAAAAAAAAATCAGCAAAAATCTTTCAAAAAGCTCAGTTCAGGCTTGAGTAATTGTGGAGTAGGAGGCAAAAAACCTGAAGGCCATAAGAATACAAGACCTGATAGCACAACATTTATGTCCAAGTACAGCCTAGGATGGAAGGTATAAAACAGAGATTACAGCCCCATAATCAGTTTCTGAGTTGGAAGAATATTGGTTACTAAACATATGTTTCTGTCCACAAAAAAAGGTCAATGCAATGAGCTTCTATGACAAAAGTAGGAAAAAAAAAATTAAAATTCACTTCTGAAGAGAAGAGCTATGAATCACTAAGGAACAAGAGGCATAATGTTTGTCAGAAAGACAACCATAAGAGGTCATTTCCATGACAAATTATGAAACTTTTTTTTTACTTTAGAAATGCTGCACTTTTCATTATACCTGTGCATAAGCCAAAATGCTTCAGAACTTTTTTTCACAGAAAACAAAGCTGGGAGCAGGCACAGGGGGAATCAACCAACACACAAGAAAAGCTCTTTGCTCAATTGCTAAAAACCACAGAGATTAAAGTTGAAATCCCACCAAATTAATACATATTTAAACAAATCCTCTCCAGGGAAAGAGCATAAGATACCTTTCCCAAAGAGCCAAGAGCCTGATAATGGGTGCAGGTTCTGGTTCAAGGTCCTACCTGTGATAAAGGCAACAAAATATTTGAACCAATGTCTCCCATATCTTCAAGAACCCATCTCTGGGATATGAGATTTTTCTCAACAAAAATCCATCTTGAACCTAGGAAATTTTGATCCAGTGCAACTTTCTAGAAATATTGCCTAAAAAAGGGGTGTGGTTTTTTTTTTAAGTCCAAAAGTCCAGGTTTAAAATGATTTGTCTCTTCCATTTCTAAAAGACTCTATGAAGTTCCTACCTTCATGAACTACCTTCCCAGGTAGTTTTTCTCTCTCTCTCCAAGACATGTTCTGTTCAGACAGCAACACAGTGCAATGCTGCAGAAATGGACAGAACTATCAGGCTGCAAGCCCAGAGCAGTTTACATTTTAATTTTTGTACGTGAAAATCCAAGAAGAATAAGACATCAAAAAGACCAAGGAATGTCTCCTCTTGTTTGAAAGGCTGAATAACTATAATTTTCTTTTTTGTTAGCATGTATGTTGCTTTTTTATTAGCCTTAAAGATCAAATAAATACAAATTAGTGACAGAGGAAATTTCAGTTCCAACAAAGGTAGTTTGTAAAACAACCCTTTAGATAAGAAAACCTTCCTGTACAACATCTACTAACAGCTACAGAGCATGCAGGGCTAACAGCATAACAAACTGAAAATAAGCTCTCATGGTTATTAAAAGAAGATGCCAAGAAGAAGATCTGGACACTTGTCTGAATTCAGATTCTCATTTGGCAATGTTCCAAAGGCAAACCTAATTAAAGGTTACACTTGGCTTTCTTGCATTATCCAGATATTACAGACTATAATTGTTGTAGGCCCAGGCAAGAGTTTTATTTCTGCAAAAAATATCCCACAGCTACATTAAACATTTTTCTATTTTAGATAGCAAGCTTAACACCCACTCAAATAAAAGCAAAAAAAACCCAGAGAGGGCAACTGAAAGAATAGCACCATAACAGTTTGAAAACTTTTGCTACTTCAATTCCCATCATGTTACACATCACAAAGCTGGAAGTACTACCAAATGCAGAAGCACAGAGAAAATCAAGTTTCACATCTGAGAAATATGGGATATCTTTCAATTATCTTTTGGTTTTGCACAATTAATGCAGCACTGGTTAGGAATGCTCTGGAACTGGGCTCCTAACACCATCTTTAATACTCAATATTGAAATGAGACTCAACTTGAGGCTTCACCCTTGGCTCAACAGGGCAGAGGACTGAACATTACTGGGGGGTGCCAAACACACCTTCAATTAGTTCTGTTGCCCAAGTGGAGCACAATTCAAATCTTCCACCTTTCAAGATGGAAGTTATATTTTTGGGTGAGTTGCCCTCATTTCCTGCTGCAGTAAGTTCTGAGAACTCTGTCCAAATGGAATAGGAAGGAATTGGTCCATGAAGCTCAAATCCAGTCTATTTATGCATTTGAAGTCCACCCGAGTGCTGAGAAACTCCCCACTCCACAGATTTTTCTACCTTACTTAACCTTGAAGACAGCAAAAACCATTACAAACTCAAAGTTTTGGAGTTAGGCATTAATATCCTGAGCTGAACCTCCAGGACCAGATTTTAACATACAACTACCTGAGCATCTCTGAAGCTTCTCAGGCACTTACAAAGTCAAATTTAGCTAGGATTATATTATTTGGATCTGATGCCTCATTATTCTCTAGCAGAGCAATAGCTAGAGATTACTCACAGTGGGAGTAGGAGGCACTGAATTCAAAGCTCCCAGCAGTCTGAGGGAACCAAATCTGTATTTTCCATGTTCTGGGAGAATGAACAACTTTCTGCCCTCCAGTGTGATGACTATAAGTGAGTCTCCAGAATTCAGTCCCTGCAATGTATCCTTTACCGGAGAGATTCACTGGCTAAAAATAAATATCGTGGGTCAGCTAATGTCTCCAATACCTCAAAAGTTTAAGGATGAGATACAAAGTGAATATGTTTTGAAAAAAAAGATTAATTTCAGATCCCGGAAAGAGAAAAAAAAAAAAAAAATCTCAACTTCCAACATTCCAAGTAATACCTTAATTTCTGAGATACTGGGTAATGAAAGAAAAACAGCACTTTACTGTAGGGTTGGATGCAGTTTTGAGGAGAATGGCCTAATTAGCTCCTGATGAGAAACCCTTGTGCAATTGGCACAGACTGTCAGTGTGTTCATGTATATACACCAAAAACATGAGTGTTAGGAGTCTGACAGTGGAAATTTAGGTATTGAACAAACTGGTACCTCCACTGTTATCTTGGAGTTTCAAGGATCTCACCTACACCTCAGTAGACCTAAATCTAGCCAAGTACTCATCTCATTGTAGTTTCCCCAAGGTCAACCTCAAGTTTCATATTGATCAGCTACATCCCAGTGGAAAAAACAACATCACTTAAAGACAAAAGGTTTATTTATACACAGATTTTATATCTCTAACAGGCATTTGCCTTTCCAGAGGATAGTTAGAAATCTAACTATGCAAACAGTGTCTTAAACAACCCCAGGTCCTTTGAATAATGAATGTTTATAGATACATGAATGGTTTTTGTAACGTTCCAGCTGGATATTTTTCACCTGAAGTTGTGCAAAGTAGATCCTATTTTACTTTATACCTCATCAGCCAAATTCTCAGCTAAATTTTGGCTGCGTGATATTTGCTATGAGTGACAAAGAGGAAGAGGGTTAAGGGACATTCTCTGTTTTCTAGAGGAGCTGGAATCTGCAGAATCTGCCTGCAACAGTCTGCACTTCCCAAATGTCTCCATGTCACATCTTTTGCACTGGTAATAAGGAAGTACAGATGTAAAACAGAAGCAAGCTACAAGCACGTGCTGCCCCTTTATGAAAAAGTCAGTATTTTCTGATCCCTATGTTACAAGTAATTTTATATTAAAGTAAGAGATTCTCAAATAACTTGCATTTGTCAGGCTGACAATTTCAGAAGAATTGTGCAGTGAAATGGAGACATCCAACAGAACTGAAACCTATATTAACCCAGAAAGTACACTGTATGAAAAACAAGGAACAAGGTTATGGTCAAAAACAATGTGAACTTCAGAATTTGTGGTTAGTCATGATACACCATATGTCTTCCACTACCTAGCCACAACAGGGTGCCCTTTAATTACTCTGCTAATGTGCTCTTCAGCTCTAAGTGCTGGAGGACATAAGGTACATTTCACTTGTAAATGTGAATTTCGTGTCTTTAATGCTTTCTGTCAAAATTCAAGTATCTTCTCAAACATGCACATGTATATATGTTTGAACTAATATGCTGCTACTCACCTGTTTGAACCCCCCATACCATTCTGTAACTCACCCTCCAGTTCAGGAGCAAACTGATAAAAGATTGAAATCTATTATGTTATTGCACAGGTATATTAAAAACAAACAAAAACAGATCTCCACCTACTTAATGACCTGGAAGAGGGAGGGAAAGGCAGCTAAATCACCATTTAGAGAAAAATGACTTTCAGTTTCATACTTTATGTCTGAGCTTACAGAAAGAAATACTAAGGGAATAAACTGTACGGCTTTATGCTTTAAGATTGCATCAGAGAGCAGCTTTGCAATTTATTGCCATGTGCTGCTGCCCATTAATGGAAAATATGCTTAATATATTTTTTCATTTCAGGTTAAAAAGGAAGAAGGTTTTGTCAGTCCCTTCAATTTTTCTGCAAGTGACAGTTCAGATAGGGACTGGTGAATGAAAATGCCATTCTGATATACTTAATGCATTGTAGGCAGTGATCAGATCTTTGGTATAAACAAGGTGCAACATAGGCTTCAGTCTTCCCACTGAACATGGTATTCCTCATCTTAAAAGGTGTCAGTGTCTAGACAAAGAGGATGTCATCCTTTAAAGTGCTTTTGGAAATCAGACAGCGATTCAATGCAGCCTGGACTCAGATGGTGGTGATGTGCCTGATGTATGTACAGGCAAGACAATTAAGTTACATTAATCAGATTCTGAGTCAATTATGGTTCCGGAGAGATTTGGGACTTGCCTTATGTAGGAAAAAGGCTCATTCCAAGTTCCAGTTACAATAAAGTTTCTCAGTCCTGTGTTGTTCAGGGGTCTAAATCAGAGACACCAGCTACTGAATTCTACAATATTTCCTCCAGTCCCCCCTTACATTTTAATATAAACTGCAGCCCACAAAGACTTCAAATACATCTGCTCAGACTGAACAGATCAAGATCAAATATTGTGCTAGAAAATGCAGGCTTAGACTACACCATGCCATTTAAAGGTTAGGAATCTTACAGACTGTTCAGTTTTACAGTAAATAGTAGTCAGCTGGAAAGCTAGAAATGTAGCTCTGTGATGGGTGAAGTTTACTTTTTCAAGCTCAATGCTGCCTGCTGCTACTTTTAAATAAATCTGCATTCTGATGCTTGTCTTTGATCTGCAAACAAATATGAAGTGCAATTCCTCGCCTGGAGGAATTTTATGTACAAACTGGAATTTCAGCATTTGGCTGTTTTCACTCTACGTGGCATAAATAAGCCTCCAATCTAAGTTTCTCAAAAGGACCAAAACAAAATAATCTCAGAATTAATGATGGGAAGATAACTGTCAAACCCAAAGACATAACTAACTTCCCCTCTGGAGATGGCTAATATATTGGCATTTTTATACTGCCTTGAATTCTTATGAATTCTTATGCTCTTTTTTGATGCTTTTTCTCAGCATCTGAGCTGTATTTGAGACAAATGAGAAAAAGAACTATGGCAGGAGGAGATCAGGTTACTGGGGATTACACAGGCAAATTCCCCACGTTCTTACATAAAATGAAAACTCTCCATTGCCATTTATGATTCAGTTTGCTTGAAACAATGCCAGCTGAATTATAGCTGTTTGGTACCAATCTGCTGAAATTCACAGGATAAAGCAAAACGTTTACAAGATAATGCAGCTAAGATGGCTAACAGCACATACAGCCAAGGAGTCACAGATAGGCAGGAAAAAAAGATAGAAAGTGCTGTGAACAATGTTCTACAAAAACAGCTTTCAAAACACTGCCCAAGACAGATAAAACCACTACAGATCATAAAAAATTGTCACAAATTGCAAGTTAATGCTTTCAGGAACGCTCTCAACTGGCTCGTATCTTTCCAATATCGCACTAAAAAAAAAAAAAACAACACAACAACCAAAAAAAAAACTTGTTTATGTGGACAAGCAGCTCAGTTTTTGTATTTGTGACTTCAGAAGATGGTCTGAGCAAAGTACAAGGCTGGGGTAATTACAACTGTCCCTTTCTAAGGTCTGTATATTGAAAAACTGCAACTATTCTGTATTCATATACAGCACAAAACAGTGTAATCAAAAGTGGGAAAAAAATAAACATTTCTTTTGTGGAGGATTCTTTAATCTCAAAGTACAATAGACGACTGAATCAAAGTCTCCTTATGGGAGATCAAGTGTGCTTATTTTAGCACTGGGACAGTGAGTCAGATTCCTTCAGACAAATATAAGCAGCAAAAACAAAATTAAAAGGGAAAATTCAGCCATACTCATCTTTTTATTTACTATTATTGTATCTAGACCCAACAAAATTAAAAGATTTGGCTTTAAAATACCACATTAACCTTTTTATAATATTTTTAGCAATGACTGTGTAGGACAGAATATATACCACTGACAATCTTTGTGTAAAAATAACAAAGTCTCACATTTCACACGTTTTCCTGGCACATTCCCATTAGCAACTGAGAGTGCTCAGAGTGAAGTGACCATACATTAAAGCTTGCTCTAACAGTGACACAGATATATCAATCAAATCAACCACATTTGTTAAAAGGAGACCTAGAAAATGAAATTATCCAGAGTATTTCGGTGTTGGGTTCCTCATTTAAGTCAATTTAATAACAAAACCAGTTATATTTGGTTATCTTGACTGTCCTTGATGTCCTATCAGAATCACCAGCATTAGCTGGAGGCAAGGTTAAGCTTTCTGCAGAGCCACACAGTCCATGGGTTTGGAGGAGTCCTTCTCTACTAGAGAATAAATCCATATTGCCCAGATACTCTGAGAACCACTTCTGTCTTGTACTTTTTTTTTTTTGTCATTTAGGTAAGAGCATTTCCCAGGCTACAAACTCCTCATTGCTCATAATCTCTGAACTTTCATTACACACAAAAGAGGACTCAAACCAGTGGCATTTGCTGGACCTGCAGAGACTCAGGTTACATTTCAACTTTGTAAACTGATTATTTGTCAGATTTTACAAATATATTTGTGAAGCAGGCACACAAAAATAATTGTAAACCCTCATATTTTCTCATCTTTGCCAAAATGGAAGCCCTATTAAATGGGCCAGAAAAGCACCTTTTCCTTAAACAGAAGGTGTCAGTGGTTTAGGCTTCACTTTATATCAATGATTAAATTGCACCAGCTACTGAGCAATAAGAAGAAATTAACTGAGCAAAGACCTGAGCAGTCACATCTGTTTATACAAAACCAGGCAAAATATATTCAGATAGAAGGATACCTTAAACTATCAATCTACTCACAGTGATGGAAATTTAGATGGCCTATTACAGTGAAATAAAGAAATAAATGTGCCTTTCAATATTAAAGAATAAAGTTAACAGCTACAGCTTCCTTCCCTGCCACCTCTCCCACACACACTCACACTTCTTTGTTTTTGAGGTTTATTTTGGTTTTTTTAGGTTAGAAGTTTTGAGGTTTAGGGGTTTGAGCATTTTTTTCAGTTTTCATTTACTGCTAAACATGAGAAGAATTTTTTTCTCTCTTTTGTCCAAAAAGAAAAGAACGTCCCTTGTGGATGATTTTCATCCTGTTTCTTCATGAAAGAACTATCAAGAAAGTTACAATGTATATTACTTTTCATTTCAGAAGGATTTCAGCAATCCCTAAACCTCCAACAGTATCTTCCTGACAACCTAATCTCTTGTAGTAGCAGCTAAATTAAACCAAACTGTCATCAATGAAAGCTCTCAAGAGTAACTCAAGGATATTCAGCACACAGGATCTATAAAAGTACAGTAACCAATGTTTTAAAAACACCATTTAATGTGGAATGCTTAATTAAAGACCACAGCCTTCACAGGATGATTTTATGTAATATTTTTTTGGGTGTATTCTCGTCTTAAAAATGACTTAAAAATTATTATTTGAACTTTAACTTCAACTATTATTTCTTCACTGACAAAAAACCCCATAAGGTTGTAAAGTTTTAGAAAAAGAAAGCGCTGTTGTGCATAAGAATAGCTAGAGAATACCTCAACTCATATCTCATATCTCATCAAGGTAGGAAGCCCATTTGAATAGTAAAATACATGTGCAGTTTCAAGCCTGAGGCCTGCACGTCTCTCAAGATTCCTTGCAGACTTACACAGCTAAAATGACAGGCAACATATTTTCCAGTCCACTTCCAGCTGTAAGATGCATCTTTTCCAGAAATTCCAGACCTCAGCCATGCACAAAAAAATCTCAGATTTGAGGATTGTGTTATTAGAAAGCAGAATAAACTCTTAGTTTTGAAAGCATCATAAAAAGCATAATGATGCATCCCATGCCTGTTGCATTTTCCCAGCATCACAATTCAACAAAAAAGCACCATAGCTTTGTGGTGTTTGTTCCACAAGCCACCTACAAAATGTTAAATAAAGCCTTTTATTCTCACAGCACTAGATGGACCACAGCAAGGAACCAGTAGCCCTCTGAGCTGCCTCCAACAGCTGGGTTTGTACAGAGCAGAGGAACAGATTTAACAAAGGTACCAGAGTTTTCTCATGGCTGGAACAAAACTGTTCAACTCATTGCCATACAGCTGAGCAAGGAATTAAATGATTCAGCCCTGCTTAACATAAAACCATCCTTTGTGACAGAGGGAAAGAAAGTAATTTTTATTCCCATAAATTGAAATAGAGGAAGGGAACAAGTATGATATAAATTTTACTTTGACTGCATACCTCACTTAACAAGCTTTTATCCTTGGCAAGAACCTCAAGTGCCAGCTAATGGGATCAGTACACAGATCTGGGCAGGACAAAAAAGCCAGCCACAAAATTCACATATTCCACAATCTGCTAACTCATAATTCAGATACTGCCACTTTCATTTAGTTAAAAGACAATTTGAAACACGCTGCTCAACCAAGAAAAAAAAAAAAAAAAAAAAAAGGGCTCTGAGTTCCACAATGAATTTTTACCAGCTCTGTGCATTTCCTTTCAATGAAAAAAAAAATAAAAAAAAAATGTACAGTTATAAAGATTACTACTCAACATGATAAACAATAACATCCATATTGAGGATACCAACAGATATCAACCACAAAATCTGAAAAAAGTCAAAGCTGAAACACTGCTATTTTGATTTTCACTCCTACTTGTCTAAGGCCAGAAAGATAAATCCATTACAGAGCATCTACAGATTTTGAATACTGATTTCACTCTGGTTTTCCAGTTGAAAATCCAATTTTTTGCTACTGGCTGTACATACAGCTTTAAAGTAATAGTTTATAAATCCAAGTTTGGAAACAATTTACCTATATGCTTATTTACACCATGCTTAATAATGACACATTCCCAGGACCACCTGGACATAACCCTGTGTAAAACAAAGTGGAGATGAACATTATTGGGAGCCACTATCTTATTCCTCAGGCTTGGGTTTGTTGGGGGGTTTTTAAATGAATATGTGAGAAAATGACAAATAAAACCTCTCAGACATTTTGTTACAAAACAGCAAAACTAATTTTCATTCTCTCTTGCTTTGGGGTTGCAGTAAGTGATACCATTTTCAGAGACAAGAACACAAATTGTCACTGGTATGAGTAGAACTGAATTCTGGTAATCTCCATTAAACGAGAGAAAACATTTCTTAAGATGAAGGAACAAAACAAGAAGAAGGGAAATATTTTTGCCCATTTGTAGAAAAATAATTCAAAAAATGGGAGGCAGACATATGTGCAGTCCATCCACAGCAACATCTGCCACAACATGAGGAGTTAGGTGGCAGCACCCTGAACTTCCAGCTTCACTCAGCTATGCAGGTGACAGCTATTTAATGAAACAACATTTTAAAAGCGTGAAGTGGAAAGTCTGTATTGGGTGTTATTAGTGCCTTGTGTCTTCATCTGACTGATAGAAAGCAGTAACTGTTAAATGGTATAAATCAAATATAATGATTTGTTACTGATGCTGTCACCTGCATTCAAGTGTTAGATGCTCTCCCTTTGCTCTGCTATTCACAGCTGGGGAACACACAGCCAGTGCCTGTCAACCTGAGGTTCTCTCTGAACTGTTGTCACCTGAAGTCATACTTAGACATTGTAGCACATAAAATACCTTTTTCTCACTCATCAACACTTTGTGTTACAATGTCAGCTGGAAAGAACACCGTACAAAGGATCCTGACTACCCAAATCAGTTAGGAAAATGTCGAAGTAATTTTGTGGCAACCAAATCAACATTTATTTACAGATGAAATAAATGAACATTATTTATTATACTCTTCATTCAGTCCTCCTTCCATTTTCCAGAAACAAAAGCTTTTATCTTGGACAGCAATGCAGACACTAAAAGCAATAGCACTGTAGTAAAAAGATCAGTCTTAAAAGTCCATCTAGTCTTTCTATAATAAATTATTTGAAAGGACAAAAAGAATCCCATCATATTTGTTTCCATGATAGAAGGAGCCCCACAGCACAACTTCTATTTTAAATAGAATGAAATACAGTAAAAGTGAAAAAATTAAGAAAAATGTTCAAGCCTTAGTAATTGGAAGGGTCCCAAAATCCCTTCCTTCTTCATGCTGAGATGCATAAAGTTGTTCTTATTTAATTGAAAATGTATTAATATTACAATTTCAAAGGATCAAAAATAATGGGACTTTCCTAAAAATTTAAACCAGGCTTTCAGTGTTTCCTGTTGTGCAGAATAAAGATTTATTTTTCATGGAATAAACTGTAGAAAAGGACCTAAAGAGGGCAATTTCTTCATTCTTCAGGGAAACTGGTGGGAAGTAAAATGGTATAATTAGTTTGGTGGGTTTTCTTTTCAAATATATTTTAAATTTTGTGAAGGTTAATGCTCCCACAAAGCTGTACTCAAACACGAACTTTATCTGAATGGTGTTTCCACTAATTTTAGATCCTACTAATTTGAATTTATAAATACTAAGGACTAGTCCTTTGAAATCCTTAAAAAGGTTTCCACTTTTTTCATGTTTCATAACTCTTGCTTATTCTAAGATTGCATATTCTTTTAATGTTAATTATTTTTCTTTCTTGATAGAGCATCGATATCCATATAGCCTCAAGAGAAGCCCTTGATTAGTTGTATAAAAACATACAAACTAAAATGTAAAAAAGAAATTAATTCAAGATTCTGTTTCTTGAATTAATCTTCCCAGGTGGATATTTGCAACCAGAGAGAATCCAAGCACATCCAATTTAAAAGAAATGTTGGGAAGAATTGCAGTCAAGCACCTCAGTATTTTCATTAATTTCATTTTTTTTTAAAAGCTAGGTTCTTACATCATGTGATGCTTGTTGAAAACTAACTTCATAATGACATAGTTCCTCATTGGTCAGACCATTTTATTAAAAGTGCAGCTGATGAGATCACTGTAATTGTGAAACATCATGCTCACCAAACTAGACTTTCACTTTGGCTTCCAATTATCTGAAACTTTAAAAGGTCTGGTGCATACACCAGTCACAACTTTTTAGATCAGTACTGGTGGAGTGAGCAATTGACACTTCTTAACACCATATATTAAATTATTACACCTCTCATTTTTCCTTTATGATGTAAACAAAGTTGTGGCAATAACACACTACCACAGGATCAATGTTTCCTGCTTAGAAAATAAATTCTTCAACACTTATGCAGCAACAGGAGATTATTATTGTACAAAAACACTTTGTTATTTTCTTAATTACAGCAACAACTGTTAGTGCTGCTGTTATGGACTCCTGAAGTTCTTTCACAACACACATCCTTCCATAGCATACTTCTGTTCTTTTGGAAGGGGCAGCTGCTATTGTTTTAGGGTGCTGGATTTTTATGAGAACACAAAATGACCATAGAAATAGCCAAGGAAGTCTACCCAGGATGCAAAGAGGAGTCAGAAGCTGATCCATGCTGCTTTAAACCCCACATTGGAGCTGGTCAGCAAACAGCAAGGGCAAGGGCAAAACAATTTGTTGCACAGGGGTCTCCACACCTTCTCAATGGGGGAAGTCTTCACTTCAGTGATTCTTCACACATCTGACATGCACACAGGCAGCAGGATGCTGCTGTCTGTGATCCCCTCCACAACCTACCCATGAACCAATATCCAGGTATTCATGTTCTTTTTAAAGCTGTGCCAGAGTGCTTGGCTGAGCATCTGAGGAAAACATATGGTGCCCCTTGAATACATGGTAACAGCTCGAGTACATCTTCTCACACCTGGACTACCCATCCATAGGTATTCCTCAACAGTCAGTTCAAGGTAAAAAAAAAAACACATCCACCTGGCTAAACCATGCACAGTAAGATATTGTCCTGATAAAATTAATAATCTAACCTTCAGAGAGAGCCAAAATGAAAGACAGAAAGAGGAAATTTTACAAATGCTTCTGAAGTGTTTTTCTGTGGTCAATTCAAACAAGAGTGGGGAAGACACTACTGGAAAGAACAAGCAAAAACTAAAGCTCCTACATCATAAGATGGATGCCAACAGCTTTTTGGTACAAGAAAGAAAAGCAAGTAATCAACTTTTTAAAATGGTAGCCTGTAGATGAAAACCCAGACTTTCTCATATTTGGTTAAATAGACAATGTGCAAAACTGGTGCTGTTAGAGCCATCTTAAGGGTATTAAAATCATTCGTCCCTTCCCTTCATATTTCTGTGTTTAAATGTATTCTCCATGTAGCCTACAAGATAAAATTAAAGAGTCCAGGAGATAACCATTTATCTTGTTTTTCACTTACAAACACCAGATAAATCATAGATTTGCAATTCACAAATCCCTGGCCTTTTTTACATGTGAAAATTCACAGGGACATTTGAGAATAATGCCCAAATACCTCCACATTTCTCTGTGGGTTAATAAGTAGCTTAAAATTGCAACAATACAATGCTGGCTTGCCAAGCATATAAACAAAATTTCCAAGAATGTATTAAAGTAGATATTTATCTCCCTAAACAATAGAATTGGAGTCATAAGTTCTTTTTGCTTTATGTGAAATAACTGGTAGTTTCTATTCAGACAGATTATGCCAATTTGGATGTTATGCTCCAGAAAAAGAGGTCATGTTACATTTCAACAATTGGATTAGTAGAGTAAGAGAAACAAAATATTTTGATCACATCTCATGCAGCAAGTATATCAGATCTCATCCTGCAAAAGGGAAAGTCAAAGCTTCAGCATAATCATATTACACTACTCAGGGATATTAGAGAAGCAGCTTCCATTACAAATTTCTGCCATCACCTAATGAGGCAGCAGGCTTTGGGACATATTTGCCTCTCTCAGAATATCTTTGTCTTTAGCACTTCAAAATGGGCTGTGTAAGAGGAGACTGGGCCCTTGGGAACAAGCACACAATTTCCAGGGTTTAGCTGAGACCTCCTGCTTTCTTGGCAATGAAGCAGACAGATCAAGCAGGCATGGAGAAGATTCTTAAAGAGAGTCACAGAGTGGACAGAGATGCAGCTTTCAAGTCCTTCCCAAGCTGAGTAAGGTGTCCCTGTTACTAAGACCTCAGTAACAGCTATTGCTGAGAAGAAGGAGCTTGTGGAGGTGACTAATGATGAGTATGAAATAGGTGACTGGGAACATCTGATGTGACTGAGGCTCTGCTGCCCTGCTCTCAACAACAACCCAGAAGAAATGTTTACTGTGAGCCTTCTCTCATACTTCATAATAAAAAGAAATTCCATGCAGAAGAATGGAACCAGAAGCTTAACCTTGAGGTAGTTACATCACACGAAGCAGCTGACAGATTGGCTCACTGGATTACACACATTCATATCCCAGAAAAAGATTTGGCAACAATTATAGATGGCCTAAAGCAAGACTTTCAGTTCATAATGACTCACAGAGTAGCTGTGCTCTCAGAAAGTAAGTATAGTGTAAGTGACACAGCTATTTTGCCAAAGTAGGGTATAAGCTAAGATGAAACATCCAAGTGAATGATCCTATTATGGCCTGGCAGCTGGGTAATTGCAAGAAAAGAAACAAGTGTTTTATACATCTGAGTCATCATCTACTGAACTAAATTATTTGAATTTGAAAACTGTGGGAGCTTTCATTAATGAAACATGGGAGAAACATTCCTAATGTCAGTCCACAAAGACAGGTAAGACAAAAATTGGCTGCAGAAAAAAGTTATTGATAATAACATTAAATAACCAGAAATAAAATCTAGCTATTAAATACAGATCTGAAATGGAAAAGAACAGTTTCAAAGACAGTATGAAAGTTGATCCAGGCACTGAATTTATACCCCTGTCAGGTTCATCTTCATGAATATGTCGAAAGAATAAAGGTTTGCAACTAAGAAATACCACAACTGAGATATTTTAGTGGACACTTTTACTCATTAGAAAAAAAACAGCCTTTGTCTGCCACAAGAAAGATTTTGATTGTTCCATTAAAAGCCAGGCAATTACAGCTCAGGCTGCTTTGTAGTTGATCTACTCTGGTCTCACTGGTATCTGAAGTTCATAATGAATACTAGAGGTTTGGAATGCCTCAAATCATACATTTGAGGCAGCTACTAAAGAAATGCAAGCAGAGGCCAGATGCTTGACATTTGGCATATTTATGTGCTTTGCAAAATTGAGCCTGCATAACAAAAACCATGGTCACTTTTCAATCCAACTCTACAAAGTAAAGCACAAATATATTTAAATCACATTGGAATTTAAATTCCACTTATAAAGTTAACCAGATTCCTACAAGTTTTGTGGGACTGGGACTTCAAGAAAAGATTCTACAAACTCCAATTTGTTCATGGTTGCAGCTATAAAGTCAGGAGAGGTCAATAATTACCCCACCTTCTCAACTCTTGCTGTAGCCTGTGACTTTTACCTCTTCCAGCAACAGGAAAGCAGCTGGTGTAGTTACCAAAGTTGGACCAGCACCAATGCCAATCAGGCAAAAGCAATTAATACTTGGTACCAGATACCAACAGGGCTCACCAATACCACACATAATGACTACAACTATACATTCTTTGCATAAAATCAACTGCCTTTTTGAAGCAGGTGAGACAAAGAAACATTTCTTTCCTTCTGGAAATTAGATATCATCATTCAAGTGATGCAGGTAAGCTCTGCTGTAGGCCTCACAGTTAGATTCTCTATCAGAGGGTTTAGACATGCTGTGATGATCCACTCTGCAATTGGTTTGAGGCCATTCAGGTCTGCCACAAGGGAATAAATTAGTGTCTGAGGAAAGGGTCAACAACAACAGGAAATGAACAGCCTGGCATAAGTCAAAACATTAAAGAAGTGGTGAAAGGTTCCTTCCTGTAGCTGACAGATGTCCTCATGATCCAGGTTTCTCCCAGCTGACCTACTTCACCTTAAAGCAGTCCACATTTCTGGGCTGTCATTCATTTCTCAGTCAGAGCCACACTATTCTTCAGTAAAAATAAAAAACCCAGGCTCTATACATTCATGTCTCAGCCTCACCATTCAAATTCCAGCCCATCTCTATTGTGTGAGCAGTAACACACTACTGTGTATTCACAGACTAGTTACTGGTAGCTATGAATTTTAGCATCCCTTGCTGTCTTTTAAGGTATTTGGTCTGTTATGGGGGACAGAAAACAGGGGATGAAGATCTGTTGAAATTGGGTGTGTGTATATCACTTGGGTCAACACTTTACCATAATGAATTCTGCATTAATTTGTCTCTAGGAGTCTCTGTGTAGGTATCATTAGAGCTAGATGATAACACTACACTTGTTTTTTCATCTTATTTTCAACAATTCCACTTATGTAGCTCCTTTAGAATCACAGTATTCCATACTGTAGCTGAAGCCATTAAACACTCACATTTCAGTCTTAGATCAAAGATGCAGTAATCATTCCATGCTCGAGCATGTTTTGAGACAAGTGACACTGGGCCAGCAGTTTTAATTGCCTTGAGTTGGTGAGAATCAGATATAGCCAAACACTGTCACAGTGTAAATGAAAGTGTAATGGGTATCTGAGATAAACAGAAGCACAAACAACTCAGCTGCAAATGAGCAAAATCTGTTCACGAGGCAGTCTTATGAAATAATTGAGCACTTCTGTGCAGTATATTTTTGCCTGGACTATTAGCAATCAGCTGCATCATCCATTATCAGGAATCACAAACTTAATTTCTCATGTACTACGGATCAAAATATGCCCCAAAACCAACAAAAGGCCACCTAAACTAGATTCCATCTCTCTTTCTCCTGCTCGAGCTTGTTCCAGAGCTCCCTCCCTCTGTTTCACTCCTGCTGGCAATCGTTAGCTTTGACAAGAGTTTTACATTCGTTAACAACAATACCACTTCCCCATAATGCTAAGCACAGTGATGAATTCTGGACTCTCTGCAGCCATTCCTGGACTGCTGGATTGCTGCTGCTGTAGTGTTCCATAATTGGCCTGTCTGCAGGGGGGAACTTGGCTTCCCTCTCAAATGATTTTCCTATAAAGTCTCAGCTCTTGCTAATCGCTCCTGACAAATAACTTCCAGCCCTCCAAGGTTCTTATTTCCCATTCTTAGCAGGGATTGGAAAATACACATTTCTGCCTGTTAACACACTAACAAATATTGCAAGCACAGGTCATGGATTCAAACACAGGTCTCTCTCTCTCAGGCAGCTTCTATTCCTGCCACATTCTCCCCCCCCTCAAACATTTCCTGTAACCATACTGTTCTGAAACAGATGTGGCTCTCAGCTACCCTCTAAACACTAATCCAGGCCCAAGGAGATGTCTCATATCAAAGTTAACCCTTTATTTGATTCAATCCTATCTAAATTTAAGCTGAAAACTATGTAGTACCTCTCTAGCAGGTTTAAACATCTGTTTTGCCAGAAGAGTCTTCCATGGCAGCAGCAAGTTTGGTCTGTGATTCAGTGAAGCACAGATCCATGTTGTCATATTAAGGAGTTTCACTGTGAAGAAGATTGTTCATTTGTTACAAATTTACCTTGATAGCATAATAATTTACTGTCTCCCTATTGGCAAACAGATCCAAATATTCAAATAATTCTTCAAACAAATATTTTAAAAATATATTTTAATGTAGCTAGTTATTCATGTGGCCTCCAACACCAGAGCACTACATTATTTAGTCCCTGAAGAACAAATTCTAAAAAAATGTTTCTGGCACAATGCACTATGCTTTATGGATTGGCACTTTAGGAAAACACCAAAGATTACCCAGGAAATGAGCACCAGAGCTGGTACCTGCCATCAGAGTTCAAGTATGGAATCTGTCACTTAGAAGCCTTAACAAAAAAAATCACCAAACCACAACCCACACTTCAGTGGGCACTATGTCCAACTTTACAACATGCTCTTATGAAATGGGTAGGCCACTGGGTACTCAAAGTTCTGCTATGGACAGGCAAAATAATGCTTAACCATGGCACATGAGCACTGCACACCACCATATGACTGGATATGCACTTGTCATCTGCTTAAAAGAGAGACATTCCTCCCATATTGGGATGTGTCCATCCAAAAAGGAGCACCATCCAACAATCTGACAAAGAGAGGCAATAAATAGGCTTAATATATATGAGCAGAGATGCTGACATTTGAGTCCCAAGAGATGAGTTGCAGCTACTTGAGGAATCTCCAAGCAACCTCAAGGAAAGCAGGAAGCAGAAAAACATTTAATGACAGAGAAGGTGGACAACCCTGATTTAAACTACATTTAATAAAAGTTATTCCATTAAAGACCTAATAAGTTGAGAAAATTAATAGAACACAGCTACAATACATTACTTATTTACCATTTTTATCAGTCCTCTCATTTTAAATGTAGACGTTTTTATTAATTTTGAACAAAACTGCTTAATAAAGCTGTATATCAAGCACAGTGCTTAAGATGGCCTCCTGCTTGCTTGAAATTCTAGCATCAACATATTAATTATTCTTTTATAGGGGTATAGACATCCTTTTTTCAGTTTTGATACTTTGAATTAAATGATTTTCAACTGCTACTTGTAACTACAGGATACGATCAAAAGGTGGCAGCAGAATTGTCAAGTATTCCTCCCTACACATATTTTTTATTTGCTTCATTTTAAAAGTAGCCACAATGTCCTTGACATATTTAATAAAGGAGCAATTCTCTAGAATTCTAGCCCCACCAGAAACTAGATTTTTTAAATAATTTGCTGTTAAAAAATTTTTTGTACAGGCAGGAACACTTGTTTGTATATACACTGCTGAGTATGCAACATAAGGAAGATTCTTTGATTGTGTTTGTCCTTTGTTTTTCTCACTATGCTGTCACTACTACTGCTAATTTAAACCAAAAAAATGTCAAAATATCTTACAATAATTGTGAGTTGTACACATGACATGTGTACAAGCATTAACATCACAGCCAGAATCTTACAGCTGAAACATAAAAAGCAGCACAGGAATAAATGACTAATTTTCAGGACATTCTTGTTTTTGACTACAAATACATAATTCTAAGGAGGACATTTGTGTTCCAGGCAACAAAAAGTTAGCATTTAAAGTGAAAAAATTATCACACAGATGTGTGAATCAAGACTAGATTGCACGAGGTGCTTTGTTTGCCACTGTCATTCTCTGCGTGTGACCAATAATAGAAGCTGGCAAAACTCCAGCAGCTGTGTTTAAGTGTCTGCAATTTTGCACAGATGCCCAGTAACATTCTGGACAGCACATGTACCATACACCACACATGGGAAACCATGGGCAAGCACAATGGGCAGAAAAATTAAGGGCAAGTTAAAATAGCAGTAAGTTCACCAAATGAAATACTTGAATGTTTAAATCTTAACCTATCCCCTTTTTTTGCATATGGAGAATAATGAAACTTCATTGCAGAGGGAAATCTTTGCTGCTTATCTTCTCCTATGGGATTTAAGCAACGTTAAGAAAACAGAAGGCAGGACAGACTATCAGTGAGCATCTCTATGCTTTCTCCTTACCACTTAAGAGATGGCTTCCTGACTTACTGAACAATCTACAGAGAACCAGCAAATTTGTGCTTGGATTTACCAAGGGCAGTCACTTCTGTAGCTCCCCTGTATCTCCCCAGCATCACATGCAGCTAAGCTTCAATTCATTCTGCCAGGCAAAGCAGTGGTCAAAGAGAGCTACACATCCCCGTGGCTACAGAAGTGCAATTACCCACCTCTGGCACATCCCCCTAGGGCTACCTGTGCAAAAAGCTGGATATGTTCCCTGAATCCAGAGCTCCAGGGCACGTGGAACTTCAGTTCCCAATGACCCCTTTGGCACACCTTGTAAGGGTGGTGGACTCCTTTCCCTGATCTGAATTCAGTGGTGGCAAACATTCCTCCAGGGGCAGGAGAGACACAAGAGATACTCAAAATAAATCAGATACTCCAGCCTAAGCCACTTTCTGTCAAGATGAAAAAACACAAATCTTTATGCATTCAGTGGTGAATTTTAAGGGCTTACACCAAAAAACTGAAGTACTGGCACACTCGTAGATCACTTCCGTTTGTTAATGTGGTTTAGCTAAAAAATCTTATTTTAAGGAAAAAATAATAGCACTTAGGTTGCTGTTTTCCATGGTTAAAAGCAGTAACATTACCATAAAAGATACAAAATGCAATACATTGTGGAAGTCCAATTTCAGTTAATTATGTTGGAATTTCATGCATCATCCTGGTTCTCCCCATATCTTATTGAACCTTCAGCCAATACATAAATGCTTTTACACAGTAACTGGAAACTAACACTGGAAGCTGAATCACACTTAGTACTGAAGCCCTTGATGATGAAATGATAACACCTCATGAAATAAAACTGATGTCACACTGCTGCTGGAACAGAACCCCATTAAGTCACTGAACAATGACACATCCTCCCCTTCAACTTAGGAAAAAGCAGTTTTCTAACTCATTTATGACCTTGCATGTCTCAAGAGGGAAAAAAAGAAAAAAAAGAAAAAGATAATTGCAAACTACAGTGTAACAAACTATTAAAACTAATGACGAAGAAAACATTAACAGTAAAATTTTGTGCTTTAAAGCTGAAGTTACAAAAGCATTTAGAAGTATAATGCAGCTTAGATATTGCACTCTTTTGCTAATAATTCTGGGCTTATAATCAGTCACAACAAATCACCTGAGTTCCTGGTAATTACTGGCATAAATGTTACCATCTAGAAACAAAACACTTGCACATTGCACAAATCCCCATCACCTGGGGCTTTTCCTACTGGCAGCCATTCCCATTCATCATTATCCCACTGCTCCTGTGCACACAGTTATCTCCATAGGACCTACTGTAATTGAGATGAAGAACATGAAACAGCACCAGAACAGGAAAAGACCATTTGGCCCAAAGTACTCACTTTCCAGATACTCATCTCAACACAGACTGACAAAGCAACCTCCCTTTCAAACTGAAGGTCAAGTTGCTATAGGGAAACAATACGTGCAAGACAAAATTCATGCCACAGAGAAGCCCACTAAGAGGACAAATGGGGTTCCTCTCACTGACTGCTGACTTTGAGGTAGAAGAGACTGCCCTTAAAACAGTTCTGCTAAAATAATTCAGAAGAGCAGCTTCTACCCTCCTTACCCAGAGGATACTGTAATTCCACAGATTATTTTGCTTGAGCAGAATTTAGCTTGGTTCATCATTTACAATGTCTTCATTGATCCAGTTAAGTTCCATATTTTTTAGCTTTATCTACATGCAATATTTGTATATAGCCTGGTAGGGACTGAAAGAAAATAAAATAGATATTCAGATGACCTTTCCCCATTTTAATAGGCAAAAATTAGAATATATAGATTAGGTAGAAGAAGTCTGTTCAAATAGGAAATGCATAAAAGCCAGAACTGAAGTGACAATCATAAAACAGTTATTTCAGAGTGTCTGCAGAGAAGGATGATAGGAAAGACACAAATCTGATTCACAGCAAGGAGCAGGATCTGGTTGTACAGTAGCAGATAAGAGTGGAGACAAGGGCTGGAAAGCTTTCATAGAGTTCTGGTGATTGAGAAAACAATATAAACCCAAAAGTGGACAATATATAGCTGGTGATATGAACCTGAAAAGGTTCTACTAGTAGCCTCAAATACTGTCAGTCTATATGTCCACATTACAGCCTGGAAATGATCTATTGGTATTTATGGTAATTAAGTACTTAAAATCCAATATAATTTAAAATTATTATATATTTAAAATAACAAGCCACTGTTCCCTCATGCTTTGTTTATGCTATAACACAACAGCTGTGATAACATATTTTCAGTTATTTGATGCATCCACAAGCCATAGTCTGTAGGAACACAACAAATTAAAAGTGAAAATAAATAAATAAATAGATTATATTAACAAATTATACCAGCCACACTCAGTGGAATAAAAAAACTTGAAGTAACGAACCACAGAAAAAGTGTCCAGTCTGGCTCCACACTTTAGGGGCAGTTAAGTCAAATGGTAACCCAAGAACCAGCACCTTAAGTGAAATTTACCCCACCTGAACATAGCAACAAGGAAATATCTCAGTTGATTTCCACAACTGACACAATACAGGAAGAAAGCATCAATCCTGTTGATACATATCCTAAAGCATCAATGCTGCTTCTCATCCTACTGCCCAAAGACAGCACCTGGAATACCCCTTCTGATGCTCTCCCATCAACTTGCATTGATTTTAAGGGGTTACAGATCAGTAAGTCTAAAATCAGTCCATCTCCTGGGCTGTGGAAAAGGAATTTCTAAGCCTCATCTTACACAGCAATCAAGGAAAAGAAGACAAAATTAACATCTCTAAAATGACACAGAGTTTACTCCGGATTGAAACACCCTTTCAGTCTAGAGCACAAAGTTGAGTCTGCTGCAATCTGCACAAGCTGCAGACTCCAAGCAACTCTGAAAAGAAAATCCTAAACAGCTTCCATTACAGTGAACCCATGCAAGGGGTGAAAATCTATAATTAATGATCACTGTCAATTTAGCATCTCCCACGAGCAATTCCAGAAAACTGAAATCTTGACATTTTGAGAGTTATCAGAATCAATTTAATTAGTTGAAAAATGGTTCTTCTCAGTATAATGACCACTCTAACCATTCCTAAAGTACCCAAAAAATTTAAGTGTGTTGGAAAGTACCTGTTCAGAGACTCTATGAAGTGGAGGATATGACACACATATGGTGCAAGTGAAAAGGCTATTGAGAAGGATTACAACAGAACATACAGTCCTAATGTATCATAAAGTGCCCAGAAACAGTGGTCACAGCAAGGGCTACATGCATGATAGTGCAGATTTTTCCAGGTTTCTAAATAATACTCAGTGATCACTCCATAGCAATTCCAGAAAATGACTGCTCTTTTTCCCATTAAGGCCCAGAAAGAGTAGCTGGGATGAACAACTCTCAACTTAATCAGTTCTTTAAATAGATAATACAGAACACAGAAACTACTCAGGGTTTTAATGAGACTTAGTGCAGAAAGCAACAACAACAATCCCAAGGCAAAACCTTACCAATTAGGAGACTTTTAATCTTGCATTATGTTTAACTTAGGAACCTTTGCATCCCTGCAGTCTACAAGAAAAAAAATTCTTTACATAGCAGGTTTCAAAGATTGCCTAACAATCAATATTTGGGAAGAGCTACATGAGAAATTTCCCTTGTGATTTAGCAATGACTCCAATTCCCCAAGGTCTATGTTACTGACATTGCTGCAAATGTAGTGCAAGCAATGAAAAATGGAAGCTGCACGTACTGTGCTTTCCCCATTGCCTTTGCTCAAGCCATAACTCACTCTTGCATATACTGTAATTTAACCTGTGGAGATCCCAGAGGGTGCTGTATAAACACTGTGTGAAAACTTAACCCAGTCATTAAAACAGTATAGCACATTTTGCAGATTACAGAACATTTTCTAGTAGATCACTCAGCTCAACTTTCTCGCATTAAGCAAGGCTTCATCTGATTCAGAAATTACATTTTCATATCAGGCAAATCACCGGAGTATTTTGACACCTAAAATGAGCCAGGAGCTGAGAACTGAAAGCCACATACGTCAAACTTCTGCAGGTTTTCTGACAGACCTTAATCCCTCCCTTAGTGTGTCCCTTAAGGTGCCCTAAGTCAGCTTCATAAAAAATTAAGTATACCACTACCCAGTTATAAATATGAAGCTGGGCAGCTGCTAAAGTTACCCTTTGAAGAAGACCTCATTTTTTGGGTGAAGTCTTTGCTTTCTCTCACACTCAGCTGAAGCCTGGCACACATTCAGGTCTGATACCCACCACTCAAATTGGTAGCAGGTATCAGCTGTCACATTCCATTAACCCCTCATCATGCTCTCTTGCATCATGCCAGCAAATAATGTGATTTAATGGAACATGACGTGACATATGTGACGTGACGTGATGTGATGTGACAGCTACCATTTAAAGGGGAACACACCTATTTTCAAATCAGATGTCCATTATCAATTAAACTGCTCTGGCAATGGTCAGACGTTCATATGTCAAGCCCAAGCACAACTAACCAGCGTGTGCTGCCTGTGCTACTGAACTGATGAGCTGGGAACTTGCCAGCTACCCAAATTATCCTTGGGTAATTTGACAGATCCGTAATATAAGCTCTGTGTATCCGTTCTGTGTCATATTTGCTCAGTGCTACTGAAAGCATGCTTTTGCCATTTTTCTTCATCATCCATCACAATTAAGATCACCTAAAACGCTGATTACCAAGCTGTAAACTTCAGGTCTGTTATTATCAGCTGCTGTGCCTGGTATGTGAAAAAAAAAAAAAAAAAAAAGAGGACAAAGAAAATAATTCTGTAACTGCAGTGAACAAAGTGCTGAGAGCACTGCAAAAGCAGCCATTTAACTGACCAGATACAAGGTGGAACTAATAGGAAAGTTTGCAAGAGCAGCACATAGTGTGAGCAATAAAACCTTTTTGTATCCACTTCTGCACTATGATTTTTCCCCCTCACTAGAGAAAAGACATTAAATGCTTGATGCTTAAAACCAAAAAAGATTTGCATAGGTGCAATGAGATTGTCATAAATCTGTTGTAGGCAACAGGCTGTGTAATATATGCATAATTCAAAAGGAGAGAGCTCGTAGATGAGTTTAGTGTGTAAGTAAAATTCAGGCTCTGTAGTGCAGCACCTTTACAGTGCATAAGGAATGCACATTATCCTCGTGCAGCTTAAAGTATTGATTTTTCATCATCCTACAGTTTAGCCATTAATATTCATGTAAACCCTCTGGGCTGGTCACCTTGCAAGAATGCACAGAGCAGGGGAGGATCAGCCCTGTTTTCCATCAGTGCTTCAGCACTGGAGAGGATTCTGTGCACCACAGTAACATGGCTTCCTGTGAGTGATGTGCCTGCAGTTGCTGCTCAGTTGACTGTTTCTGATGATCTTGCTGCTACTGCAGAAAAAAAAAAGAAAAGAAAAAAAAAAAAAAGGGGTAAAGCTGCTGCCTCTAGATTTCCTGATGCAAAAATTGCACTTCAAGGCTGGGTGGCAGCTTGAAGGTCACACACGCTGACGCCTGGCATGCCAGAGACAGGAAGCCTAATTTTAGCCCACAAGCAACTAGAGTGCTGATTAGAAAAAATGAGATTCTATAATGCTTCAAAAAGCTTTACAGGGGGAAATGATTCTTAACACAAAATGTCCCATCACAACTTCAGGACGCAATGCTTCAACGACGTCAAAAGAAAAGGTTCCCAGAATAAGTGGTGGAAATTAATAAGAAGTAATTACACATTTGTTTAAACAGGGAATATCGAAAGAAACTGTGGCTATAATGGGATTAAAGAGTGATTATTTACCTTATAATCTCCTGTTTTGTAGGATAATAGGGAAATAAGTAGCAAACTGAATTAAAGACATGAGAAATATTCATAGATTTATTTCCTGACATAGCAATTTCTACAAAAATCTGTAGCCTGAACCCTAGACTATGCCACTTTTTCCCTCACAAAATACTCTGAGATATATTATGATGGATCCCACAAGGTTCTGTCTTAACTGAGAGGCTGCTCTCACCTCACTTGTCAGGTCTGAGCAGACAGACTGGGCAGTGTCTGCCCTGGGTGCACTGCAAAGTGGCAGTGGTGGTTTCATGAACTGGAGCCTGGTGTCTTGGGAAAGCTCATTTTCTGGGATAGGTTGTTTTACAGACTGTCCATTCCATTCACAATCACACATATTTTCCCTTTCACTTCTTTGTAGTCCATATAATTCCTCAGCATATGCACCACTTGCTTTCAGGGGGAAAAAAAAAAAAAATCACTCCCACTGCACTAATTTTTAAGACTGTGCTTAAGCAAATTTAGTAGCTAGAAGAGAGGGGGACACAGAGAGGGATCATGACCAGATCCTTACAGATCACTTGCAACCAAAATTGCAAGTTGCAAGTTCAGATATTCTTCAGTGTGAATAACTTTCAGTTCCCAAACAGTCATAAGATCATTCCTGAACTTCATATAATGGAACTACAAAACAAGCATAATAAATTCATAAAACACACCACAAAGATTATTACCAATATTTCTCCTCTCCCAAACTCCACTTTTTGCCTCTGTTAAATCATAAGAGTGCTGTCAGGATCTAGGTTTACTTTCCTAAGTGGTTTGGAATATATTTCTCCTAAAACTTTTTAATAGAAAAATAAAAATACACATGCCCTGGAAGGAAGCAATAAAGTTAATGGAAGCAGCACCCCATTAAATAGTTTCAATAAAATTATCCTACAGGCACCTGGCCCACCAGATATGGTGAAATATGTCTGCCTCCATATGCCTTTTGATGTATGCTTGACTTGACACATCATTGGCATAAATTGTAGTCTTGATGCTCATTAATCTACACTGCATTTCTATGACTTCTTTACATGACAATTTTCAACTAAAAAGTTTCATCACCTAAAACATCCCTTTATTTTATACTATATAGAGTTCTTGACAATGCATTGCAAACAAGCATAGTAAAATTGGCAAAGGGAAATCAGTGTGGAATTGTTTTGAGGTTATATGCCTGCATTTTGCACCTTCAGGCACAATTTTGATTTGATTATAATGATATCTTTGACACTGGGGAATATCTGTTCCCATCCACATTTTAAAAGTTCACATCAAGGTCAGAAATAGCTTTTTTGAGTTAGACTTCAGACTCCAAGTCTGAAGTGCTTAATACTCTTTTTTTTTTAGGATAAGGAGTAACAATTCCTCAAATTCAGACAAAACCAAAAGCAGCCATCCTGAGATCAAAGACCCTTCTAGCATGGTATTTTCTCTATAGGAGTGGCCATAAACACATAAGAAAAGGACAAATTTCCTAAAATTCACCCAAGGTCCACTTATTTTTAATTTTGGAACTTCCTAAACATGACGCTATGCCTGTGTTTAGTTAAACTTCAGTGAAATTCTCCTCCGTGAACAGTGTCCACATCTCAGAACAATTTAAAATTTTAGCATTGATCACTCTTTGGGCAAGATCAAGTGCCCACTACATGAAATCCACATCTTTGTGTTTTGAATCTGTCTCCTACTATCTTCATTTGATTTTCCCTGGCTGTTGAACAAAATACTGTGAAGAAAATGTGAACAACCAAGCCTTATCTGCACCCTATATGATTTTATAGACTATCACAGCCTCCATCAGTCCTCTCCTTCCCAGACTGAAAGATCCTCATTTCTTTAATCAGTCCTCATACCAAAACACTTAGAATGCTTTATCTTTTTTAAACCTTCAGTGGAGCCCTTTTCAGTTCTATTAAAGACTCCTGGAGACTGGGGGGCTTAGGGAAGATACAGGGGTGGCAAAAACTTATTAAGTGTAGGCAGAACATGTTTTTTCACATATTATTTCACATATACTATATTCTCCATTGTTATGCTGGAGAATAATAGTGATTTCTAACATTTTTATAATGATTTCTAACATTTTATTTGCCTTCTACCCATAACTGAGCACTCAACCAACACTCTAAGAGACAAACTTACTGTAACTGGAATACTTTATTCCAGAACAATCCGGATAAGATCAAAAGACATCCTCATAGGTATATGAAGTTAGGAATTTTTTTTCTCATGTGCATCACTTGATATTTACATATATTGAATCTATCTGCTATTTTATTCTGCAGTCACTCACTGTATCTGTTTTTCATTTGCCAGGCAAACAAGGCAGATTATCTGTGCATACTATCAGCATCCTCTAGACATTTTTCAAAGCAGGTTCAGGTTACCCCATCAATACTGGATGACAGAAATCCCTCCTGCATGTGTTAAGGTATTTGCCCCATCTGTCCACAGAGGTCCCAGCAGGGATTTATTACAGTTTACTTCATAAAAGTAATACCCCTATGGAGGCCCCACTGTACCACATCCCCACTCCTCATGCCTCTGAATACATCTAAGTAAAGCTGCCCAGAAAATCTCATATATTTTTAATTGAATATTGAAATAAAGACACTTTGCAGAACTAGTTCAATTCCTAAACGCTCAGCAAAATTCAGGTGGAATTCTAGTGGACTCTTGCCTGCCTGACAACTCTAAGACCAGTCTATTTTTGCTAGTTGCTCATCGTGCTGGACCCTCCAAGCTCAACAGGATCCTGACATTCCCCAGGGCTTCCAGATTTCAGTCTCTCACCAGCTACCAGCTAAAGGTGCTGCAATGGAGCCAAAGGTATTTGGAAACTCTGGCAAGTGAAGAAGAAAGCTGAAAATACTTTCCGGTTTTTTAGTTTAATTTTAATACATTCTTTTAACAGACTGATCAGTTGTGCTGATGTTACCTATTAGAGGACAAACACAACTAACAGGAATTATGGCACTTTCTGCCTGCAGTTACAGGGAGTGGCAAGGCTTTGCTGATGAGTATCTAGTTCCTCTCTGAAAAAAAAGCTTTATCATCTTTGAAAAACAATGTAGGACTTTTACTAACCATAAATATTTGGGATGGTGCTGAGATATCTCCCAACTTGAGGAAAAATAGGCAATGCAAACTTGAATACTCAATTTTTTACATGCCTATCTTCACATCTTTTTCTTCCATTTCTCAGATGTTGAAGATGTACATTATTCAATAAATCTCATAACTAGTAGGATACCTAAAACCTTACCCATGAAGCTGTCAACGGACAGAATAAAAACTTCACATTTCCATAGGATAATAACTTGTTTATATGTTCATATTCATAACTTTGTTCAGAAAGTAAAGATTATTACCCCTATACACCTTTCAATTTACTAATGAATTCTTCCATTGCCATATGAAGAATTTTTCACTTGAATAATCAGCTGCTGATGGCTTCCCATAAAAAAATTAAATCAAGAATGCAAACACGGTTTAGATTTCCATAATAAGAGAATGAGGAAAAAACCACACAGAAAAACATCACAAACTCAAATGTTTCCAGAGTATAATTTAGAACTGCCTAGCGTATTTGTTGCACAAAATGCTCCAGACAAATTAGAATTTCAAAACACCTGTTTTTAGAACAGCATTTATTTTTTATTAGTATTTAAAAATATTCAAAAGTATCTACTTTTATGGGTAAGAACAACAAGCAGAAAAAAAGAGACTATTAAGTTTTCTTATGATTCCCATGTAGACCTTTTCTCACAGGTCTGCCATATCTTGCTAGCCTACTTCTTGCAGATGATTTTTACTCCCACTACTTTACAGTGGGTCTGCTGCATTTCAAATTTCAGATTGTCAAAAAAAAACCCAAAAAAACCAAACGACCCAAATATTTTGGCAGCATCATTAAAGTATCTGTCCTTATCAAAGTAGAAAAGAAAATGCATTTCAGCTAATCTTTGACTACACAAGTCAGTAATTGCAAAGATCATAGGATTGTTCTTTTAGTAAAGGAAAGAATATCAATAGTTTTATTATAGAACAATTCCCCTGTCGGTTTTTTTTAGAAGACAAAATATAATCATTTTAACCCACAGACTAAAGTGCCTCTCTCCTTCCTTTATATAAATCCTACACCAGCTTATAGAACAGAATCATATCTCTGTCTCTATTATAACCTGAAATGAAACAGTTTTTATACTATATTGGCAGAAGTCTTCATCTCCAGGGGCCTGCATTTGCTCTTAGTGAAGTTAATGCAAAAAATCTAATTGCTTCAAATGACAGCAGGATATAGTCTGAGGCTCCATTTGTGGCCCTTCCTTATGGAAACACAAGGAAAACATTTGTGACCATTATCCCCTCTCTCTATGACCATTTAGTGTCCCTTTTTTCCTTTGTCCCATATTTTAAATTTTTAACCATTAGCCATCACTGCTGGGGCCAGAAACTGCTATGTGGGGCATGTATTCCTTGGGCATCTCTGAGTCACTTTAGGCTGCCAGAGTCTTCCTCTGTTCCACAGTGCCAATTTCTATGTTGGGTATGGTATATTTTTTTTAAATATGTACAGAATTATATTTGGGATTTCCATTAAAAATATCATTTTTTTCTTTATACACAAGCCTAAAAATACAAAACATTGTATTAACTGGGCTAGATTTTGATGAAAGAAAGTGCTGAAAGACAAATACATCAGACCAAGTTATATTTTTATCATAGAGAACTCAGCTCTGCTACAACAGTCTCCTTTATTCCTTCACAAAAATAATTCTGCATATATCCAAGCATTCAAATAGGTACCTCTGGAAGACTGTATGGCTATCCACAATTTCCCTGAAAATAAAAAAGATAAAGAAAATTGACCATGGCTTTTCCAAAACTTAGAGTTTTGCAAAATCAGGGCCAAATCGCAGGTGTTTGCCTTTGGTTGAAGTTGCAGACGTTTATGAACTCTCACATTCTCCAAAAGCCAACCCTAAATGGCCTCAAATTTCTGAGGAATATGCAGCAAAAGGTCGATTCCTAATTATATTTAATAACAATCAGTCTTATGGCAGTTTAAAGGCAAATCAAAATCTTCAGCTGTGACATCCCAAGAGTAAATATTTTTGCAAATGTATCAGTCTAGGTCTACTTGAAGTCTGAGCTCTTTCCAAAAATGAGTACCACAGGCCAGGCCAAAGCTGGAGCAAGGGCAAGAGTATGCATGTTACATGGAAACAAGGGAGAAAAAACATGCAAAAAGCAAAAATGTTTTCAGCACAATTCTGTATAAAAATACCCTGCCTTCTATTTTAATTTTTTTTTCCCTAGGGATGTTTTTCATTGTTGCTGTTTTTTTCAATATACTTGAAATAAACCAGACAGTATCAGTGAAAATTTATGAAGGAATTTAGTGAAGCAAATTAGAAAGAAAGAACAATGGCCCACGGCCAAACAGGAATGGGAAAGCTCAGCTACTATTCCCTAACAGAATGGCAGAAAAGAATGGCATGTTGCTCCCACATTAATATTGAAAAACTACATCTTCATAAATGTGGAAAAAAATTGAAAGTAAATCACTGCTTTCTGGTTTCCATATCCTCAAATCTTCTCAGCAATGATATCTAAATGTAGTACAAGGTGACCATCTCAAGTAGCTTTCAAGAAGATGCTAACTGCAGAAGAGGATTTTCTAATTGCAGTGTTCACTCAAATGAAGTGTTTCCACATTACTAGGAACAGTCTTTTCAAAAGTAGAGCCTGGTCACAACCTAGGAGCATACTAATAACAGGCAGCTTTTTTCTGAGGTGTATTATTTACATTATGGATTTATTATTGTCTTCTGTAACGTTGACACGAAATAATCTTTCATCTCCTACGTTAAAGGAGTGCAAGCATCCTTTACTCAGTAAATAATTCAAGGATATAAATATTGTAAGAACAATAAGCAGTATATGTTGGAGCAGCGGAAAAGAAGTTAAATTAGTCATTTGTAGCTGAGATCTTGATTGCAGGAGCATAATTGTTTTTCAGTTTTCATTATCCCACAGTGAACCAAATTTATCCTTCTACTTCCAGATATTGAGAGTTTAGTCTAATCTGGTTTTGTTTTTTACAGAAAAAAACAAAGATGTATTCAACCAGGAGCTTCCAATATTTTTAAATTCCTCTGCTAAACAAAAGGAAACTTATTTATAACAATTCGTTTGTCCTGCATACATCTTTAAGTATGATAAATAATATTTTTTCACAAAAATTGTGTTCATGGGTTAGTGGATACAGCCTCACGGGGTATTTGAATATAATTAACTAGTGAGAAATTTTCAGTCAAAAGTAATTTTTTTCTTTATCGGGCTAAAATAACAAAGAAGCAAAATCCTTCTTTTTATTTTCACACAGAAACTGTAGCTGAAATGATAAATCAAAACTGACCTACAGTCAAAAGTAATAGAAGTTTAGAAAGCTGAATAATGTGCAGACACAGCAAAGATTCATTTGGGAATCACTTATTGCTAGTTATTTTTCTGTGATCCAAGGCTGGCCCTCAGATCTGCAATGCAGATTCCAAAATACAGAATAAGACAGGCCAGGAGCTCTACATTAATATTGTCAATCACTTCATATATATCATAGTTTTTCCCTCTAAATGAGCAGCACAAAATCTGTGTGTCCCTTTCAGTTTTCCATGTTGGATAGGTCTGCTCTAAAAAAAAATGAAAGCAGCAAACTTTCTGTGAGTTTCTAGGCAGCAACAAATTAAAGACAGAGTTGTCTTTTATTGGTTTTAGAATAAAAAGCCAAAAAGTTTCAGAAAAAGATACAGTCATACTTTGCTTTGGTTCATTGCCAACAGAGCAAGCAATGACCCATCTCTGAGAAGTCATCTCTAGTTGCTCCTTCTCTCTCTCTGTAAGAACATTTTAGAGTGAAGCATTTGGCTGCAGTCCTTCGAGATGGCTTTGACAGCTGCAAACCTCACTGCTGCACACAAGGGGTTAAGTCCCCAGAAATTCACAACTTCAATAGAAATCATGCTTCTAAGACACAGACAATGCAAAAGCCAGAAAATAAAAATTAAAAAAAAAATCTATTTGATCAGATGTTTTCTATGAAGATGTTTGCAAATATACTTGTGGGTTTGTATTTTTTTTTTAGCTGTTCAGGCACGTCCTAAAAAAGGAAGCATGCCCCATGCTTCAGTAAATTGTAAGTGGGAACCCCATGCAATTCCCCTCAAAGTACACTGCATAAACACAGCACTTGGATTTCAGAGAACCTTTGTCAGACAAAAAAGAAACATTTTGAGGAGGTGAGATAACCAGCAGTACGGAAGTTGGGGATTGACTTGATTTCTCTTGAAGACCAATGCATCCTTTGGAAATCTTTGTCCATTTCAAACAAAGAGATTTTCAGGTTTGGTTTAAGTCCCTTTTTCTTCATCCTACTGTGCTTTTCCTTACCTTTCTCCCCTATATAGCTTGTTATCCTTTGTTTTCTTCCTCTTCCTGTTTGTTTTAGAAGCTGCATGTTATATAAAAACTCTCTGAAGTCCAGTAGAAGTTTAGTAGCTGCCCTTGTGACCTTGATAAAGATCAAGGCTAGACTTGAAATAAAACTGCTAAAAGGCAGTAGCAACAGAAATTGGAAATATCCCATTAGGAAGGCCAAGAGAAATAACCCCCTTCAGTCCTCAGAAATATCAGAGATAAAACTGACACATTTGCCTACTCTCAAAGATAAAAAGTAACTATTTCAGTACTGCAGCTAACTTTCCAGACTAATGCTACAAGGAAGTAGATTATAAATTGTTGAGTAGATTAATCAGTTGGTAAAAAGAAATTAAATTACTGATGTGAGCATTTCCCTAATTATCTAATGCAACATTTTCTCATAGGCATTTTAGAATACTTTATATTCAAATCCAGACCAAAGTGGTGGAACATACCTACCCAGTATTTTTCCAGCTCTAGATACCTAAGGCAAGATATTTACCCCTCACATGCAGCACCTTTACAGGCCTTTGCTCTGGTAGCTCTCCTCTCGAGAGGATTGTATCTGGAAACCAGATGGTTTTGAGATTTAGACCAAGTTTCCAACTTAAGTCCCTTTTCTGGTTAGTCTACCATCTCTACCTTGTCCTTTTCGTACAGACACCATGTTTCAGATAAGCTTTATTAGGACCATTACATGTATGGAAAAAAGTTACTGTAGAAACTTTAAGAAATTATCAGTATTACCATGGATTTTGTTTAGATTACTTTATGAGGGGAAAAAACATGATAACAAGACATCCTAATTGATTGTATCCCATGGACTTTAAAAGTGTCAGAGCAATTTAGCCTTTAAAGCACTACATAAAATATTTTATCACATCTTTGCCTCAGTAACTTTAATAAACTACGCAGCCTTCAGGGACCAGGCTCCTTATAAATTAACTGCCTTCAACTTGCTGCACAAGGGTCTTTATCTCTTGTCAGCTTAATTATGTGTTTAATTTTATTTTTAACATTTTTTAAAATGACCCACGCCACAAGAAGCCTAGATTGTTTAATTAAACAAATGAATATGGTTATATCTAGCACGATCAAAGCACTAATTTGTCATACTAATGTTTCATACAGAGCTGATAGTTCCATTGTATTGCTAATACACTAGTTCAGTCGAAAGTTTATCAGCTCACCTTTCCAGCAATAATTTAAAGTTTAACTTTGTTCCACCACCCTCTTACAACTAATTGGCTGTAGCTTTTCCCCTGTGTCTGAGCAGAAGCTAGAATCTAATAAGTTATTAAGCAATTACTAATGCATTATTGCTTATGCATGCGTGTTCCAAATTTGCACTGTACTACAGAAAGGCTCAACTGAGTGGGGAGCAGAAAAGAGCTGCACAAAAATTCTAGCTCAGTACCAAAAAAAAAAGCAGTATGAGTTGCAAATCTACAGCTACACCTAGAAGGAAGACTCCATTCAAGGTTTCAAGTACTCTAGAACAGTATTGCCACAAGCAATGGGATGAAACAAATTGATTGCCAAGCACAAAGGTGAGAGGCCCAAGCCCTCCAAGTTGCAGAGGATCAGCCTCCCACTCTGGCATTCTTACCTCAACAAGCCCTTTCTCACTAAATTCATCACAAGGAAAGGCACAGGCTGTGCCAAGCAAGACTTGCTTCCAATCCCCAACTGTCCAGCAAGACCTCAACCCATTCATTAAGTGCATTGGCCACTGATGCTATAGAGTGATCTAACAAGGAGAAGAGACTCTCCATTTTTTGTTGTTTTGCTTGCTAGATGGGAGAGGAAATAAAATGGGAGAGGAAATCTCTCAGTTCTAGTCCTTGGGAAAACCCTCACCTACAATGGGGGTCTGTATCCCACTACATGCTCCTGAAGATTGTTTTTCATTTCACACTGAAATGTCATTAAATCAGAGCAAAGTCACTGGAAACGAAGCCATTCTCCTGCTCTGTAGAAACATAAACCCACAAGGTTACAGTCAGGCCTATATCCACCCTCACTCTGTGGAAAAAAAAATGAGAAGGTCTGTCTGACAGGTGAGAAAATTATTCTCCTTTCACTTCCAAAACAACCTCTAGATCAGAGACCTTATCCAGATCCTGAGATACTGAATCCTTTTGGGTAAAAATGGGAGCTCAAGCCAGGGCTCTCCCACTCAGAAGCACCCTAAATACTAACCTATTGCTGCACAACCTAGTGCAGAAGGAACAACAACAGCACCATGGTAGTTCTGGGGACGTAAAGGGGCATTTAGTATTCAAATTCAGTACAACTTCTAATGTGCAAGGTTAAAAAGAAAAGATAATATACTCCTGGGACACTGGGTTAGATACTAACTCCTTAACTACAGCTGAATTTAACAATCCTCTCACCGTTCAGACAGTAAGGAAGTAAGAAAGAGACCTAATGGGATTTTGTGCAGAGACCGAAGATCAGGTGAGCACTCTGGTGGCTGAGACTTAGTGCAAAGGCACAGCAGTGATGGCACCCTCTGGACAGACCTGTCTTTCTGGAAGCTGTATCTTCCCCTTTGGGGGCTTCTCCACGTTTCCTTTTTGATCATATAATTATCAGTATTTCAGTCTCATGATTTGTCAGCCAATATTGTGGGGGGTTTTTTGATTAAATGTCTCATGACCCGTGCACACCAGGTCTGGCAACAATGGCACGGTACCCTTTCCTGCTTTACATTATATATATATATATATGTATATACACATTATATATATTATATTTTTCAATAGATCATCTTTCCCTTGTAGGAAACTCTTAGAAGTCACAGTCATGTAACATGGTACAGATAATCAGTTGTTTCACAACTGTTAGGTATACTGGAGGCCTGCAACAACCTTTTTCCATCAGCCATTTAACAGAGACCCCAGGGGTACACCTGGTAATACAGTGAAGTAAGCACAAGTTATTTGCTTAGCTGGCCACAGAGTCCACCTAGCCAATAGGCTCACCACTTCCAGAAAGTAGAGCAGTAAGAGTGCCTAGTGGTGAGAAAATCCTTCATGTCATGGAAATGTCAACTATTGCAATTGGATAATTTGTACCAGGGCTTTCTCTACAGGTGGGTTTGAAATGCAGGTAATTGGAAATCCAAAGTATATTTTTTGCAACCTTCACTGCCAGGATGACACCGGGCAGTGGATGGGGACTGCCCACAGTGACACAGGTTTGATTAACGATGCTTGCACTGTGCATATGATACGTGCGGGATCTTAGAAAGGGATAGAAAGCACCTGAAAAAAAGTCCACTTTGAAGGTCAAAGCTGACAGAGGCTTTATATACATGGGAAGATGCCAGTGGAAGAGCAATAACTTTTAAGAAAACTACAAGAAGTAAAAATCTGAAAAGTACAATTGCCAGGTCCTGTGGAATTTATGGCCCTCTTGGTTAATATGTCTGTCTGGCTGACTGATAGTTCCATTGTGGTAATAATACAATAGCTTGAAGAGAAGTTCAATTGCCCATCTTTCCAGACAAAATGTAGAACTTCCACTTTGTTTTACAGTGCCCCTCAGACCAACGATAAATGGCTGCCAGTTTTCCCAAACATATTGCAGATGTTAATACTTTATTAACCAATTATTTTTTGCCACATGCATCTAGACCTATCAGTTATCACATGAGATTTGAAGACTTAGTGGAAAAGTTTGAGAAGCTTTTCAGTTAAAATGGTTACTTACATAAACCTGAGATTTTGTTATTTACTTGCATATGGGTTTTGGAAGCCCTTCGTTTTTAGACATTTCATTGATTCCTCTGCTTTTGTCTCCATTTGAAACCATTAAGTTTTCATAATTATTCTCTAGAGAAATTATGTTATCGATGAAACATGCTGACTTCAAGACAGAAATGGAGAACAAACATTTCATCTTTTCATGATTAAAATATCAAAATCTCAGTTTAGTATAGGCAAACTGTGATAGCTATATTGCAGGGGTAAAAGCACTGGACAGGTAGTGGATTAAAACACCAAATGAAAGAAAATAATTGATTTAAAAGGTTCTTTACTTATTTCTCCCTAGCTTCAAAACTAGCTGAGGTTATGATTGACAGCACCTTCAAGCTCTTAACTCTTTACCCACTAAGAGTGTTTCTCAGTTGTCGAAATTATGATGAAGTTTAACAATTTATGTCCAAATGGCCCACAATGGATGTTCAAACTCCAAGAGGCTCCTTTGGCTGCTGTATGAACACTGGCCAGGTTACAAACTCACAAAATCACAGTTCCTCATCCCTGCACAAGTTCTCTAACACCTCAACTAAACTCCCCAAAATTCATGTTCTGATTTGCAGCAAAATAATCATGCTTTCCTCTTTGATTCAATTGCTGTTTCCTCCCAGTCTCCTGATTTCCCTCTTGCCAGTGCTTAGAGCACTATGGAGGAAAACTTAAAGGCAGAAGAGCTGAGGATCTGAAGAAGGAAAAGGGAAATAGACCAAGTGGACACAAAACACCTTAAAGGTATCTTGTCCCTAATGGCCTGTCCACTCTACCCATTGAACAAGGTAGAAATGTGTTTGCAGTTAGATGCCAGAAGAGCTTTCCAATTTCAGTCCCTGCACACCTTGGTCTCCAAGATGGGTGTTCAGATACCCCATGATCCCTGCCACACAAGTACTGTGCTCTTGGCCAAATGAAAGTGCCTATGACTTCCTCAGAAGACCCAGACAAATTAAAGTCTGGTATCACACCTGTACACAACAGGGTGTCCAAATCAAGACTGTTCAACACCCTTATGCTGACTGTTTGTATGGAGCTGATTGTGCTGCCTTCATAAAGTTCCCATCTTCACATAGAATGGTGTGAAGTTATTTTTCTATGCATACATACATATAGTTCATCAGATTAAATAACTATTCCTTATCTGTTGGGTAATGCAGGTGGTAAAAAAAAAAAAACATATCTTTTAAGTTACATTTGCTTTTATAAATCAGAAGAATCAGATTCTCCACTTGCAAAGAGCCTCAGTACCTCCAGTAAACATGGTATACTGCTTTTTAATTAAAAGTGAAACACTGGATTTCTTACTCAATAGTTAGAACCTTTCAGAAGTGGGTTATGTAAAGGCACCAGATATTGTATTTAAATTGAGAACTCCACTCTAGGTCAGTACCAGTTATTTATCCATATTTGTCCATTATTTGTCCAATTTTATTTCTTCTATTTCTCATTTGCCGAAAGCTTGGGCAACAGCATACTTTAGGTTAATCCTAACATTTTAATTAGTTCAGAGCTGACATCTATTTGTACTTACAGTAATAAATTCTAGAGCCACTGGAAAGTACATTGGTCTGTGATTTAGGAAAGCTTCCTCATATGTTTCACTTCTAGGTGAAAAACAAACAGAATCGTGAGATTAAACTCTAGCCTGGCAGAGAACCTTTTTTTCTAGTACCTATTTGCTGTTTCTCATGTCATAAATCATGTTTAAATCCTGATTTACCCTGGCCTGCTAGTGGCAAGTAGTTAGCATGAGACAGACTCATTTTCAGGTAGAATACTTGCAGAAGTGATCCCATCCTTGGGGATCCTGGTGAGCTGATGAACTTATTTGGCCTTCCCTACTTCTTTTTTTGTCATATATTTGCTGGTCCAATACAATTTCCTATGGAGGTCCCTGCGTTTGCAAGAAAATTGAGTTGGTTTCCCCATCTTTCACACTTCTGACTGGTCGACCTCTGTACATATTTCTATATCTGTATTACCAGTGCTCTTGGCTCATCACAGGCTACAGAATGTATGTATGGCATTTGTGAAAGAAAAACCAGTGTGCTCACAGGTAAGGTCTTATTGGATGGGCTGGTTTGAGGTTTTTAACTTCTGAGGAAGCTGCTTCTTCAAGTAGAGAAAGTGACCCTGGCAGTTTGACAGGGTCAGGTCAGATTTAGCCAGGGACATAAAATTATGCACCAGTCATCATTCTCCAATACATACTCCAGGGAAAGAAAGAGAAATGAAAACCTGTTCCAGAGTACACAGATTTTCTTTGTGATTCCAGACGCTACACAAACACACCTGATTTTTTTTTCAGAGGTCTTACAATACTGTGAAATTATAACATTGGACTTTACAAATTCATTCACTGCTGTACCAGGAGACTTGAACCTCACATGTACTTCCACACAAAAAAAATAGGAATGCTCTTGCTGTTACAGATGCTGAAAATGACTAGATAATGCATTTCACAACCATGCCAATGGTTATTTTCTTTCACTCATCATCTTTTGTTCACTGCCAGTTATTTCAGTTGGCAGATGTGGTTTCACAATCCTCTATAATTTTATCTGCCAGCACTGCATAGCTGAAAGTTTCTCCCCAGAGTATCTTTAGATATTTCTTACATCCACTGCAAGTCTATTTCCCATTAGTTATTTCCTTACAAAATAATTTCTTCAGTAAATGCTTCTTATCCAACTGTGGAAGGCAATCTCCTTATCTGGCTGTGACAGGAAATGGTACTACACATTCCCTTTGCTCCTTCTGGCTTGCCTGGCACAAAACTGAAGTAACTGTGCTCCTCAGTAAGAGCTCAGCTAACCCCACTGCAGATGTTTGGTTTTCCTCTTTTTTTAACATTTTTTCATATTCCCAGAGGAGCTGACCAGAGAGGAACCTGAGGAATCAAGGGTTTCCCTACCAAAGGGCCAAAAGGAGATGAATGATGTAAGAGTATTCTAGATAAGATCAGTTTAGTTGCCAGCAAATGCAGACCTAGCTCTAAATAGATTTAAAATAATTTAAGAAATTCTCCAGGTGGGTATGGATGAGGGATACATTATACATAGTAGATCCAGTATTTAATTCTAAAATATTTTCACTAAATATGGGCATTTTTACTAAATTTTTTTTTTTTTTTACCCTGACACTAAGTGATCATACACAATCTAACCAACACTTAACATTTCTCATGCCACTTAGTAAAGGTGTTTGCAATTCACTTCAAAGAAATCAGTTCTATTAAAACCAAAAAGTACCATTTCTGTTGCTAGAAATATTTTGAAACCTTATACATATATACACACAGCTAGTGAGAGTAAATTGCTGTAAACAGAGAGAAAATCTGCTAAAATTCAGACTTTAGAAAAAACTAATTTGATTTCTTGGTTATATTGGAGTTATCACAAACATTACCACACAGCTGGTAGTCTCCACTGTTCCTTCACTTGTATGTTATTAAGGATGGGCATAAAAGTTTAAAGAAAAGCAGAAACTCTATTAAAACTGAAATTTCAAGAAATACTGCTGACAGTTTATTTTTTGAACATCTAATTAGGTAAGCAAGAAAGGTGTTTTATTTATATTTGAGTTGGAAGCTATTTCTTAAATACATGGTTTACTGTAATCTAGTCTCCTGTTTTGTACTGCTAATAAAAACTGTAATAAGCTTTGCAGGAAGATAAACACCCAGCTATCCCACCACATTTTTATACTCATGCTGTATTATTTTCCACTTCCTAGATTTCTCTTTGCGATCCTAAGATTGCCAAACAATTTCTGATTTAAGAAGAAAGTGAGGTGAAAGAATAGTATTTAAAATTGTTAAAGGAATATTTTATATTTGATTATTCCATCCCACTCTGCTTCCTGTGTCACATCTTAGTTACAGAATTATATTCGGACAACTTTTCAGGATGTCCCCTCTCTTCATTCACTGTACCCAGTGGGCAGAGGAAAGATGATCCCCAGTCAATATTTCCTAGATTCTCTGGTTGCTCTAGGATTCCTTTTCTTATTCCCAGAATATCAATCATGAACAAAATTTATAGAAATGTTGAACTTCTCATTATAATAATTTTTAACTTAGATTATTTCATGAATTAGAGGTGAAAGAAAATAAAATAAATAACACCCCCACAAACACATGCACAGAATCTAAGACGAACGATTATAACCAGAAGAAATTATTTTTCTCATTTTAAGGTACTTAAATTTTCCCCTAAACATTTTAAAATATTCCCATCATTCCTTGCAAAGTATATGTAAAAATGAATGCACTGTAAATTTATTTTTAGACCATAAGCAAAATTTATATTAATTAAAATTTAATAACTTTTCTTGAAAAAGGTGGTAGGTTCTTTTATATACATGAAAATGTTCATTTAAAAATCCTCCTCTTCTGCAAGAAAAATCATTTCATCAAGAAACATCAACAAAGTCTAACAGTAAACCATGCTTGCGATTTACATCCTTTCATTCAAAAATGAAAGGAAAATTCACTATGTCATAATAAATCTAATTTCTCCCTCCAGGGCAGCAGCTCTCCCAAGCTCTAAGAGCACAGGATATTGGGATGTGTCCTGTCAAGCAAATGGATAGAATAGCTGGGATAGAATCTAACAGCATCCAGGATGGGACATTTTTGAAGTTGCCCAGCAGTGATACTACAACAGAGACAAGCAGTATAACCCACTTCTCAATCCTCCAGTCAATTGGAGCTGTCAAGTGGCACCTTGTACTTTGCTAATGTGAAATTCTCAAGAATGTCCAACAGTTGGGTGCTGTCAAGTGTTTGCTGAAATCTGAAGTCCTTAAGCAAGGAAACCTAATAGGATACGTATGAAAATCATCCAAAGTGTTACTAAGGATGTGACAAATGATAGGAATAGCTTCAAAGCCCAGCAGCATGTGCCAATCTGTGCCCTGATTACTGATTAACATTCGGAAACATTTCAGAGAGCAGCCTGACTCTAAACAGAATTGGAAGTGATATATGTTATGTGAGAGGTACATTCACTTTCTTAAGTGACTCTTCAGAGACTCTCAATAATCCCCAGAGGGACCTCCCTCTAATGATTTAACAAAGTGATCAAGGATCAAGGCACCTAGAATTCATGAACAGCATGACACTGGCTCCCTTTCATGTCTGACATCCTAAGGACAAAGAAACTATGAAAGGTTCAAAGCTGTAACAAAACTGAGAGTGGTTAAAATACAGCACTGTAGTGGTAATGATGGCAGTTACAAAGGAATTAGTCTGAACTCACTAAAACTTCCCATAAAACAAATTATTCTTAAAAATTACTAACATCCTTCAGCAAAAAATCGATGCTACTTTCACACATCCCCTGTTCTTCTAATATGACTCCACTAACACAGCAGCATATTACTTGGACCATTATTGTTTGATGCTCAGATCAGATCAGGGGGGTAACTCTTACATTGATTCTTTTTGTTGTGTATTGCTTGCAAGACCACTTAGCTATTTCTCAGCTGCTGCTGGTGTCTGTTCTCTTTAGGTTACATTCGCATTTAGATAACATTCAGCATAAACTGATGCAATGTCATAACAAAGAAAAGAGAGTGCTCTGTTATCCCATATTCAATATCCCAGAATGCTGCAAGAGAGGAGTAACATGTGGTTTACTATTAAGCTCCTGTAATTTTCACTAGAACATTTTCAGCTACAAAATAAATCCTCATATACTCTATGTACCAATATAAAGAAAGCATGGGCTGGTAAGTAGAGAAAGAATCTAACAGGACAAGCAGCCACAGGAAAAACAACATTTTATAGGCTCTTCTGAAGAAGTAGAGACACACCAAAAGGAGGAAGCAATGCAGACAAGGATGCTAAAGTCCATATGTTACCCTTAGAAAAAAATCAGATTGGCATCTGGGGCCAGCAGATGCCAGGTTTGCCTAATGAGAGGCCACAGCAGTCGACAACACAGTGACAGGTTGAAGGGCAATGGAAATAGACTGAAACCTGCAAACAATCCACAGCAGCAAAGTGCAGATCTATATGGGAATGCTGTTTCCAGGGCAGAGCACAACACGACAGTCATATTAATTCTAAAAGAATGAAAGGGAAGTAACTTAAAAAAGCTGAGCAACCAGACGGGTGTTTATGACTCCCATATACTGCAATCTAGGTTTGTTAGCTTTGCAATATTTGCATATCATTTTTCTGTCACATGTAGAATAGAATGCTAAGCTCCTTTCCCACATCTTTATTTTTTAGCAGTTACTAAAATCAAGTTCAGCATGAAGTCTGTTTCAAGTCCTTTCTAGTCACTGCTGAAGAGAGTGATGCACATTTGCCTAATTAGAAATGGGTTGGTTGTTGAACGGGTAAGAAGATTGTTCAGCAAGTCAGGGTACATTTCCTTGAGGTACAGGAATTTTGGGAGTTCTCATTCTGTTAACAGATACATTTAGGCAAGTACAAGAAATATCAGATAAACAGGCACTGAGCAGAGTACTCATTTTGCAAAATATGTTGATGTAGCTTAACTTAACTCAGCTGAAGTGTATTGAAAGACCTCAATAGTGACCTTTATTTGGACTTTGCACTGAAGCTGTAAGAGGGGCAGTTACTATGGAAAGAAATCAATAAATTATGAAAACTGAAATATGACTGTCCCATCTATTATGTTTTTCAAACCAGTATTTGAAATGTTGCTTCAAGGGAACTCTTCCTTCTTTAACAGATCTGATAGAACCTTAGAAAGCAAGTTTCATACCGAGCACAGAATATAATTTCAAGCAAAAAAATAAATAAATCTTATAAACATTACTATTGAGTGTGGAAATGAGGTTCAGGTGAGAATTACTAGATTAGACCCTGACTTGATGTAGTATAAAATGTATATTTAAATAGAACATAAATTCTTTTTGAGAAAGCTAAGACACTTCTGAACTGACGAAGAGTCTAGCCTCTGATACTTTATTCATATTTTAATAATGCTGGTGTTTGTATTCTCTCCTTTCTACAAGAAGGTTACACCTGGAATTATGATCAAGACAGGCAAGAAGCACTTCAAACTTTTTACATCCAGATTTGCAGTTTCTCAACAATCTTTGGCATTTGAACACTGTTTTGTTAAAGGTCCTTGTTGTGCCCAGGAGACAGACAGGATGGCAATTCATGCTTTTCTCCCTTTATCCTCTGTAGGACCTTGCACCATTTCTAAACAAAGAGTTTCTAATTTTTCTCAGTGGAAAAAATCCAGATCTCTGTAAAAACAGCCAAAGAACAACCCTTGTCCCTTGGAACCTTTGCATAAGGACCTGCACACCATGTGATTGCAGCTATACCATCTACTACTACTCCACTGTATCTTTTCTCTTGACTTAATTGGAGAGCCTTTAAAAATATGTATATCTGGTAAAAATATTCTGTTTGGGAGACATCGTAAAAATGGGTATTTTTAATGTTTTGCCTGCTGCTTGGTAGGTTATAAACAAACCCATAATGTCAAACACTGCAAGCAATTTTCAGTGAAAACTCTTTTGCTAACCCCTGTCTCAAATTTTATTACTGTATTTGGTACATTGATTTAGCAATGAAAGTAATAACAATATCATCATTTTAGACTTCCTTGCAGGAGTGTTGTACAGATACATTTAAGTTCATGTTTGTGTAGTTTTCCCTGCCTGCTTTAAATTATGAAATGCATTATTTAAGGAGCGTGGTAACAGCTCTAATTGCAAATAAAAACAGGGTGTATCTTTGAAAAGTGCCCCTGTGAGACGTTACAACTAAGCCCAGTACTGTAGGAACAGTACATAAAAGATGATAGATACAGAAAAAAAGCCCAGTGATAGTTTTCATGGTCTGTTCACTCAATATTGCATTCCTGAATAAAGCATTCTTAGTTAAATTTGCTCAGTGAGGAACAGAAAGGCTGACTGTTATTTATGTGTACTTAGAAGATGCTATTACAGACTAAGGCCTTGCTGCGCAAGGTGCTGTACAAATGTAACAAGAGATTTTTCCCAGCTGCAAAGGCTGGATGATGTAAATATTAAAATTACACCCTCTTTACGTGTGTATTACAGTCTTTGTTTCAACATCTTTCAACACAGACACTTCCTGCCTAGTACCAGCTGCTTCTCACGTCCTACTGAATTCACCAGTGGTACTGCAACAGCTCACACTGACCCCCTGTGTTTGATCCCACCAATGCTGCACTTGCCCTGGAGGAAGAGGAGAGGGGTTTGTCTTGGATTTAACCCTGAAAACTATGCAGAAATGGTGCAAGCAATGGATTTACTTTCCAGTCCTTCAGAACCAGATTTGGGGTATGCATTGACTCCTAAGACATAGCAAAAAGGCGAAGAGTAATTGACCTATTTTACACTAGATTTAAGGTCAGGTTTTCCTGCTGCACAAGCTAGATGTGTGGGGTTTAATAGTTCCAGAAAAGTGATAACAGCATCAGGAATGGGACTGGACTTGATTTATTACGGAGATACTGCTGCCTGATAGAGAACGGATTTTATTTTCCATTCATTTCTTTTGCCTGATATATACAAAAGTTCAAGACAAAGTTTTAGCCTGATAAATGCCTTCTTCTTTACTTAAACCTTTAGACTCACACTTCTAGTATGTATGATTAAGCATGCATCTTCCAGCCAGTGTGAGTGGTGACTTTGCCTTCTCTGTTAGCTCTCACTTATAAAACACAAAAATATAATTAGTATCTCATTCAGCACTCAATGGTATGTTCTTTAAATTCATATAATTTATCTCCAATTTGTCAAAGCTCCTGTCGAATTGCCCATCACTACATGGCGCCTTATTCTAGGTCTGTCCATTGATATGAAAATCTTGAAACCAGGCAGATGGTTTTGTGAAGTAAAGACTGTTTTGCCTCAAGCAAGAAGCCTGTAGATTAAAAGAAAGGTTAATTCAAAAATAATTCAAGGTAAAGATAAAAATTTGACAGATGTGTGCAGTTCTTTCGCCAATCCCTTTTTCATCATGTCACTGTAGTATTTATATATTCTAGATCATACCTATTAGAAAGTGTACAAAATTTATCATGGGAGTGAAGATCTGAAATTAATTTCTAATCAGCAAAGAATATCCTGGCAGCACTGCTAGTCTGAATTCCCTTAGCCCACAGGCCAGGAAAAACCCCAGCAGCTCTGCTTTCAAAGTCCTACAAGCAGATATCATAGAAACTTCGTGATACAGATTATTTGGTTTGGCACTATCACATTCCACTTCTGTGGAATGTCAGTGTAGGCTTGTGAAATGATATTTAAAAAGCAAATTAATTTTTAGAAAAATGCTCTCTTCTAAAGGAATGTAATCAACATGTTGCACAGAAAAGTGTAATGCTCACTGTTTTCAAAAGTACAGTGAACAGAAGAACAATCTCCTTTTTATCTGCCTGTTTCCTGTAAAAAATTTCTAAATATGTAATTTAAAAATCTACAAGATATCTTGTGCCCATCTATGTTTGGGGTAAAGATAGAGTAACAGTCAATATTCTGTTAGAGTAACAAATGAAATAATTTTCCAAATTTGCCCTACCAGTGTTCCACTCACGCCCACAGGGCCAATGTAACCACTTAGAATCTTAAACCAATGTAAACACTTAGAATCTTAAGCTAAAATAAGCATTCAGTAAATGGTTGCAATGGAAAGTTGTGAATGAACTTGACAAAGTTTGGAGGTTGGGTTTAAGTATCCACATCTGGCAGCTGGACCACCATACGAGACACTTTTTTTTAATGCAAGATCAAAATTGAGATAACTGAATGATGGATGCTCAAAATAGCAACATTCTTCTACTTCCTACTGTTAGGAGGCTTGGAAATGTCTCCAACACAGCCTTTTCCATGGTGTTTTGGCATTATTTTAGAAGTGTATTACATGTCTATAGTTCTATTTTAGAATTGTCTCAAATCAAACAGCGCTTCAAAACAAGATAATTTGTGACATATGTTCTTTGTGATTATGCCTCAGATTTAACTACAACAATTTTAAAACAGTAAAAACAAAGCTTTTTCTTTCTTTTTTTTTTTTTTTTTTGACAATGCCTTCTTCAGTTAAATCTCAAGTTTCATAATGTTTTGCCTCAGGGAAAGATGACTTGTACTGCATCCTTTTCACTACAGTTGAGGCCTTGGTTTTTAGGAGTGCTGAGCAGGATACATCCCAGCTTTGCAATGTCCATCAGCTTTTTCTACTGTCTATGGGATCACAGCAGCTTGTGTTTTAAAATTGCAGCTGAGGTAAAAATATGTTTGGACACACAGTTTTTGTCAACATCCAGCCCCTGCCAGAGAGCACAGAGCAAGGAGGGTAAGGACAGGTAGGAAACTTGCTCTGGATTTGGCTCAAGTCACTTTGCTCCAAGATCTTACACCTAAAATCAAGCACAGCTATTAAAAAGAAACACCCCCAGAGAAGCCTGTGCTATATATTCAGAAGTGATGAATTTTCTAGAGGCTCACTGCCTTAGATATGTGCAAGCCATATTTTGAACCTTAAACAAAACAATAGCTAAATACTTTTGCAGATCAGAGCCTCAGAACCTAAACAGGCACAAGTCTGCTGCCTTGCTAAACCTCTGAAAGATGTGTAAGCCTCCATTCCTTCATTTCTGACCATGAAAACTGCTCTCACTCAATTGCAATGTACGGACATTCCTCTGCTTGTCTCAGTTTCATTCATATCTCAATTGCTAGTTGACTCTGTGCAGATTCTGGGACTAGGTCTTCCCATTCTGTGCCAGAAGGAAGATTTTTTTGACCTCCTGTTTTCACAGGTTTCTGCAGCCAGGCTTATCTAATGGTAGCTGTTCTGAACGAGTCAACATCTGCTTCAGTATTTTTTCCTCACTTTTATTAGCCACTCATATTTGTCCACCACCGGTTTTCTCCTGCTGCCATTTTATAGGATATTTCTCAATTTTACTTCACAGATATTCCTCTGAGACTCTAAGTGAGCACACACAACTGGCAACATCACCAAGATGCAATCTTTCATTCAGTTTACCCAGGTTCCTGCTCAAGGCTTAAAGCCACGGAGCCCTGACTTTCTGTAGCTTTAAGAAAGCCGTCCATGCTAACCTTAGTTTTCCCTTTCAGCATGACTTCTAATTTGATCAAACCCTGTAAGTATCTAGTGTGAAACAGATGGTGTGTGTTTGGGAAAGTTTAAAAAGGGAGCATAATATACTCCCTTTGGCGGGCGACTCTGAAATGCATCTGTTCTCTCTGCAGCAAGGCTCCTCTCCCTGCTGCAGGCGGGCGCTGTGAAAGCCTCCACACGCAGCACTCCCAGCGTGGGCCTGAATCACACTGCGCCCATCGCTTTCAAGTCCAGGGTCCCTTTTGAACCCAATGCTAATCAAGGTGGTATTTTTTTTTTTCTGCTACAGGACAAATATTGACAAAATCAGGACGAGACTTTCAGAAAGCCATTTCATTCCTGACCTGAGGACTGAGGTCTAGAAACCTTGAAAAAATTCTCTCAGAAAAGTGATCATGAAAACCCCAGCGGGTTTTAAATCTGGAAGATGCAGCTTGGAGCTCACTACACCAGTGCAGGACACAGAGGGACCCTGGGCAGCAGGGCAAGGAGGAAGCAGATGCAGGGGATTTACCCTACATCTGGGATTTACCAGCTCCCAGCTTCTGACTTCCACCAAAACCTGAGGTCAGCAAGAGCAAGGAGCTAAAAAGACACCAAACATCAGACTGAGGGGCAGCCCCGCACCAAGTGCCTCCTGTCCCACATTACTTCCCACGGTGATAGGGGTGGGAAATGGTAGAGTTGGACATTCCACTTTTTAGAAGTTGGAGCCCCTGTTAAAAGGGTACGAAAATCTGTTACTAGGCCAAAAAATAATTGACTATGAACTTGCTCTGAGTCAAACACAGGAATGAGGTGATTCAGCAGCTGAAACCAACACTCACACTGACACTGATCTGATTTCCTTTATCATTAATCATGCACATATGGTTTAAAAACTCAACTCCACACACAGCATCAGTGCAGTCATAGATCAGAGCTTGGATTAAGCTGTCAGCAGAAACATTGTGTGGGCCCAGTTAGAAGCATGGACATGTGTATAATGAGAAAGCTTTAATGAAATTAGTAGCAAAGAATGGTAAGATCTTATCAATAATTACCTTTGCATTAAAATACTTTTGAGTCACAAGTGGTACTTTTTGATTATTCAGACCTAGTGTTTGCTGCAGACATTGGCTTTATAGAGAGAAACTGCAACTGTGATGCCAACTTCACAACTTGAGAAAAAACATAGATCAGTATAGAGAGTCTGAGCTAGAACAAGAGACTTGCAAAACAAGATGTCAGTACTCTGCATCCAGAATGCTGCTCAGTCTATGCAACCTCACTCCACAGATTTTATTTTCTGTTCTAAGTACTATACGTTAATTGTGTGAGGAAATCACCTGGATTTAGAAATCATCTATTTTATACCCAGTATCTTGAGGCTTATTTTCATCAAATGTCCACTGGACAAACAGACAGATTTACACATCTGCTTGTTAGCAAAGCAATTTCATGTACTGATCCTAAAAAAATGTTAATTAATGACAGTATTTTGGGCATTTCATTTCATTAAAAACAGAAGCATTACAATATTCTGGGAGATTACAAATGCATATTTTTACAAATACATATTTTGAACTAGTTACTATTAGGTACTCATTTTGATTTCTGACATTTCAAATTAGGTTTTTTAATGTCTTACATTTCAACCAAGTAAATTTCTTTATTAAGCTACTAGTTTTATTTTCCTCTTCAAATTGTAGGATAAAGGCTTAGCCATGACATGCACAGCTGTCAGATACATAATGTAATAAAATAACCTTCACAGAAAGTAGATGCCTCCTCTACAAATATTGTTTAATTAATCTGAACAATTAAACATTCTATATTATAACCTTTAAAAAGTATAAAGCAATTAAAAAGTAATAGGACATTCTGGAAAATTGAATTCTACACTACATACTGTAAACCCTAGTCTCACTTGTTATTAATACTTAAACAGAAAAAATAAACTTTATTATTTAAAGGCAAATAAAACTATGTTTCTCTCTCTAACTGTAAAGTCCCGAAGGCTTTATAGTCTAAAGTCTTCCATCTATAAGACTTTTCCAATTTATTTTCAAAATAGAAATCAGCAGGACAAAGAACTAAAGGGTCCCCATGGAACCAAAGTGTGGGAATGATCTTCCCTTTCTCTCTACTCAGATTTATCTACAACATTGTAAAACATTTGGCCAAAATGGGGAAGAATCAACTTAGCTAACACATTGCTGTCCATGAGCTTGTGGTGGGTATAAAACAAGACAAAATTTATTCAACACTTTTAGCTAACAATAGTCTAATGCAAGAATGACAGGATTTTATCAAGCTAGAATTTACAATCAAATATATGCATCACAGCCAACTAAACTGAGTCTTCAGTCATCTGCACTAATACCAGAACAACTGCTTGGCTTTAACAACAAAGTTAGAGAGTCAGAGGAAAACTCAGGGCTCTCCATTTGCTGTTGGGGAGGTATCACCTCTGGGAGGGCTCATGAGGGCAACAGACCTGCCAGACAGCCCCTCTTTCCCTGCCAAACAGCCCCTGTTTCCCCACCAAACAGCCCATTTCCCCTCTCCTCTCACAGGGCTTGGCACATGGGCAATATTCAGGCAGTAGAGCATCATATGGCAGGAAGAAGAAAGCTGAGAGGTGTCCATAATTCCAGTACTAGTGGAAGGGCTTGTGTACAACAAGGAAAGCAAGGGCCCAAAACTGAAATCCTAACCCAAGAAGAATTCTTTAAAGGTTTTCAGTTTTGCGCAAGTAAATTTTTTAACTTGTTCCTGCATGAATACCATTGCATAGAATAGGAAAACTTGCTGCAATCTTTGAAAAAACGGATTTCAGCATACCCTATATGAAATCACATTTCATAGAATCATAGAATTGGCTGGGTTGGAAGGGACCTCAGAGATCATCAAGTCCAACCCTTGATCCACTACTGCTGCAGTTACTAGAAGAGATGATGTTCTTGTACCTACTCAGTAGTCTCAGATTTATTTTATTCAGATTATTCAGGTAAGAGGGGAAAAGTGTGATCACATATTTGTAAGTACATAATGGTGACTGTCTTACACCTTCAACTTTATTTAGGAATCAGAACATTTTCTGGTTAAGCATCATATTTTAATAAAGACTTAGGTAATAAGGAGATCACTATAGCATACTGACTGGAATCCATCATGAAAAATTACTTCTGCATGAGAAGAGACACATGTAAATATTAGTTTCATGCTGAATATAATGATGAAACTGATGCAGCTTTGCTATTATATACTAAATCTACTTTCAAACGTTTATTGTTTTCTCATCACAAATTAATACTGGGGAACTTTTACATGACTGAATCATCTGACCCAGCAGGGTAAAATCAAGTGTGCAATCTTTTGGGGAAATTCTGTAGAACAGGCACTTTTTTATTTAGAAGCTTGAATGTTTATTGATAACTGTTATGTGACTGACACTTAGTGTTATTCATGAATGATATTGTACCTCTGAACACAAGCTTTAAAAGTCTGATGCCCAAGGAATGTATCTGTAGCTGCAGTTTTACTGTTGGCAGACAAACTGCATAGTTCTTAAAATCTTTGACAAAATGCTTCTTTCAAAAAGTAAAATATAGACACAATCTGAATATAATTTGGTTCTAATTTACAGCTGCAATAGAAAGCCATATATGAAGTTTATAAATCTCTGCTGTATTTCTGTGTGTTTCAAAGGTAGACTTTACTTTTGCAAACAGAATAAAAGCAAATGCAAGTTGCAATATCTCAGGTTTTTTACATGATAATCAGTATCAAAAAAACTAGGGAAAGCAGAGGTGTGAGACAAAAGATATCACATTTAAATTGTAAAAACATCTACAGCACATGCTGAACCTTTGAACATGGTAGATAATTATCCACCATTTGAATGCTGATTATTAATTTGTTATTAATTTGGATTCTTTGCAATGTAGATAAAAATGACTCTGGCATTAAAAACAGAGCTAAACCCAAGTAAATAAATGTTCTGTACAGGTAACACTTTGGTTATGATAACAGAGGGAGAAGGAAAGATACAGACCTAGTGGCCATGTCTACAGCAGGCACAGAGCAACAAGTGACCAGCAGCTGCTCCAGCACTACAGGTGCCCAGATCTCAGGACCTGTGATGCTCCCAATGGAAAACTGTTCCCAAGGAGCTGTGGAACAGCTGGGGAGCACAAGCACAGTAACAGCCAGAACAACAATTGCTCATTTTGCCCAGCACAATAAAGGCTGTGAGGAACCTGTCTTGTGACAAGAGAGTAAATATTTTTCTATGACACTTCTTATACTGGTGTGACAGATCACAGACAAAAGGAAAAAAACTTCTTGATTGAACTGATGAGTCAAAATATAGGAGTCAGAATTCAGTCACCTTTCTCCTATCTGGGCTTATAGACCTTCTGACTGAAGATTTCTGACTCATGAAGTTAACTTTCTAAAAATTAAAAGTACCAACATTGTCTATGCCATTTCATAATTGCCACAAGCAATTAGTTTTAGAAAAGTTTAGAAAATAGAAAAATTAGAAATACTAGGAAAATTAGCTTTAGAAAACTGTTTCAAAACCTCTCTCCTCCAGTATTCAGAAACTTCATTCTTAACTCCTGTCTATATTCATTCACAGTGTTACCAATTTGGTTTTAGCTCAAAGCCCTTGAACACCAACCCTACCATTTATGTTTAGGGTAGATTTTACCCTTTCTCAGACTTTACTGGAATAAAAAAAACAAAGCTTCTCTGGTTGGGTATTTCTTTTCTTTGACCTTCTCTGCACCTCTCCCAAGGGTACTCACCTTTCATAAAAACAGGTGGTAAAAATGTACCCCATACTCCACAGAGCATCCTTTGTTTTTAAGGACAATGCAGTACACTCCATCCCAGAAAATTACTTTTGCAGTACTCAAACCAGGAAGACAAGGAATGCATGGACAATTTTTTGTATGAGTAATTTCAAGCCAATAGTCCACTTCCTTCAATGTGTATAACGTATTGTAGGTTCAAAGAATGAGAGATCCATCAGATCCACAGAAGCCAAACTAAAGAAGTATATAGGTGTATATATTAAGATTTTTTTATTTGCATAAAATACCAATTAAACCTGTATTTCATTCCTCCTATCCCAGTCTCCACTAATTTAAAGGGCGACTCTGTCTAATAACTTAAGCAAGGTCAGGTAGGAAATACTGAAGAATAGAACTTTATATATAATGTAACTTTACATTAGCTACCTCAATGGACAAAATATATATTAGCCTAAATTTGACTTCCAACAGACAATAGTGAATCCAGTTAGTGCTGGATCACAGGTGGAATATATTCTTAGATATACAATAGAGTAAGCTTCAGAAGATCAAAAAAGAAATAACCTTTTGAATCTTCTTACTTTCATTTCTGTATAAGCACAAAAGTACCCTGCACACTGTTTCTTTTCTTTTTTTTTTTTCTCTGATTAAAACTGTCTTTAAAATGCAACTTGTCTATTTTTTATATGCTGGAAATGAGTCATGTCACACTCCAGTCACCACTAAAATTCTACTTCTTGTACCTACATGTGTATCAACATATGCTCAAGATATTAGAGACTTGAAGCATAAATAAAAGAAAAATACCATAAGGTGGTCCAGCTTTGCCCACTAACAACTGGTCAAATAATCAATGACTGAAATATACTGGAAGCATTAATTATTCAAAGAAGTAATGAAGACAGTTCTGCTTGTTCCTTCCCTTGCAACAGTAAAAAAAAATTGTGGTCTGAAAATCTCCTGGCTCCTCACAGGGCTTCTACATGTTCTGTTCCCAGAGAGTTTTTGCTGTTTGAAATTAATTCTAATTTTAGGGAGAGATTGAAACTCAAGACAAGATAAAATGCTAAGAACCATGCATACCTTCTTTTTCAGTCCTTTTAAGTGCATATGCTATTGCCCACACACATCTAGCATATAATTGTTGGCAGTGATGGTTCTTGGCTGGCACATCCTTTAGTGGTTGAAGGTTTCTGTAGTGCTAAAATGAAATGGAATGACTGCCTCAGAAAGAAAGAGAGTAGGGGGGTGGGAAAAGTTCATGTTGACACACCCCACTTTTCCAATTAAGTTAAATACCACCACAGTCACAAAATGCTTCCCTGAGAGATTTGGTCTCTACCTTTGCTGCAAGATTTTGGCAGTTTGTTGGCATTTGGCAATGAATTTTACCAAACTGCAGGAAAGCTAAGGGACCAAAATTACTCTATTATATTTTTGTCTGTCTGGCATAATTACATTTGCCCAAGGGCAAGTCTCTCAGATGAATATTTTTAAACCTAGAGTTTAATTCAAATTGCCTGTTTTCAGCTACTGTGGATGCTTGGTATTCTCTGGTAATTAGAGGGCAGCAATTGCATGCTGGACACCTGGAAAAGCAAGAGATAGAGGCCACTTCTGTTTCTTATCATTTGCAGACTTCAGGTCCTTTGATTAGACAAAGGAAGATAAAACTTGGAGAGCATCTGCATATTTCCATATCATCCTGCCAATTCGCCTGGAGCCTAATCTGGAATGACTGCTTTAAGATGTCAAGAGGGAAGTTCATCCTCGAGCTCACAGAAGCTGCCAAAAAGAATGTAATTGTGACAGGTTTTGTTTTTTGTTGTTGTTTTTTTGAATGTGAATACCATCAGTTCCTTTCACACAAGCTCCCAAACAACCATCAGATGATAATGAATTTCTGTCAATACAGATCCGAGCCAAATTTGAACTGGCAAGTGACAAATGAGTCTATATATCTGTTACCTATCACCTGGGCTATCCATTCCTTCTTACCACACTTATTCTTAATTTACAAATAAACTGTCATTCAAAGTCAAAGATTCAAATTAATTGGGGAAAAAAGGAATACTGTTTAAATACCCGTTTCACATCCTGATTTTAGGGTAGCAGTAAACAGTGAATCCATGAACAGGGGAGGAAATACACTGGGCACACTGTTACTTCAGCTACAAGTGCTTTTGTGAAATGTCAAGCACAACTTAAAACTCACCCATCTCTTCAGTCTCAGCCCAGCCTCATCTGCTGTCATTGCAAGGAGACACTGAAGAAGAGATTTTATTAAGTAAAGATGTTTCCCAGATGTGAATTCACTAAGAGGGAAGCTAGGAGTCCCCCCATATTTCAAATATGTCACAGCCAGGACCCCTCACCACTGTAAGCTCAGGAAAACAGTTGTAATAAGCAAAATTACAGAACTAGATATAGTGATGGACAACTTGACACCCACTGTGTTTTCAGCCTTCCCATGCAAGGCAGTTCATCAGACTTATCAATGGGAGATGGCAGAGGGGTAATGTCAGTGACATGGTATTTTCTTCAAACACACTGCAGGAAATGAAACCAGGGCTAATGGGTTAATTTCTTTCATCTTGATTGAGCAGACAGGATCCTGCTACAGGTTGTTGATTTTTAATGTGTTCTGAGATTCAAAGGACCTCTATGTGGTCGCCACAAGGAAATAACTGAAATTGAAGTGCTCACTGATTTTTGCATAACACTTTCCATTTCACAGGTGCACTGCATTTTAAAACTTTATTATCTATTAAGGAGTGAATCAGTTTTCAATATACACCAAATGTCTGGGGATTTCTTTTGTGCAGCAATGGAGAAACTGATGAGAATAAAAGACTGAGAAATAAACAGATACAGAAATGGCTCCAGGGCTGACAGAGAAATTTCAGCAGCAAATGCATGGGAGACTTAGTAGCTTACCTATTCAAAACCAGACACAAAGTAGATTTTCAGATGAAGTTTACAGAAACTGTGAGCAGGCCAAAAGAAAAATCTTTCAAATACAAAGAGTTCCCCAGATATGGTTTTCCAAACAAAGTCACTTCATTAGCAATCTTGTGTTTAAACTCTGCGTGTTTGCTCAAATCAAACTCATCTCTTCCACAGTACCATAAAAACCAGTATCCCCACAGCTTTGTGGCAGCAGCCAGAATGAAGTGAAAGAATAGATGTGACTTAGCAAACCTAAGAAGTCTATGAATGGCATTTTTAAATGTAAAGAAAAGTTCTGTGTCTACATGGGGAAGCTGTATGCATTAGCCCTACAGACCAAGTGAAAAAATAGCACCAGTGTTTGTTTCTCTCTTGTACCTGTGTTTTCCAGCTCCAGATCCAAGCAGGGAGCTTCCAACACACCCCGAGCAGAACAGTGCCCATACTGTTTGATTTAAATTGAAACATTTCTTAACGTGAACACTCCTGACTTTATCACTAAAATTTCTTCCTGCTGGGTCACTCAACCTCTGCCTCCAGTGGAGCAGGCGTGTAGTTACAATGGACCCTCTTGCTATATCCTGCTACAGGTAGCACTGATGCTGCTGAAGCAAACCTGGGTCAAGGGTTCTGAGAACCTGAACCCAGAGACAGCACTCCACTGGGATATATAAAGCTCATCTGAGGAGGCTGGACAGAAAAAATGAGTTATAATATTGAGGTACTGAAAAAAAAAAACCAAAAAAACCCAACCAAAACTCAAACAAACAAAATCCTGAATAAAATAAATCAACCCAAACTAATCTATGCTAATGAAAAAGTGAACACTTAATAGTTAATTCTTAACGCTTAGTTAAATGTCAGATGCATATCTGGAGTTTGGTATCAATGCCACATATTCCACAACTACATAATATGGCTCTTGTTTAACAGTAGCAAAAATTCCATCTATAGGTGGAGACCTTTGTTTTTCTGACACCTACAGCCCTGGTTTCTGAAAAAAAGGGCTATTAAATGTGCAGTTTAAAAAGCATTAGTATTTCATATTCCTCTATGTTCATTAGTGATGGAATGCAATTATCTGATTCATTCATGAACAGTGATACAAGATATAATAATCTCTATTCCTTTCTCTCTCTCACTGTGGCACACATTAGCAATAACTTCATTAATGTCAATAACATTGTATTATATAAAAAGGATGAATGGCTGAAAATAGAGAAGACTGGGGGCAATCTAATATCAGAGCAACATGTTAGAACAATACATCAACCCAAGGAATAACAGAAAAAATATTTTCTTGGATTAAATTTTTAAAATAGTGTTATAAAAATGGTTCAAAACCATATTCATTGCATTTCTAAAAGCCTAGCAAAATGCATGACCAGCCAGAAATAGTTTGGTGTTACCTCATGTCTTGGCAATCCACTACTGAAAGGTAGCAGTGAGCACAGAATTTAGTGTTTCCAATTTACTTTAATGGATTAACTTTTCTCCCTCATATTAATTTTAAATTTCACCTTAATTTGCCTAAGCTGTGTGTTTGAGTTTTGTAATTAAATGTAAAGAATTCTTTTTTTGTTTTAAATCTGGTTTAAAACCTGTAAGAAAGTAACACCTAGCCTTAAAAATGTCATACAAGTGGAAAAAATAATTAAGTTTTACTTAAAAGTAACAAGATTTGTGTGAGTTTGAAGGTCATGGAGTGAAGGAGAAATGTTTCATTCCTGTGACTGCTGTCCAGCATCTTCTTAAGGCAATGAGCAGTGTCACAGTCTCCTGACAGTGAGCTTTTAGGAACCACCTCCAAAGGTCAGGATCTTAAATGCAATAAATTAAGTAATTTACAAGCATTTACTAGGGGCTGCAGTTTGGTACCTAGAGAGTTAAAAGCTCCATGTGTTAATAAGTTGTCCACAATTCAGAAGATTTCTGTTTATCAAGATGCAAATTGTACAGTCTGGTTGGAGGAGAATAAGAGTGGATAAGAAGAACAAGAAATACCATCCCCCTCTGGACACACACCACTGATTCTTTTGCACCTACCAAGTAGAAGGACTTGACAAGATATATTTGTTTTTCAGTTAATATTCATAAAAGGTGTGAATAGGATTCAGAACTTTTTAGTACAAAGCAAATCCAAACAAAAGGAATACTCAAATTAAAACTCTTATTTTTTCAAGACACAGCAGCCTTTTCTAAGCTTTATTAGAAAATTATCATGCCAGCTGTCTCTTTTCCCTGACTGTTATTCACACAATATGCCTCTCTCTTGTTTCTTTTCAGCTTTGTACATGTATAATAATGAGTTTTCTAGAATGGAAAACCCAGTGGAATATTAAAACTGCAGAGAGCAGCTCTTTGAGTTAATTTCACCAAAGTGCATCACAACATAATACAACGTAGTAAGAATGAATTTCTAATAGGAACTCATTCATGGAAAAATTAATTAAAGAAAATATTATTGCTAATATAGCTTTTCATATATGTACTCTTATGTATTGGCAATAATAAAAGCTAAGCATCTTTAAAAAAAATAAACAACCAAACTGTTCATTATATACTTCTTGGCCTGTTACACGAGCAGTATCTTTTCACAATGTCACAGTAAAGAAACGTATGCTTAGAGATTTTTGAAATAAAAAGCATGATAGAGCTCACTCCCCACAGCTGTATTTTACCAAACAAAATAGTTTTAAAATCTGCTGTACTATGATCAAAATTAAAGTTACTAGAATGAGCCTTTCACAATGATATTCACTAAAAAACTGTAAGACTGCAATGGAATTTCCTAATGAACCAACAGAAGGATACAATGTCAACACATAGGAAGATTGGGCTATCCCATAATGAGAATGAGAAAACCTCAAGGAGTAAAGTTGTAGAGGTGGATGAAATTTAATGCAATGAAAGCTAGAGACTAATAATAAAATATTTTATAAGCCAGAATTACAGCAAAGAGGGAAGGAAGACTTATAGGGTGATATGGACCGAATTTCAAAACCAGCAAATGTGATCATAGGTAGAATACATCAATCAGTAGATTTCCAGAGGAGATTAAAAAATACTCCTAGGGGTGCATAAAGCCCTGACAAGGCCCTATCTGGATTTCTGTGTACCAAAGTGGATTGGAAAAGATACAGAGAAGTATATTTCAATAACTAGGAAGGGACATACTATCAAATAAAAGGAACTTGTAAGAATTGACTTGTTTAGAAAAGTCAAAAAAAACACCTGTAGATAAAAATAGTTGTTCAATGGAGGAAATCAAGCTAAATGTTAGTGCTGAAACAAAACCAAATGGCCATCAACAAAATCAAAATCAACTGGCCATGAAAAAAGTCAGCCTAGAGATTTGAAGGCTTCTAACAAGGGAATTAAAGCACAAAAACAGCAACCCAGGGCAGAATGAAATGCCAGCATGGAATGTAGTAGATTTTGAAAAGGTTTCATGAAATAATTGCCTGTGATAGAAGAGGACCAGGAATATGGTCCAGTAGATTCTATCCAACCCCCCATTTCTTCAAGTCATGTTCAGCTATGTAAATTATGTTCACTCTACATTAAGCAGCATAGATGCACCTCTGTTTCTCATAAAGACAAAATATTTTTCTGCTTTTCTGTAGTTCGATTTTCTCCTTAACAATGAATATTTTTTTTTTCTTAATGCTCAAACTTGCCTTCAATGGTTGCTCAAATAAACCACTTTTAGATATCTGACTTCTTGTCTTAGGTACTCACTGCTCCTAATGCACATTACTTCTGGAGCAGGACAACTAGAAGCAACACCAAAAGCAAGAAAACTTTGCCTGGGTAATAAAATATCAATCATGACAAATATAAGTTTTAATGTCCTTAAGCAAAGGAGAATTCCAACTTGAGGCCTTACATAAAACATCAGAACTCTTGATAGATCCCACATGGATCTCTAAGTTAACACCAATAGAAAACAGCTTTGTAAAGGAGTCAGCTTAGAGCAGATAAGGACATGAAGTATCCAGAGATGGCTACAGACTGTGGAAGCTGAGCTGGTGGGGATCGCTTCCTATTGTCCTGGGCACAGTAACATAAATAAAATTGGGGAGAAGATTTAAGACAACTGTGCTCAGAATTTCCACTAATCCCAGGCAACTACTTGTGAATCTCTGCCTAGAGGGTCCCTGAACAGCATGGAAGCTGCTGTGTACCCTTTGCTGAATTGCCTCTGCATCTTCATATACTGTGCCACATAAGGATATGACCAAACACACTGGTTCCTACCTTGGAGGCTTTTTCTGGGTATGCATACCCAAACTTAAAATTAAGATTTTAAACACAAGTTTCAAACGTTTAACCACATGCAGGAAAGCAATTAGTGAGCAGACATTGATCAGAAGGGGATATACTGCTATGATCACAAAGTCAAACCAGTTGTTGGCAAGCTGCTTCTTTCCTCTAGCCTGCCTATAAAAAAAAAAGAGACAACTAAATGTAAAGTGCTGTTCAGAATATCTGATAAAAAAACCCAAAAGTCAAACTATGGATAGATTTCCTGGAATACATTACAGATTGCTATTCATTCCTATGTCAGCTTTATTTAAACCTGTGAGGAGTCAAAGCAATCTGAAAAGACTCATTGTGTACCAAGTTACATATTTAAAAGCAAGTTTACAAATCTGTATTTTAGCCCTTTGTATCTTTTACTTTTATTTCATGACTATAGACATGTTCTTTTTGGTATTGTCTTAATATTAAAATTTCAGCTCCCTTAGGATGAATGACTTGTGCTCCAAATTGACTTTTTATCAATCATGTTAATTTGGAAAGAAGCTATTGGTTTGACTTTTTATTCATCATAGTCAAAAGTGGATTGTATTAGCCCTGTCCCATTTGCCCTTAATTAAAAACCATTGAATCCCCATATTAATTAGCAGAGCTGTTAGATATTTTACATCACTCTTTGCTATAGCAGATAATTAAAAGTCCCATTAATAAAATGCTGGTATTCATAATTTGTGTAAACCTATTATGAAACAATAAACCTGATTACATTAAATTTTGTTGGGTTTTTTTACGTGCTTGTTTATTAACATGATAGTGCTTTAATTCACAGGGTTATAAAGGTTTTGAAGTGGTGGTTTTAGTACCACTAAAGCACTATTCATTTAGTTCAAGAAACATCCAAGATGACTGACTTAAATACTTCTTGAAACATCCAAAGAAATAATTGCCACTATTGGAAAAAGAAGCCTTTGGTCTATGTGTTGTTTGGGAGGGATTTTTCGAGATTTTTTTTTTTGTGTGTGTGTGTGTTTTTTGTGACCACAAACCTTCATTTTTATTTATAATGCAGAACAAGAGACTGATTGATTGTTTCTTGTGCACAGGAGATGCAATCCAGAAGACAGCAACTTTAAATGACAGCTACAGCTTAATTGGCATCATCCAAGGGAAACTGTCCCACTGAAGCACTGAACCATCATTTCCCTCAGGCACCCTGGCCTTGCCACATCCCCACTCAGCAGCACTTTTGCATTTTCAGATCAAGTGCCTCAGGGCCCTTTGCTGGAAGATCTATGCCAAGGTCCTATGAAAGCATAAAGTCCAATGCCTTAAAACTTTTTGTCACAGTCTTTGATGGAAATAAAGTAGAGATTTATGTTCGTAAAAATTTGGACAGCTGACAATTGTCAAGGATGTTCAGATGACAGTGACAAGGTATTAAAAGCTGACTTAATCCTGCTTACCTTGTACTCACAGTATGTCTTCTGAGGATTAGCCATAAAGTCATTGGGTTATTCAAGAAAATTCAATTAATACAATTTGATGCATTTCAAAACTCTATCAAATTGGCTAAAAAGCAGTAGAATAATTTGTAGGGAAATTTATAGTCATGAGTTGCAAAGGGGACAGCAAATGACAAATCCATCCCCTGTAGATTCTTCTCTCTCTGCTTCCTTTTTAAACAGTTTTTTAAAAAAATCTCAGTCATTGATTTCAAGGGCCTACAAGACCTTCTGTGAAATTTGCTGTTACATCAAGTTACGAAAACCAATTATGTTAAATATTGCCAGCTCAAACCACTGAGTACTCACAAGCCACAAAGATGTCAATTCCTTTTCTGTTATGTTTTAATCCCAGGTTACAGTCTCTAATCATCAATTAATATTTCTTTGAGACAGTTTCAAAATATGCAGGTAAAATCCTAATTTCCAAGATTTTGACACCTTCTGTGTGAATAAGCATCCAGTTCTTTGATTTAAAGCAAAATACAATGACATTTCATTGCAGCCCTGGGAAAAAAAAAATCTAGGATGACATTCAAGAAGTCATCACAGTTTCCTCACTAAGGAAATTCATTTAAATTTCAAGTTTCAAGTAAAATCTAATTCTGCAACCCTGTTTAATTAAGCAATCTTTAGCTCTTTTCACTGAGGATTTGTTATTCCCTCCTGCATTCTCACTAAGACTGCTTAGATTTGCTGAGTTCAATTTTTATCACAGTTCTCTGGCTCTCTACCTCTGTCGTGTACTCCCAGGCAAAACCCACCTGTTAAAAAAAAGAACCCTACAAGCTTTCATTTGTAATAAGAGGTTAAAAATTAGAGAAAAGCAGCAGAAGTGTATGCCTACTCTGACATCCCCTCAGGAAATGTTGCAACTTTGGGAAATTTTTCAATATTATGAACTAAAGGCTCGGGCTGTCATTTCCGTGGGATCCGCTGATATTCTGCTGCTCTGACTTTTGTGCAAATGAAACTCTGTGTGGGTGAGAACTGTGTTTAAGTAGAGTGGCTGTGAATATATAAAATGCAGACAAGATGTTCTGCTGCAATTTAGTAATTTCATAAGGATTTGCAATTGCAAACAAACAGTAAAGAGACCTCAAAGCTACCTTTATCAATATGCAGGTGGAAGACAGTGAAAAGAGAATCTCCCAACAACAACCTCTCTTCCCCACTCACTCTTTCAACAAGAAGTAGAGTCCTGCCACAAAATATTGCTCAGGATAGCACTCATGTAAGTCAAATATGATAAGAAACGATGCCTATTTGATATATATATATAAAAAAAATCTTGAACTTATGTGCAATTCCTGAGTTGTGGTTTAAAGGGAAAAAAAGAGACACATTGTATTCTGATTTTACAGTTTACTGTTCTAACATTTAAAATTCAAAAAGGTGACTCACTTTCCAGTATATTTTCAACACAACGCAATATTTATTCTCTGAAATAATTCCTAGCATCCAGGTTTGATTTTCTCCAATACAAATATTTTGTAATCCTTTGGAAGTAACTATTGGCATAAAACAGTAAAGTATGTTATACCTCTTGAAATCTACCTAATATTTCCTACAAAGCCCTATTTCGAAGGATTTTTACTAGTTAATATACTAAACTTCTAAACTTAAAAAAAAAAAAAATCAGAAGTGTTTTAACCATTTTTCTAAAGAATCAAAACACAAGTTTTTTCAAAATAAAACTTGAGAAGTTTTTAAGCCCTGTATTTCAGCAGCAGGTAAAAGGAGGAAGAATCTTGGCAGCATCAGAATAACTGATTCTCAGGTATGACTTTTAACACCGTATCTAAAATCCATTTTTAACTGCATAAGCAATTAATATGCTGGTGCCAATTACCTTACTACAGAAGAATTTTCCATGCTTTTCTCTACTACTAGAGAAGATAGCAGTCACAATGAGTAAGATACAAGAACACAGTTTCAGAGTGTAGATTAACATTATATAATAACGTGGAGACAGCAGGGAACGTGGAGAAACTCACACCTCACTTATACTTTAAGCATGAATATTTAGACTCCCTTTAATTATTGCTATTTTTAAAATACCTTCTCTATAATCAGTTTCACACTGACACATGCTAGCTGTGCATATGACCCTTTACCTACAGCAACACTTCATTCATCAGCAAAATCCAGCCACTTCAGATGCAAGACAGCATCAGACATTTCATGACATGAAATGTACTTCAGAAGAGGAAGTAAAGATGATTAATTGGAGATTTGAGGGGAATTTTTGGAAAAATATAATTAGCTGGCACAGCCAAAACACTAGAACCAAATAACTCATACTTGTGAGACATAAACCTTGAGATATTTAAGTGAAAACAGGTTGTACACATTGCTGACTTTCCAAGAAACAAAGCAAGATGCCACTGACCTAAGTGTCAAGTATATCCCAAAGTAAATTGCAATAGTCATGCTTGTGTTTGTATAAAACAACTAAATCCTTACTCAGATAAAACAAATGCCTTCTTTTGATTAGATTTCATGAAATCCCCAATGATTTCTTCAAGACTAAAACAATACAACCATTTTACCCAAGAAAAACAGACACAGAGTGGTGGGCACTACATCAACCTGAACTGACCCCCTGCTTGTTCTATTTGAATCAAGATAGATGACTGGGACTATCAGTCTAAGTCCACATTAGTACATTTCTCTCCCTTCAGCTATTTTAACTGTTCCACAGAACACAACTTAAGGCATTGTTTTTATTAAATAGGCTCCAATAAAGATAATCAGAGTAGCAACCCGTGCTGCGATAAAGTAATAAACAGAGAAAAGAAATTAAAACAATAATTGAAAAACCTGGAGAGCTATAATGGCTTTTTATTAGAGATGGTATGGACTGTATGCCAATTAGGTGGCAAAGTGAAGTTGAGTCTCTCACCCTGTACATGCACACTGTCAGTCATCCTCTCAGCTCCTTCTCCAGTTCAGCCCTGTAGATACTCATTAAATGAAGGGGCCTTAAGTGAGGAGATGGTGAAGTCAAACAAGCATAAACCAGTTGAGTAAGCATGCTGAAAACTTTAAACCAAGCTCAGGAGATCTTCCACCTGGGATGCTGGAATGCCAAAAAAAGAAAAAGGAGTATTTGGAGTTGGGACTGTGGGTCTTGTTCTTTCTACTTCTATGGATTCACCACTCTTCAAGCCAGAGTAATCTATTTTCTGTAAGGTCATTGGGCAAGGATCAAAGCCTCTTCCAAACTATATTCTGATATTTGCTATTGAGCTGTATAATTGCTAGAGATTACCTTCCCTACCTAAAGTCAGGCTTTGATAGCTCCTGAGCATAGTTCATTGCTTCATATATTTCAGGATGATAAAACTTTTCACTGCCTCTACCTCAATAATTTTTGCAACAACATCTCTGTCCAGCTTGACAGGAGGCTAATGCAGATTAATTTTGTTCAGCCTTTACCCTTCAGCCTGCCTGCACAAATATCCTCACCAAAAGTAGAACTCCACAGCAAGCCCCACATGGCTGTAATGATTCACAGCTGCTCTACAGTTCCAAGGCACTTTTGGGAGTAGCTGTAGGGGCTTGCAGGTTAAAGAAATTTTGCTTTTCTAATGACTGCAGAGGCGCACAGATGTGGATTAAAGAGCCCAGCCAAGTCTCACTCATCTGGTGACAGCCAATTCCTTCATTCTGCACTTCTTTCAAGGCAGTTTTTAAAATCATCTGCATCTATGAAAAAATACCCAGCGTGTATTTCAAGGAGATATTTAGAATCACAGTTTGTCAGAGGAAAAGTGGGTAGAAATCTCTGCACCCAAAGAGTGGATGGCCTTTCAAGAAACTTTAGAAACAGACAAACACTTTCTGCCTTGATTTAAAACCATAGAAGAATTCTGATCTGCATGGGGTTACCTATTAAACACCTACTATGCCTAAAGCAGGCCACTGAGACAACTAATCAAAAAGCCATTAAAAGATTACCTGTAAATTGCTATTTCTGCATTTTTGACTAATTATAGAAGCACTTACCTAAATAAGTCCCCCTACCTCACCTCCAAAAAAGGTTTAACTTTTCTGTGTATCCTGCTTATCAACATTAATCTTTGTTATGATGGGTCCAGAAGAATTTGGGACGTTACTGTCATATCCCAACATCTGCCTCCACAGCTCACTCCACACTCCTGCTGCCAGCTCTGCCTCATAACAATCTGAGGAGCCCAAACTGCAGGGTGAGCATCACTGAACACCATCTCAAACAGCAAAATGGTCTTCACTGACAGGGTCTGAAAAAAAGATGCTCAACTACAGATCATGCCATCACACAAATTCCCTCCTGTTCTCTTCTAATGTAACTGGCAGTTAGATTTAAAAGCTCAAAATAGAGTCTTTTTTTCCTGTCTTCACCACAGAGAACATATTATCAAAGAACAAATTATTCTAGCTTCTGATCTAAAGCACATTCTTTGAGAAGCACAGCAACACCATGTGATATCACAGAACTTTATTTTCTCTGGCATCCAGCTCAGAATATTCCTTAAAAAAATTATGGCCACATTAAAGGGAGTCTTTTGTGACAAGGAGACAACTGGCTGGAAGACCAGAGGTGAATCTAGTTTCAGGCTGTGCCAAGGCTACAGATTTCTGCCAGATTTTATCCATGACCACTGCAGCTAACAACTGGTTAAATTCCTGCAAAATTACCTACTGTGGGAAGAGTTCCCTAGCACACTCATAATTTAAATCTTGCAGAAAAGGATAAAATACAGCAACTGTTATGCTATCCTGGGGAAGAGTTTCTACAATATACATAGACCTAGTACAGTAAGCTAGAAACTGATTCATTGTATAAAACTCTAAAATTATTACTCTTGTTTATTCTGTTTGTCTTCAAATTTAAAAAATTTGGCTTCTCTAACTAAAAAAAAAAAATCTATCCTTCAAAGAAATTCAGCCAAATGATATCTTGCAGGTCAAAAATGCAGAGAGAATTCCCTATTTCAGACGTTTATATAGAATATGACATTGAAAGATATCCAACAAACTTTAGATTAATGAATGCCTAATTTGCCACCTTATTGCCTGGAGTCACTCTTGTAAACTGGGCTGCAGAATGACAAAGTAGGAATAAAATAGGGTGAAAAGAAAGGTCAGAAGCAATGCTGAATCAGACCTCCCAGAGCTAGCATCTGAGCTGGTATCATCACTGCACACAGCAGCCCCAAAATGACTCATTCAGAGCAGGACTGTCTCAGTACCTGCAGCCTATTTTCCATCCATCGGCTGGAAAATCTATCCTGGGATAGCTGAGATGCTAATGGAATATTTTTCCATTCAAAAGAGAGCTTGGCTTTGAGTGCTGTGATAGTGACTTTGCAAAGGTTGATTTACCAGTGGTCTAAGGAGGCAAGAGTACCACTTTAATTTCCACTATAAACAACATAAAAGGATTTATTGGAGTCATCCACATGGATATTTCTAACACTACTGAGTCAGACGAAAAATTGGAAAAATTCTTGATTTAGTTTTAAGAAATATTCAAGAAAATCTGAGTAAATAGCTAACCTTTAGAATTCTTATATTTACCTCCTTTAGAATTCTTACAGTTACCTTATCACTAGGCAACATAAAACACCTAATTTTGAATTGTGATACTACAACTTAACTGGAAGAGGTTTTGTTTTCAATAAATTTTATAGAATATTTCCTAAGAAAGAGCTCTTCCCAAAACAAATTCAGTTCAAGGCATTTTAATTTTACGTGAAGGCTTTCCTGAACTTTGACTACAATACATTACTGAATTAATTTCATTTTTTGTCAATTGTAACCCAATACCTAGATTATGGCTGGACTCTATGATCTTTAAGATCTTTTCCAACTGGAATGATTCTATGGTTCTGTAATAAAGGGATGGTTCTCTCAGATAAAGGGGCTCATATGGCTCTAGACTCTGCAGACTGGCTGCAGTAGATGGCAAAACAGCTGTCAATCTTAAGATAAAACAAAAAAGAACCATTAAAATAAGCAAAAATGTGTTTTTAATAAACTGTGTCTAAACTTTCTTATATGCATCATAAGCTTTTGTATCCCCAAGAGAGCTTATTAGATTCAGATAAAATGTTTAACAAAATTCCTATCACCTAACTACTTTAAGCTCCATTAATCATTTTAAATTCCACCCAAATCATGAGCAAAAATTCTGCTCAGATCTAATGAATATAAATGCTTTCCCTTCCATAGCTAAATTTCTTGGGCTGAAGTTTTACAAACATTTAATGGGAGATGTTCACAGAAAATCCATTAAACAAATAAAAGGTTGTGTGTGCAATTTTCCTGTGCAATATGTGGTGTGGAAATTCATCCCCTTTATTGCTTAGCATTTTCTTTTCAAATACCAGGCTTGGATTTTAAGTATTTAAAAGTCATTCTTTTGATATTTTTTATTTCATGTATTTTTTTACATCTCTTCACTCATAATATCACTTTAAACTTATTTCCATGCAAATGATTTTGAGCCCTCCCCAGCCAAGCCAAGAAAAAAAGATGAGGAATGGCACAGAAACCACATAGGTCAGCAGTGATGATCTATGGACAAGTATATTAATTCATTCACCTGGATCTTTCCATAGCATATATAACACTTGAATGCAGATGTTTTGTGCAAGATTAAAGTAGCAAGTCCTACATTTGTTATTAGCTAAATAAACATCACTTAATTCTGGCAATTTTGATTCTGTCTCTCAAACTCTGAAATCTTTGATCAGAAGCTTTCTCTTTCTTCCCCCCTGAGGTCCACAGACCCTGTTCCATTTTATAATCTGTATTTATATTGAGCTGCTACTGGGTATCACTTAATGCCATGGGTATAAATGACAGAAGTATGCAGATGACACTTATTTATGCATTAAACTCTGACCAGCTGTCCCCGGGTAGGATGACACTAACAACTTGATGAAAGCAGCTGGGGCTGAAGTGAAACCTCCATCACAAGATAGCAGATTAGCTCCGGATTAATGGTGAAGGCACTAAACTGGGATTTGAGAATTCTTTGCTCAGTTCCTGTTTCTACTCCATTTGTGACCTTAAGTAAACCACCCTGTCCCAGAACCCCAAGAGGTAATCAGACACCCAATTTTCCAAGGATTTCAATGTCATTTAGGTTTCCTAACCACAGTGCATCTAAAACCTAATTAAACTTGCCAGATCAAACCTGAGCCTAACCAGTCACCAGCCAGTTGTACCAGTACATGTCATTATGGGAGTCTTTTCTTCTGTCAAGGCTATGGCAGGGATGTAACACCTCAGTGACCCTGCTGGACTCCTCTCAGTAAGACCAGGAGCCTGAGAAACCACCGTGGCATTCAGGCTCACAGCACAAAAGAACAGCTCTCGTGCAGAGCTAAATGCTCTTTGAGGCATCCACAAAATGTATTTCTGGAATACTACAAACAGATTCAGCTAGATGGAAAACCAAAAGAGGAGGCAAAGCAGTTAACCTGAAAAGAACTCTGCCTTCTCAGAGTGAATAAAGTATGAAATCTCCAGTGCCACTTAAACAGCAAGTGCAGGAATAGAAACAGCTGCACAAAGCAGCTTCTTCCATCCTTTTCTGACTAAGTATGCGAAAAATTCAGGACTACTCATATTCAGAGAAACACAAATGCAAGACCTTCTTTGGCATATCACCTATGGGAACTCCCTCTTCACAAAAGCTGAGTGTCTGGCTCTCTCGACTAGGTAGGATGTTTTTAAAAGATCAAGAAGATTCAGCACCCAAGTGCAAGAGAAATAAAGTAGAAGCTTTATGTTTAACTCTTAAGCCTTTTGTGAAAATCCCAGCCAGCCTTCTCAGGTGAAATACAACTTTGACTTCCTAACTCCTAACTTTGCTCATACTTTCTGTATTAGCAGTAAGAACTCCAATAAAACTCATCCATGCAATAAGCTCATCGAAGCTGAAGAAATTACATAGATGACTACTTTGGTCTGCTGTCTCTTAATTACTTCTTTCACATTCAATTGACTGTGTTTTAGCCAGCTCTACAAAACCAAAGGTTATTGTAGAGAGAGTAACTTCCCCAACACAGACACACTGGATTTAAAGCATAGTTATATCTAGATGAGCATCTCTGTCCCTGCAGAGGAGCACAAGGTGGCTACTCTGTGGCACAGCTGGACCATGCAGAAGGTTCTCTGCAGGTCTGAAGATTTGCAGCTGGGAGGAGTTTGGCCACGGGCACAGGGCAGAAATGCTGCCAAAAATTCCCTCCTAAAGTTAGAGGAGGATGAACACTTCCAGAAGCAGCGTTTGGTTTTTCATCTGCAATGGCACATTTTCTTTGAAGAGTCCCCTGGAGACACATCCTAGCTAGGAAGCATCTAATACTGCCAATCTCCTCTGGGGTAGGGAGAGGCAGAACTTCCATAGTTACAGCGAGGGCACAGGGACACTTCCTGACCTTGTTGGATGTGAGGATCTACACAAATCTCAGGCACGCAGAAAGTTTTAAAGGTTATATCCCTAGAGTCTTATTCAGGACAGAAAAAAAGTTTTCCCGGGCTGCAGAAATTCTGTGCATACACTGAAGGGAAGAACCACGTGCAATTTCTTGGCCTTATACACCCCAGATGTATAAAAAACAAGACACACATTTAGGCACTAGTGTATTTCTACCATCAAATAATTAACAAGTCTGAGCAAGTTTTTTTAATAGAAAACTCATTTCATTAGACATCCACGAATAAGTTTAAGGTTCAAGAGCTAACACTCAACAGCAGGTCATGCAAATCTTCTCAGAATTGCCCACCCACCACAAAACACTTCCATGCTTCCATGAAACTCTCTGATCCACCCTTCTATACCCCAGAACAGGACCTGACACCTCGTCCTTCCCTCTTCAGTTCTTTCCTGTATACTAAGTGTATTGTCCCTCCTTTCTCCAGAAACCACACAGCCATTCCCTTTGGTTTTGAGCTCTCTGAATTTAAACCCCTAGTGAACACCTCACTCATCCAGTCTACTCCTTCAACATCCTAATAATGCATGGAAATCCACAGAATCCTCTCACCTTCTTACTACTCTCTATCATCAAGATTATTCTTTAAACTTTATATACTTTGAAGCTTAGAACACAGTGTAAAATGAAGCATTTCCCAGATCCAGAGGTGAAAGGGAAGAGAATTAGACACTTATTTAGATAACAGTTTAGGATTTTTCTAAATATAATTGCCTCAAGCTTTGGGCAAGAATTCAGGATGGGTTTTCATAACTGTTCAGGAAAACCAATATGATATTTTAGTTGTTCCTAGCACACCCACTCAATATTTCTTTGTACTTGCTCAAAACTTGGATTTGCCATTGTTTTTAATGGGTTCACATTCAAACAAAGAAATAACTGTCACATAAAATATTTATAAGAGAACACAGAAACCAAATAGAAGTAAGGAGGTTTACTACTACTTAAGCCACATTAAGTAGATATGATGGCAGTGGAGCCAAAAGAAAACTAACAGTGTAATTCCATATGGTAAATCTGGTAGGGAGGCTTATATCCTATCTTAAAATTCTTTACTACAGCAAAGGAGAACAAATCTTTGTGTGCGTGTGTTTGTTCCTATAAAGACATAATACTAACATTCTGCAGAATTTTGAAAATTCTTATGTCTCTACATATCAAGAAGAAGGAATAGCCCATTTTTTCCTTTTTTTTTGTTTTCTCAGTATAGTCACAGTATTTGAGACTTGCATAGCTGGAGCCCAACAAGATTTTGTACATTACAGCTTCTAACTGTAATCCTCAACTACTTCCTTTAGATTTTAAATACATACATAAATAAAACTGGAGCTGAAATTTTAAAATCCATTTTTAAAATCCTTCTCTCAGGAACATAACCTGGAGTGATAAAGAACAAGGCATTTATCTTCATTTGCAGGGAATGGCATAACACAACTTACTCTGCTTTGCTTTGACACTTGTGAATGTGCCAGCACCCCAAACGTATGAAAATCAGAACTGCTATTGTACTCCTCAGCACCTCTCTCTCTCCTTTATACATATATATTTTTTTTTCATCTTCTAAAAGGCACAAACAACCTGTCAGATATATTCAAGCATATGCAAAATTCTAACTAGACAGACAAAAATAATCTTTGTTCTTTTCCCCATGTGCTCTGTAGGAGTTTTGTCTTGTTTATATGATTGATCAGATTGAATTTTGCTTCAGTAAAATTATTTTTCAAACACATACACGCAGTTTGAAAGAAGGAAAACATTGGAGCCAGACCTTTCACCAGACAAAGCAGAGGCAATACAAGGAAGAACTGTGAAGTTCAACAAGCTCATAAAATGCCCCACCAAATAACACTAGAATGTTTCTGTGAAATAATGTGGGGTTCCCAGTACCCCAAGTTACAACCCAACAAATTTTCCAGGGAAAAAGAAATAAAACGAAACACAAGATTTCTATCAACCATTCTATTCTCTGACAAATTATATTCAAATAGAAAATGAAACCTAAGGAAAATTCCAGTATAAGTTAAAGCCAGCAATGAATGCATCAGTCACCTTCAGAAAAGGTTACATTTCTTTTGGTCAATCTTTGCTATGCTGTAATAACAAGCATACCAGAACTTCCCATGTATTCCTCTCCATGTTTTCTCTTTCATATGACCTTATGCAAACACCCTGTATGCATCCTTATTTTGCTGAATTTATATCTGAATATAGCCATGCCTCTTCTTTGTCAGCAATGAAGGTGAAAAGTAGTCATACAACTGTACTACTTGAAAGATAGTTTCTGGCTTTTTTCCTTGGCAACCTTTAAAACAATTTTTTACGTGTTCAAGATTACTTCTTGGACCTTATCCTTCAGCTTTGTTGGTTTCATTTGGCTGTGGGCTTTTTATTTAGTTTTATGACCTGCATTATTTCTACATCTCAAACCTCCACGTCAATGGGTGATTGAGGCATGGACTGCACACAGATTTAAAATCACCAACTATTAATTTCTTTTAACCCACAGCAATTCTTCTTTTTTTTTTTACCACAAATGTACTGCAAAGTCTACACATTTCCTCAGCAAAACTTACTTTTTAAAGCACATATGTAAAATAATCACTTTTACTTTCTTCATTTTATTTGTGAATTAGATGCAACTTTACAAACTTTTAGGGTCAGAGGGTTGAATTCCATGAAAGTGGAAGATATCACTACAACACTGCAAACATTTCTCTACAGATTCCCAAAGCTAAAATTGCACCTCATCCTCATTTTTCCCTTGTGAGGATGTGTGTATTCTGCTAATCATAGTTGTCACCACATACTCTTCACTGCTGAATGATGGGTTAAAGGATTTTTCATTCCCAAAATAGCTATGATTTTAGAAGTGTGCTCATCAGCTCGTTTAGACAGTGCAATTTCACTGAAGTCAATCTCTGAAAAAGTATTAAGAAAAAACTTTGGAAAAGCAGTGTGTAGCAACAGTGCAGTAAACTAATGGTCTTCTGCCTAAACTATTTGTTGTTTTTCCAATACATAACTTGCTCATTTTTCTAGACAGAATTTTTTAGTCTTTTACAAATAACTCATAATACCAATAGTACTCCACACAGCAGGAGTCACCATCTTTAACATTCCCTTTTTTTTTTTTTTTTTTTCTGAATGATACTGGTGTTATCTAGAAGTTTAAAGGGGAATCATGTAATTTCTTGAGGGAAAAAAAGGTTTCTTTTTCAATGTTTTCCAGATACCCACTCTTTACTCTCTGGCACTCTGGGTGACCTTAGGCATTTCAGCTGACCTCTGTAAACCTCAGTCAGCTCAGCTAGAAGACAGAATCCCTTTGAAAAACAGATGTTACATTGGTGCTGAGTTTACTTGAATAAATACATTTAAAATTAAAAGAAAGCTACGACTGTTCAATGACCTTTCAGTATGCTTAATGTCAAGGGCCTTTCTTTTGGAGACTAAGTGTCTATATGGAATTGATAATGCAATTTAAAAAAAGGGAAAAGAAAAAAAAAAATCAAATTTTAACAGCTCACACAAATGCAGAGCTAGGGATTGCATTTTCATTCATGTTCTGTGCTTTGGCTATATCACACCTTTTGCCTTAGCCTATTTCAACATGATTTATTTATAATACTGTAATACCTTGTATTCATGCAGCTTTTCATTTAAAGTTTTATACTTATGCTGGATCTTTCAGAATGAAAATACATCTAAACTTACTCGCATGCAAACAATACACCGTAGACAAAAATCCATAACAATGTGATGAATATTATTAAAGAACAAATTAACAAAGCTAAGAAACGATGTTGGGTATATGCAAAAAAAAAAAAAAAAAAAAGAAGAAATTAAAGAAAAATACAGTCTTATGTAATAAGGATACAATCTCCTGTAATATCCCCAGGCCCTGCCACCTGAGCATGGATGTTTGCACTTGTCAGGTACCAATTCCACAGTCTGCACTGAGCAGCTGTGAACCACAGGCAGAAAGAGCAGAGCAGAGCTTGGTGGCTGGAATGACTGACACCCCCAGGGCTGGGGTAATGCTGGCAGTGGCTGAAGGAGCCCCTCAAGTGGGCAGGAGGAGGTGTTCATCACCTCCTCTTGTCAGTGACTCAGCATGTACACATACATGCATATTTCACTATGGTTCCAGTTTAACCTCTCCTGGACTTTAAATCCTTTAAATCACAGCCTGCTCTTTTCATGGTTTTATTCCTCCATTTTGGCTTTTTAAGGCAAGAGAGTACAATGTTACAAGAAAGAAAAAAAAAAAAAAAAAAAAAAGTCCAGCAAATCAGGATTATTTATTCACCTAATAACTGAAATTAGTTTCCTAGCAGTAACAGGTTTGGTGCCTGGCTGACTTGATGCTCATCCCCACTGAAATGCAACAGACTGATGTGGCAGCTTTTGCAGAAAGCACAGCTCTGCTTACCCACTGAGCTATTGAACAGGGAGGGTGGAAACCCCAATGGACCAACAGTGCCTGGAACCTTCCCAATTGGCCACCTCCCACTTCCTTAAGGAGAAGTGGAGTACATGGTCCAGTTCTAAAGAAGGTTTCCTTCTCCTCTAGCACTCTGAACCTCCCAGTTCACAGCCCAGATATCTATCTAAGTCAATTAAAAGCAAAGCAACACCAAAAAGCTTTACTGTCTTTTTTTACTAATACATCCATACACTCTCACTACCACAAATAGCAGTTTTCTGAGTTTTTGGGCTATGTTTAACCACGCAGTTCCCTAGAGAGACAGAGAAAGAAACCTTGAGAAGGCTCAGGAGGCTGTGTAATGAGGAAAAAAAGGTCACCACCCAAGCACATGTTAAGAATCTAAGGTTGGGTTCAACCTTTAATATATTGCATAGTATTTTAACACAATTATTCTTATAGTGTAATAGTAGTATATTAAAAATGTCTTTTGGAATAGCAAAGCACAGCAGAGCCACAGGCACAGTTGTGAATTTCTTCATGAAGAGACTGTCATTTTCAGTGTTTGAAGACCTCCTGGCATATAGATTGTATTACCAAAAATAAACAAAAATAGTGATTATTAATAAAGAGGGATAATAAGTAGGAGTTATGTTACAATGCTACTATTAAACAAACAAAATTACTGTAGTCTTAATGCATACTCTTTGTTGTCTTCCACTGGCTTGAATACTATGTGTAAAGCCAAAATTGTATGGCATTCTTAATAAACAAAGTACTACTCCTGCTTTGCAGCCTTGCCAAGAGCAGCTGTCTTTATAACTTGAAAATTCTGAATATTTCTGAATAGTTCTCTGGAGACTATTAACTGAGTTAAAAGTCTCTGTTCTACATTCAGATACCTGAATATCTGAATAATATCTGAATATCTAATTGCCCACACACTCAGACCAAAGTATCCTAACTTACAAAAGTATTATCACCCTATCAAAAGCCATGTTAAAGTTGAGGTAGACAACCCCTTTCCCCATTATTCAAAAATCTCTTTCTTTACATAGAAGACAATTAGGTTGGTTAAGCGTTCAAACACCTTCCCCTTTACATGCCCAGAAATTTCTTCCAAAGAGAACGTGCTCCATGCTTTTCCCAGGATCCAAAGTGAGGTCAGCTAGCTTGACGTAAACCTCTTGGCAAGATGGGCACAACATTTATCTTTCTCACCCAGAACCATCCCTCATTTCCATGATCTTTCAAAGGTGACAGACAGTAACTTCTACAGGTCATCAGCCAGCTCTCTGACCCCTTGGATGCTGCCCATCTGCTCCCATGGCCCCAGTTGGGTCAAGTTTCCTCAAGTAATCCCCATCTCAATCTTCATCCACTGCTGGCAGCTCTCCTTGAGCCTTCTCTAAACAGCTTCTAAAGGCCTGAGACACCTTGTCAGAGAAGAATGAGGTAACAAGAAATGCAACGATTGATACTGAGATCATTGACTGCAAAACCAAACCCCACTTGCATTGGGAGAGCTGTCACACCAGAAATACAATTATCACAATCTAAGAGTGGCCATTAAGCTTAACATTTGTCATGTGCAAAACATTTCTTTATGCTGTCTGTGTCTCACCATCTTATCATTTCCTCACACCAGAGGGGATCAATCAATTTCATAAGCAATGTCTTCCAGGCTGGTTTTGAGATTAAATGGTTGGATAGCATTCCCAGCACCTTAATCCTCACACATGCTCATACAAGTTCAGCTGCAACAATTTTGACATGCAGGTCATAAGGTTGATTTCAGAATCACCAAAGCAGTTCATAAGGTTAATTTGATAACATCCAAACCTGTAATCTGCAGTCAGATGAAGTAAGGACCTCCAGCTGCACAGGTGGTACAAAGATACCCACGCTACCCTCAACAGCTGGGGAACAAAAAAAAAAAAAAAAAACCAACAACATTGTTGTAGTAAATTTGCAATGTCTACACAAGCCCTTTGAAACGAGACACACGCAGACCTCCTGAAAGACACAAAAGCAGTCAAAAATAGAAATACAACTGTCTGCTGTGATCTACATTAAATAATGTCTCATATGCAATCATGCCTATGGTTTTGCATTAATTTCATTTCCCATAATAGGTTTATAATTTGTACTGCTGAATTCTCAGACATTAATATTAATCTAAGACAGCACAAAAATCAGAGGTTTATTTGGAATCATATATTCACTGTACTGAAGTGTTATCCCTCATAACTGCAGCCTCTCAAAACCAAGGTATCAATGCATTTCTGCAGTGCAAAAAACAAGTGCAAATAACTGCATCTACCTTCTGTTAAACTCTGTTACTGCAGAGTAAATCTGGACAGATGATTACCCCAAAAAAATTCCTACAACACAGAAGTCCACACTCTCTGACACACACCCAAAAATAGCTGAAAGGACCTAATTAGGACACTGTTGAATGAGCATACAGGCACCACAGGAGTGAATAATTGTTTTCCTGTATCTAGAAAAAATTGCAGCTTTCATAGATTCCAAAAGCTAACTGGTGTGTATCTCTTCCCAACCTAGAAAAGTGTTGCCCACCTCTCTGTGGCAGCAGAGTTTAGTTTTCCCTCTCCTTTTACCCACCCTTTTTCTTCAATAGTTTCTGAATTTCCAACAGACAAATCCCATACTCAAGCTGTTCCAGAAGAGCTCTACACTGTTCCCATTTTCTCCTAAGAACCCTGCTACATTTGCTTGTTAATATTTCTTCTGTAGATTCCCTGTAACACGTTGCCTGTGTACTCTTCATTATGTTCTACCAGGCTTCTTGCCCCATTTTCTGTGTCTAATTCTGAGGTTGCCATGGTACCATAGTAAGCACCAGAAGTAAAGACTAAACAGTAGATCACCTTTTACTGCACCACCCTTTTACTAAACAGGACATAGACAAACTGAATAGGTTTTTTTCCAGCTATTTAAAATGCTTATTTTATGCTGGTATGCCTAGCTCTTTTAAGCCAACAGGAATTGCACACTGATAACTATAGATTTTTCTTTTTCTTCTTTGTTTCTGAAGTATAACCTAAATGTAAAAAGCTTCCTAAAATATTTGCCCCTTCATGCTTTCACCTTTTTTCTTATTTGCAATCTTCCACTGACTGAGACCATTCCCAACAAGATACATCCAATTTCACTAAGAACATTTTGCAACAATAACCTTTGCTAGACAGCATTCTTTTTCCTAGAAGCAAGGGAAAGAAAAAGAAAACCCACACCAGAACAACACAACAGATTTGAACAGCAGGTAAGTAATGGGTGGGTATGGGAAACACAATCCTAATCACCACACTCTTCTCTCTTGCTAGACTCTCATCAAGACCACAACAAACCTATCATTTCGAGCCCAGATGATACCAGATTATTAAAGGCATAAGGATCTTGGCAAGATACTGGTAAATATCTTAGAAGATCAACTGATATTTCAAAACTCCCATGAAATAATATTAAAAGCCTGGCCACTGCCATCACAGAATCTTTCTGCTAAGAAATGCCTTTCAGTGTGGAATGGGGAATAAAAAATTCAACTAAATGATGCTTGAAAAAAGCTCCAGTTCTATTTATGCTCTTAGTACTAAAAAGGTTGTACAAACAATTAACAATTTTAGACTTTCACACACTCCACAAAGAACTAGCAGATTTTTTTAAAACAGCACACATAGACATAGAAGCACACTCAAATACACCTTGCAGGAGGATATGTCAACCAGGCTCCAAGAAGAGGAGGATTTCTTTAATGAGATCAAAATCTGGGGATCATGTTGTGTTTGCCTGAATCCACAGAATATTCTTTCCACCATTGTTTGTTGAAATATGAACATTCACACTAGGAATGAGGGGTAGATGTTCCAGCAGTGATAAAGAGAAGCACTTCTCTCAGTCTTGCACAGCTGTGACAAAAGTCCTTCCAAGTCACTTCACTACAAGCAATGACTACAAGTCTGCAAGTTTCTTTACTAAAAGCAGCACGCTGGAGGCAAGAGAAGAGATAAGCTGTGGAGGGTCTTCAAAAATTATTCATAGACTTTCTACTAACAGTTTTAGTAGAACTTTTAACATGAAACAGCTTGCAAAATGAGATCATCAGCAGAGCATCAGCTTGCATCAACTAAAATCCTTCTGCAGGTTTCATGGTACATGCAATGGGCATTAGCATCGCTCAAAGGGTTTAAAGAAAGGACTGTAGGAAGCTGGAAAATGCAGATATTTCAAGCACAATTCAGGGTTTAACTGTTGCTCATGGTTAATTTGTTGTGCAATATAAACTGTTTAATTCTTGAAGGGAATAATTTGTATTATTTTCTCATTATAAGACCCAATTTGGTATCCATTAAAAAAAAAAGAATGGTTAGATTTTAACCTATTATTTCTTTAGCAATGGGACACTACATGATTGACAGCACAATTACCAGTGCAAAGTTTTTGATATGCCAAGTAATACTTAAAATAGAACTTTAATATTTTTCATGTACAGAGATGTGGGTTTTGTAACTACCTAGTTTTCTGTGACTCAAGAGATCTTTCCAGGTCCAAGAAAAATCCCTTTAGAACTTGATGTTTGTGATGAAAGGCGTGCACATAAGAGGCATTCTACCTTACCATTATAAGGTTTGTGAAATTAATGTTTCCATTACATTCAGAGTACAGTCATACTTTCTGTAAGATTTCATGAACTTAAAAGAACCTTTTTTATTTGAAACATATTTGGAGCCTTTTTTATCTAATGATACAACGAGGTATTTCAGGCCTAAATTTCCATATCTCCTTAAAATAAAGTTAGTATGTGGACATGTAATGTTCATGTTCAGTTATTTCTCCCCCTTTAGTATTATTTTCCTCCTTTGAGCCTTACAGATACATTTGGACAGCTGGGAAGCCACTGAACCAGTTTCTCATATTGAGGTTCATCTATTAGTATCAAAAACACACTAATTATTTAGTTAGGAAATATCTTAATTTCATTTTTAGACTACAATCTTCAGTTTCACTATTAACAGCTCATATTTCTGTTCACTTGCCTGTGTGGGCTCTGCAGAATGTGACCCTTCCCTTCTTTCTTCAAAAATATTCTAGAATATTATAAGCATTGCAAATGGAACAGCATTTATATTGTGCCCTTATTTGGGGAATTTGACTCAGAAATGTTGGGTAAAATATACATTGATTGCAGTGGGGTTTAGATTGAGCTTTGTTGTTCTGAAATGGCAGAAGTCTTCTTCAGACATAACGCACAAGAACATTTCAAGTTTTTAATTGAAGTTATCCCCTTTTAATTTGACTAAAACCTCAGCTAATTATCATGGCTAATCATCTACAGCTACAGATGAAAAGCACACAGCTTGGTCACTGATCTACCAGAGCACTTAGGCAAAGCACATGACCTTAAATAAATGAATAATCTCCCTAAAGTCCCTAGAAGCATCTTTGAAGGTCTGTGCATCTTGCTGCACAGAGATCCAAAGCAAGGTGAAAACTTCCTGTATTCACATCAGTGTAAAGTTAAATGACTGGAGAGGATTTACATGTGGACAAAGATGAAAGCTGTGGGAGTTTCTCTCATTGTCCTTGTAGGAATGATTCCTCCTTACATCCCCCTCTGCAGTGTTTCATCAAATCCTCTACTTAGTGAGGCATCTGCCACTTCCCTTTCAGGACTATTCAGGCTAATGTATCACTGCTGAGAATTTTTCCTTCAAGCACTTACAGCAAGAAAGAAATCCAGCATGGGATTTCTGGGCTTGTCTCATTAAATCAGTTTGTTAATATATTGTTTCAGATGCACAGGCATCACTGAGGAATTCCTTAGTATCTCTGACACTAGTTAATTATCATCATAAACCTCATCTGGAGGTACTACAATTTGTTCTTTGCATTTTCCATCTAGGTGAAGGACACAGTAGCTGCTGTTTTAGATAGAACTAGGAAACAGATGTCAGAGAGATTTTGGCCATCCATCACAAGAGACTGCTATGGATCCCATAGAACAAATACACAACTTCAGAAGGGCACAGTCTGGTTTGCATCTTCTTTCTCCTCAAGCTATTACAAATCTTTACTTTCTGCTCTTTCTCCATTCTTAGTTTTTACTGTTTTTCATCACAGTTGCTGACAGAACTTCTCCATTTCATTATGGAGGACAGCAAATTTCCTCATTCTTCTAATCTGTTCCAGTAGAAGAGATCAAACTCACAAACCCTGCTGAGAAACTCTTCTATCTGCTTCAGCTTTTCTACTTAGAGCCACAGATCCTGAGAACTGATGCTTTGACAACTGCAAAAGACAGTCTCAGTTTATTATCTTATACCAAGATACATGGCAACTTTTAAGACTGATATCAGTGCTGTTCAGCCTTCAAGATTAAGTCTTGAATTTCCCTGGATTTTTTTGAGGACACAAGGAAAAGATTACAACAGCATCTTCAGTAGCTAACACAGGCAAAGAGAAGCTGCAAGTGTCCTAACAATGTGCCTGCAACCAGAGAGGACAGTTCAGCCTTCCAGCTGTTCAGGGAAGAACAAATCAAGGAGCTTCAGTGGTTCGGGGTTGGTTTTGGTTTGTTTTTTTTTTTTTTTTGGTTTTGTTGTTGTTTTTTTGTTTGTTTGGTAGTTTGGGGTTTTTTTTACATGCTATCAGGTCTTTTAGTAAATTCTTCTGGAAAATCAAGTGCTTTCCCATTCTTGGGCTGTTTGACTTCACCTGCAATACCATCTCTGCCTTTGGATTGGCCTCAGTGAGCTGCTCTTCACATGGCTGCTCACCTCATCCAGGCAGGAAATATCTGGGATACAGCTATTTGGATTAGAAGCAAGTGGGATATACAGTTGATGACAACCTGTGCATTGCTGGCATTTAAGAGAAGCTCATATCCAGCAAGGCACTTGACTCTGGGATTTCTGGGCTTGTCTCATTAAATCAGTTTGTTAATATATTGTTTCAGATGCACAGGCATCACTGAGGAATTCCTTAGTATCTCTGACACTAGTTAATTATCATCATAAACCTAACCTGGAGGTACTACAATTTGTTCTTTGCATTTCCCATTTAGGTGAAGGACACAGAAGGTGCTGGTTTAGAACTAGGAAACAGATGTCAGAGAGATCTCAACTTGGACTTTAGTAAAATACTCCCATATTCAAAATGAAGGAAACATTTCTCCAGTTTGAGAATGTAACAAAGTAATGGTAAGCAGTGTCCCTATTACAGTGATCTAAAGTAACCCATCTAAACCCAAAGCTTTCCCAGATTTACACTGACATCAAAACAAGCAATGACCTATTGAATTCACAGTGCCCACAGCTACTAAACCCAGTTCATTACATCTCAAGTTCATTCTTTGCTTCCTCTACAGGAATATCTATATAATTATTCTGCACATTAGTTGTATTGGCTCAGAAATTAACACAGGACTCAGCAGAACTCAAAATTATGCAAAGACTATTTTAATCAGCTTATTATTTAAAATAAATTAGTTTTGTTTTGGTTTTTTGGGTTTTTTGTATAGAGAGCATCTACAAGAAGTGCAATAAATTTATCTGTATACAAGCAAATTACCAATATTCTTTCTGCACAACTGACAGGCTGTGGACATTGGAAGTTAAGATCAGTCATTCCATGAAGAAGAAAAAGCTGCATTATAATAAACATGTGGTTTTTAAGCAAATATGTACACTTTCTTTGGTGTGCGTGTGCAAAACAGAATTAGATCAGGGAAAGAAGGAAAAAAAGCCATTTTAAAAATAATCCAGACACACCGGACCACATAAAAAAGAGGCCACACCCATCCTTGTTGCTAGCTGTAGTTCTAATGCTGTTGGTGGAGCCATCCCAATATTAGGATAATATTACCTAAATATATTCAAATTCTAAACAATATTGCCTTAAGTTCTGTAGCAGGCAGTGCTGCTGACTCTGGAGGGAGACAGATAAGTTCTGAGAAACTTTTGCTACTTTAACAAGGGCTTACTGCCTTGGGAAACCCTAATAGCTTTAAGTGTTTGGAAGAACATTTTTATTAGCATTATAAATAACTGCCAGCTACACTTGTGTTTCAGGATGAAAAAAAAAATTATTTGAAACTAAATCAAGTCAGAGAATTTATTTATTTTTCTACAGTTCAGAGATATAGATGGAAGAAAGAGCCTCACTCAGAAATAAATCTCTTCATAAATTATTTTGCAGGTCATTCCAATCAGTGTTTTGCAGGTATTTTGTTTCACTCCTTGACAAAGTATTCAAAAGTTTGAGTTGGGCTACTTGGGAGACAGGCATTGGCTTTGGTGTCCCTGGGGAAAAATGAGTTATTTTTCTAGGCTATCATTCTTCCCCATATAGCAGCAAAGGCTTCCTCCCATGCCCCCATCCTGTTTCTTTAGGATGGCATTTTGGCCTTATTACTTGTTAGGATCAGAAGCAAAACATCTATATCCTTCTAAATTAAAAAATGTTTAATAAGAATAAGCTTGAACAAATTTTTATTGTAATGAAAGGATTAAGGTGCACGATAGCATTAATATTTAGGAAAAATTAAACAGAATTGCTTTTTATCTCCTGCAAACTATGTTAAATATTTAATATACCACATTATATGGTACCATTTTATTTATATTACCATTTCAACAAAGGGTATGATAATCTTCCTGCTATGAACCTTCATTTCAGTGATTCAAACTTAGTTGGAAACTTCTGAAAGTGAAATCTAACCTTATGTGCAAGTTTTTTAGGCAGCTAGAGCTGAGACAAGATCCCAAAGCTGTGCAGAAGGTCTTGAGCAGAAAGTTGGACAAACAGTGGGTCTAAAGAGGTTGTCTCCTGTGGGCTCCACTGACCCAGGGCATTCTTTATTTAGAAGGGAGTAGAGAGTTTAATTGTTCTGGAGCTTATGGGAAGCCTTTTTGTTTCTTTCTTTGGCATGTCTGGGTATATTTTTAGACAGCTTTAAAAGACAAAAGTCATACAAGTATTCTGAAGTGACAGAAGGGTGATTTTTTTTTTTTTTTTCCCCTTCAGTATTCCAGAAGGAGCTAATATCTATGTAAGTACTGTGAGAAGCAAGTTCTAGCTCTCAGATTAGAATAATGCAAATATTTCCTTAAACCTAAAAAAGGTATGCTAAATCCTGCTTAATCTGAAACAAAGAAAACAATTTTATGCGCTCTGAATGCCTGAAAGCTTTAAAGCTTTTGCTAGGAGTTTAAAAAACAAATCCCTGAAAAAAAAGAAAATTGAAAATAAGTGAATACCCAAACCAATGTTGGGCCTGCTTACAGCAAGACAAGTAATGGATGAAATTTTAAGGTTATAATGTGACATTATAATGTAGTAAAAGTAGCAGGAGGGGTTTTTTTATGCTTTCAGATCACTGAACTGAGAAGCAAACAGAATGAACACATTCTGTGTTTGCTCCAAAGCTGATCTTTAAAATGACCTTGGAAAAAAAAAAAATCTATTATCCTTTGCCTTTATCTCTCTTCCTGTAAAATGTGATAATAAATACTAGTTAAGCATTTTATTTTTATCTTGGGATGAAACTGAGCAGAAGACAACAAAATATTATCACCACCTTGTCTGAGCTAGCTGTATTCCTGAAATTAGCCTTTTCAGACTCTATGCCCCACAAAAACCCAAGCAGAATTACCTGAACTCTTCAAACCCTGTGAGAGGTCTCATTTCTTACTTTTAAGACCCTCTTAACTCAGTCAATTTTCATTTTATCCACCCAAGGCAATTGTTTTCAGCTGTATACCTGTCCTAGGCAGCTATTAGCTATTTGACTGGGGAGCACCTTCAGTGTTTCAGCCCTTTTGCACAACCTAAGTGTGGTACCAGCATTTGGTTAAAAAAAAAAAAAAAAAAAAAAAAAAAAGGCAAAAAAAATTTACTATCACTTCAAATAACATAACTATTTGAGTCAAAACCAAGATGGAAGGTACCCAACACAACCTAACAGAAGATACAGGAAAAAAAATTAGTGGTACTCAAACACTCTAAAGGTTTTATCACTTAAAAATACATTTTAAAAGTATAATAAATATTAATAAAATACAATTTAAAAATATAATATAATAAGTATATTTTAAGCTTTTTAAGCTTAACTTCAATGACTGTGTTACAAAGTGACAGAGGGGTTTGTGACATTTTAAATTGCATTTTTCCTGACACAAAACAAAAATGCTGGGATATCAACAAAGGAAGCACAAAGTGCGTTTCAAAAGCAGAACTCAAAATACTGAATATCTGTACTTAAGGGGGAATCTTAAAAAAGCTATTCCAATAAATAGCTTTTATTGAGGCATTTACTTAGTACCTTCTCATGCATGTGGCTCACTCTGTCAGGCAGAATGTATAAGTGATACTTGTAAATGTTGTCTGTGAATACAGACACCACTTCTGCATCTGCTATGAAGTAGCACAGCTTCCCTTACCAGAAGGCTTTCTAAGCCCTAATCCATGTTTTCAGTAGCTTCAAGAGAAATAGCTTTCATTAACTACATGTTAAATCAAAGCTATAAACAGCCTTTTTTTTTTTTATGTTAGCTAAAGATTCTGTCAGTGGATATATATCTTTCTTTCACTGCACTGTACCTCCAAAGAACTAAAACCTTAAAAAGAAACTCCAATAACAAGTTTGTTTTGAACCTAAAATCATGTACCAACTCCTGAAACAAAAGGGAAGATCCTTCAGTTTCCTTCATTTTCATGAAAATGTTAAGGTATGGAAAAGGTAGGTTTTGCTGACCACATTTTCAGAGGGCATAAATTTTATAAGCATGAAATCCTTCCTTCAATAAAGGCAAACTAAAAAAAAAAAAAAAATAACAAAAAATAACAAAAGATTAAGTCTTTTGAAATGCATCCATGCAATTTTTACTGCCATGCCATCACTCTCCTTCCCACACATACTCACTGCTTTGAGTGCCTTGATGGCTTGGTGGAAAGTGGCTTTCTTTACCTGCAGAATTTCAGGGGAAACCACACAGTGGCAGTACTGTGAATGTAAATGCCAAGCTCTATTGTGCAGCCATGTAAGAGTCTTTTAAGTACTAAAATATAGTTTTCTGTGCTTGGTTATGGCTAAGTTCAGTGTTACTTTATATAGAAGACATCCTGATTTCTGCTGCTCGAAGAGTGGAAGAAAAACATCCAGTCAACATGTAATTTATTTCCTTCTGTAATTTTAGTATCCAGAGGCCTCAGACACAGACTTAGTCACACATTTCACTCCAGGCTACTATTTTCTCTCCATTTTTATCGACTTTTTCATTTCTTCTATTCAGATGTTTTTTGTTTTTTTTTTTGAAGCTCAGCTTCTCAGTGTAAACTTGGAATTCTTTGCCAGAATAAAAGGAAAACAAACTGAAGGAACATCCCACACACAAACACATACAACACATATATATTCCAGACATTTATGATTCATCTAGGTTACTGGTTTCTTTGCTTTCATAGTACACAGATACAAGTGGATGAGTATTACAAATGACAAATCCAGAATGCTCTGCTCATTTGCACTGTGAGACTCCTGTCAGAGAATGCAGCCACAGAGATCACAGATGCAATGTACTGATAAGAGGCAGAGGGGGGATACTTTAAGTCTGAAAGAACTCTCAGTAGATCTCACAGTCACCAAAATAGACAATTGCAACAAAACTGACTCCTCCATGCTGCTTTAAGTTGTTCTGAACCTTGACATGCACTCTACCCTCTGTACCTTGCTTATTTACCAGCAGGCCTGCATTTGGTGTTCCTGTTCAGACTGATACACTGATACCCCATGTACTGATACCCCATGCTTACTCCTAGAAATAATGGCAGTAGAGTTAAATCTGCTAAATAATTTCAAAAGATAAACTGCTGGTGTTTTCTTCTGCGTAACTGATGTTTCATACCTCTCCTCCAATTGTTTCTGTGCCCCCAGTAAGATTCTCTGCAGCTGCACAACAGTGGAAATTTCCTCCAGGTGATCATTCTCAGTACATGATTAAAGGCCAAGACTGCATGTGATATAATGGTTTTAAAGGCTCTGTGCTTTTCCAGACAGAAATGTACCAGTTAAGCACAGATGCTCAAGGAGCATGACACAAAGCTCAATAGCACAAGGCTTTTCTTTTTTGCTTGATTTTACCTACACAGAAAACTACATTTATCTCCACGACTCCCACCTAAATCATCTACCCCTTCATTTCATCAGGTGCCCAAGCAGTATTTTCCCCTTTTTCCCCTCCTTCTAAACCAAGTATCAGGAATTAGCACCCAGTGAATCAGAACAGGTTTGTTTCCTTCCTTCCTTGACCTACTTTGCTTTCAGCTACAGAAGCTGCTGCTGAAGGTAAAGCCCTTCTAAATGACTCCACCTGCAGCACTTTTCCCCTTGCTGAGTCACACCTCAAGTTCATGCAGCCCACATGAGCCAAACACTCCCAAGCAGGCTCTGCACCAGAATCAGTTTCACAAGCACCCCCAGGATACTGAGAGTCCCTCTGGAAAGCCAGAGAAATACATTTAATTACAAAAAACTACACACAAACATACATATGCTGCACGAATTCCCTTCATTGACTGAATGACATTTAAAAGACATTAAACTGTCCAGTAGAGGAGCAGATGGGGGAAAATTCTATTTCTTATCAAGGCTAAATTATTATATCACTGCTGGTCTCAAAGCTATGAGGTACTGGGGCTTTTTAACTACATTGCAAAAAACATGAGAAGTTTTATCAAATAATAAAAAGTACGGTGAATTATTTTAACTTGCATATTCCTCAATTTCTTTTTATTGTTAATCTATGGTTCTAATTTGAATGCCTTTTTATCTTGAACTTCAGTGGCCTGTCCTATAAGTTTGCTGAGGAGTACCACACATTTCTAACAAACTATTTTGTAAAATTCTTCATAGAACAAGTTCAGTACTTTTCATAAAATCACTCAGCTCACGTTGAACAACAGTGAACAGTCTTCAAACAAAAACCACAGTTTTCTTCCTCAAGTTTGACATCAATTCCCAATTTTGGAAGTTCCTAATTTTGCCATTCCAAATAATTTTACTGCAAGCCCAGCTACCCATTGCAATACGTTTACAACTCATCCTTAAAAAAAAAATTCCCAAACCAATCTACTTCTTGAGCTGCTGATAGGATGCTTTCTTTTCATTATTTTGATTCTCATGACACAAATTCCTTTGGGCACACTTTGTGGGCAGGTGGCACTTGAGCAAAACCCCCCAAATCTGCTTTACACACCTGCAGGCATCTTGAAAAGGATGGGATGGGCTGGCAAGTCCTCATGTCACCAGCACCCATGTTTTATTTTCCAGGCTGAGGGTTGGCTGTGCAGCAGCACAGAATGGCAAAAATGGGAAAATATGGAAGCAAAACTACACAAGGCAGAGCCTGAGGAGTGTAAGGAGTGTGGGCAAGCAGTGCCTCAGGGAATGTGGCCCCTGAGTGGGAGAAGAGCAGGGCTTGCCCCGACACAGTCTGGCCACAGCAGAGCCACATTCCCCTCAGCCTAAGCCCACACAGTTCATCTTGTTTCAAACTAAGGAGTCCAGCTGAAATGTTTTTTAATGATTGCCATGCACCCCTCCCTCTTTAATAAATAAATTCAGTTAAACAGCTCATATGCAAATAAGGCTTAGGAGCTGGAAAAAGCTCTTTCCAGCCAGTACCAACAGAGCCCACCTCCTGCCTGCCCCAGAGCCTTTTTTGCCAACAATCTGCAGACCTGGAGCCCTGAGGATGGGCACCTGCAGAGCTCAGCTGCAGCCCATCTGCAGAACCATGCTGGGGACAAGTCCCAGACCTGGGGACTCTGGTAGAGGTTCTGGAGAGACTCTCCAGCCTGGCTGCCCTAAAGCCCTGAGAACCTGGGCAGAAAAATACCAGCCCTGAATTCCACCAAGGATCCTACCAGGCAACAGAGAAGGCACACACAGACAAATCCAAATGTCTGGGAGAGGTAATGAGGGCACAGAATTGTTCAAACCTACACTCATGGTTCACAGTTTCCCCAGGGATCACATTCTAGCCAAAAAACACCAACATCCAGTTTTCTTACCCACACAGCCCTTTCCCTCCCCAGAACCACAGTTATTTCCCAGAGGTAGGGAGCTGCCAGCCTTCCCCTGAGAGCCTGGAGCCTCACCTTCCCATTACCCAACGTGTCTGACAGCCAGCACAGCCTGAGCAGCCAGCTAGACAGACTGGAATTAGTATTTGCTGCCAAAAAATATTGGATACTTTATAATCACACTAGGAGAGCCCTTGCAAGGTTTTCAATCTCAGAGATGCTTAATTATCGTGAAGCAGGAAGACAAAGTTTTGCTTTCGAGCTGGAATTCAATAATCCTACTTGAAGCAGTTGATAAAAAACTTTTTAGCCACTGCCTCAGCATCCTGAGAGGCAGGAAAGATCCTATCTCTGCTTTATTATCATTAAATTTTAATTCTCTCAAGTTGGTGACATATCATACAGAAGTTAATTCATAACTTAACCTTAGTTATCATAGCATAAAAATTAGATTTTTTTTTATTATTATTTTTGCATTTATATACAACTGTCAAATCCCATGAGAAAAAGTTCAAGGTACAGAACCCATTATTTTAATGTTCTTTTCCTGCATTATGGCCTGCCATACTTATTTACTGCTTATCGACTCTACAATTCTCAATTTCCACAGTACAGCAAGATGTTTTTGTCTTCTATTTTATGTTCTATTAAAAGAGAAATTGAACTCATTGCTTTGAATTTTACCATGGCACTTCAAATATAAAGGCAGGTGCCTGATAACCATCTCACTTTTATGAGAAGTTCACAGGGAATTGTTCCGATTACCTTTTCCTCTGCACTAAATATTGTTTCTTCTCAGTAAGTTAATGAAAAAGTTGCTGTTAATGATTTTAATGAGCATTTAAAAAAAAATATCAGGCTGCATGTTTCAGTCTGTTTACTTAGAATCATACTTCTGATATATTGGATATCCTGTGATTTATGTCGTATGTAAATTTAAACATTACTATGTATTTTTAAAATCCTATGTTGAAAGATCTTTAAAGTTGCAAGGCTAAGTGAAGGAAAGCCAAAATTTAACCTGAATGTGCTGCATCCTGGTGCATTCTCAATTACATTATGGCACAGGTTATTGCATCTTGTTAAATCCAACTTGTCTAGCACTCTTCAGATCATTAAAACATTCTTAAGGGAATGTTGCATTTTCTGATTACAGTTTTTGGGTCTTATTTGTGTAGTCTTGTGTTAACAGTCTGATTTTCAAGTACATTTCTTGGTGACACAGCTTTGTCTGTGTAGGGCTCTTACTACTAAGTACTTAGGGCTGATAAATGCCATTCTTAACAGAGGTGATTTTCATTCTGCTTCGCTCCATTAGTTCAAAGTACAAAATTGCAATAAAAAGCTGCAATGTCCTCTTGGTAGTTTGACTCTGCTTTGAGTTCAGTGCTGCCCGTATTTATCTAACTTACAGACTCATTTTGGGGGAAAAAGCCTCAATTTTATGTACTTTTTTCTAAACCTGTCAAGGTTAGGGACCCGGTTCTGTGAACGCTTTTCATGCAATCAGTTCCAGCAAATGCCCATCACCTGAGGAAAGAGAATGACCTATTACAGGATGGGCTGTAATGCACAATTCTGGTTGTATTTTGCAGCCATTTACTCAACACTATGGACTGTAGTGGGAAAACCCTACAATTCAGTTGTTTTAAACTGCCACAAAACCTCCCAACTGCAAATTTCACTCTGGTTTGCACTGGTGATGGGGGAACCATTTTCAGGCAACTGCACTTCTTTAATAGGTTGAATTTCTCATCAGCACCCCCATAATTAAGCATTTACAGATGACAAAAAAAGAAGCACCTAGCAGGAATAGACCCATTTGTTTCCTACATGCTTCAAACCTTTCATGAATAAAGCAGTACCAAGGGTAACCTTTCATGAATACAACCTTAGGGATCACAGAGTGCCCTCAATCAATGCAGGGAACTCATGTTGACAGAGTATATGAGAAACAGATTGAGGTATTAAAGCACACAGCCTCTGGTGTTTTAGATGTAAATACTATAACCATCAAATATTTAGACTCTTATGTAAGCAGTATGTCATTTTTTAAACAGTTACTGCTTGGAATAAATCTTTAAGGATGGAATTTTCAGAAGTGCTCAGTATTGGCCTAACTGCTCTTACTGAAATCAATCATAAAATTTTCACAACTCTGGAAAAGGACTTTGTCTGTTTATAAGTTTCCACAGAACTAAGCACAATGAGTCTTGATCCTGGCTGGGGCCTTTTGACTCTACTGTAATTTAAATAAATTGATTTATAGGAGATCAGTCAGATAAATGATGAGGAAACAGACACATGCATATAAAATTTGTAGAGTTTTGAAATGGTGGTTTAGCAGTCCTTTGGAGCTTCATAATTTTCTCTTTGAATCTTAATTTTTTTTTACATAACATAATTTTCTTGATATTAATTTTCTCCAAATCTTAAATTTGCAGAATTTTTTTTATTGACCCAAGTCAATAAATATTTTTTTTCCACAAACTACTCTCCCATTCAGTTTGAACAATAAACACATTAGTTTGGGGATTTGATTAATGCTTGGTGTCAGCAGAATATAACCTGTTCTCTATTTCCACAAAAGCTGTTGCTGATAAGACTTTTATGTAACCTACTCAATAAAAACCTTTCTGGACTTGGAAAGGGGAAGACAATGCAATTTCTAACAAGTTTGTACAGCTGATAAGAGTGTTTCCTTTGTTATTTTGCAAGATCCCCACAAATATTAATTTACCCAGGGATTAACTTCAGAGGCAGTTATTTTATTTTCATATACAAGTCAAACTGAAAACTCTTGCATTCCTCCAAAGATCTACAGCAAGACCCAGACAAAACTAATCCTGCTTCTCACTCAGTGTGGGATTTCAAAAGGTCAGTACTGCAATGTCTTTTTCCCCATATTCTCCAAATAAAGTTACTGAAATGGAGGCTCTGATTCCACAGACAACTGATTCTCCAAGCAATGTCCTAGCAGCTGCTATTCCCATTCCCTTGAACCAGCACAAGGGAGGGAGGGACTCCAAGGAGCCAGGCTTGCACCTGGCAAAGGCTGCATCAACACACACCCCATGGCATGGGAAGTATTTTTGAACCTTCAAAAGTATTCTTACCAGATCCCTCAGAAAAGCAAAACCAAGCACATTACATGACAAAAGTGGCAAAGGAATAAAAGTTTGTTCATTTTCATTACTTAAATTCAGGTGATGTTACCACTAACCCTAGCCCCCTATATATTTTATAGTAAGTAATTCCACTCTTGCAGATTAGCAAGCTATATATATATTTAGTGCTTTATTCTCAAACTGTTTCACCACAAATGACAGCTCATTTCACAAACATCTTATCTTACGGCTAAAGATATATAAATACATACTAAAAATGCTGCTGGAAGTCTCTGAATGTATAATGCAGGCTGGTAGACATGGTAGTGATTGTAACACTGCATTGTAGACACAAATGTTAAAGAAACTTGGCAAGAATCAACACAGTTTAGCTACTCAAAATTCAGATTTTCTCAGTCTTGTCCCCTTCTGATGAATGGAACATATGGGAGCATTGTTCATAAAACTTGCATTGCTTTTCTTGATGTCTACCAGAATTCCTTATCGTGACAATATTTACCAAGATACATATAGATTCAAATTTGAATTAATTACCTAGAAGTTTTGCTATTCTCCCAGGTTTATTGGAAAAGAAAAACCCTTCAGAAGCAATGTGTTGCAAGTATTTAACAGTAGATGTTATAGCAACAGAGGTAGTGGTGTGCTTGCTGGGGAAGGCAGCTATCCAGTTAAAAGCCATCAGAGCTGAGTGAGATAAAAGGGAAGAAAGTGGCTGCTGTGCCAAGCAGCAGTTTGGAATCTGACATTATAAACAAAACACATGTAAACCTAGATATAAATCCTCCCTCATGTGCTGAAGGCTCCATAATATTTTAGCCAGCATTATTACTTACAAACAAATAATTCCTGAAATACAGCATCGCAACTGCAGAGCAGCTTTTAACCTTGTGTTCATTCACTCAAGAACCATGTTATTTATTATCCTTTATCCCTTAATTATGGGGACTTCACCTACTGCTCTCTGCTCATTTGAAATGCAGAATAAAATACAATGGATGTCTGAAGACTTAACAGGTGTCAACCAGATATTTGCCAGCTACTGCGACTATTCTTCTGGGAGGAGTTGCTGTTCTATAAATACTAATTAGAGTTTTGCACATGATCTTGCTGAAATACCTAAGGTGATGAGTGGCCAGTTGTTACTTTTAAAAGATTAGCACAATTTGAAAAACTAATGTCCCCAATGAGGCAATGCTCACACTGAATAATCAAGAGTTATAGCTGTGCTCTGCCCAAAGGGAATATTTGCTCACTTCATCATTTGGAAAATCTGCTGCCTCTCGAACAACTCACTCTTCCATTTCACTTTGACAAAGTTGTAAAACTTCATGGAATCCATTTAATAGTACAGTATATGTACTTAAGTGGTCTTCCACTGCCGTACCCCACAGAGCAGGCTTCATGAAAGCCTTCCAAGAACAGAGCTTTGGTGTAAAATCCTGATTAGAAACCTGCAACAAAATTAGCTTGCACTTAAATGAAGCAGCAAAAAAAAAAAAAAAAAAAGACTGACTGATGCAACTGCCATGGTCCCATCCCATTTGGTACCAATACAACATGTCCATGAGAAACACACTAAAAAGGGGAAGAGGGACTCAGAAGTCAACCTACTTAGTTATTTAATATTTTGCTCTATCCCTCTGGGAAAGAATATCCAATAAATGTGTTACCGTGTGTGAAGAAAATGGGTATTTTAACAAGAATTTATTTTTCTGGGTTGTTTTTTTTTCTTTTTCAAAATTAATCTTTTCCTCTACCATGGAATCTGTCATCCTTAAGCATACTGCTTCCTCTTTTTAAGTAGTTCATTACTGGGAATGTTTGGCCTTACTTCAAAAGAGAAGAATATGTCAACACCAGAACAAGTGTGTCCACATAGAGCTCTTTGATGACAGTGACGTACTCCATTTACATCAGTAACACTGAGCTGAACCTTGATGCTGACTGCATTGAAAGATCTTACCCCACAGGGCAAGAGAATACAGGTCAAAAATGTTGATCTGCCTTTGACACACTCTCTGCTTCAAGAGCACTTGGCAGTGATTTGTTCCAGAGTCAAGAATCAAACTCACAAAACAATGCAAAGCTCGGAGCCATGTTCATGTAACCACATTCAAAACAAACATTAAAATTCACAGTCTCTGGAGGCCAATCTGCTTTCCCTGTGCTGGGTTTTGTGAGCAATACAGTCAAAGTCTATCCTGAATACAGTGAGAACTTTCATTTAAATTAAAAAAAATTAACTCAGGCCTCAATCTCTCTTAATAAGATTAGTAATATACCTCTCAAATGCAGATATGAAAGAAGACATTTTAGCACCCTAAAACAAGTATAAGCAAGAGTGGAATATTTCTGTGTGAGATAGGACTGCTGCTATCAGTGTGGTCAGAGTTGAGAGAATTTCAGTAGGGACCATATGCCTCCCCAAGAAGGTACAATAATGATGAGTTCCTCAAATATTTAGCACAGAATAGTTCAGAGAAGGACTGAGCACTGCTGCAGAATAGCTGCAGACCATGGCTTCTGGTAATCATCATCTTTTTAACTTGATTTTAAAACCTTTTGCCTTTCTTCAACTTTGTGTTATTAATATATCATTTTATAATTTCATTACATTATATCCACTGACCAGCTGTGCTGACTTAAATCTTCATGTAAGGGAGGGAGTTCCAGCAGTTTCCTTTGACAATTATGAGTCCTGAGTACCCCTGCTTAAACCTCAGCACTCAATGATTTGATGTTATTACCAGACAAATACACAGAAAGCATCCAGCAGGATCAAATGGATGCAGCTGGATATTGCTCTGCTGATGTTCAAGGACCACAACTACCTGTGTGCTGCATTAGCAACTCCAAGTACAAGTAAATCCTACTTCAGCAACCACAGAATGAGAGAAATTTGTTTACAGGTTTCACAAGAACACCATGGAAACAGACAGAGGCAGCTGTAAAAGGTACAACACAAATGGACAACAGCTGTAATATAAATCATATATCCCAAAATAATTTGAGTTTCCCCACTCAGAAAACACAGAACTCCTATTACCAACCAGAGAGAAAATTAAACTGAGTAGACCCCAATATCATTCAGCTCCCTGATTACAGTATGAATTAATGTGCACCTTCAAAGTATAGAAAGATGTTTTCCTATACAGGCTATTAAGATAAAATAAATGTATATATATAAATAAAAATACCTTCATAGAATAATGATCTTTTAGAGAAAAGAATTTACAGATATAATTTCTGATACAGGATTAAAGTATGGTAGTAGCCCTGTACAAGGAAGCAGCTCAGCACCTGCTGCCTACATACACTGTGCCTGGCTCCAGGCAATGTTATTCATTCCTCACTTTCACAGGAGCAAAATATAGCCCCTAAAAATATAAAACACAAAAATAAATAGATCTCCAGGGAAATGGAAGAGAAATCTGTTTTAAAAATAGCAAAGGAACATATATGTTCTAGGAAAAAAACATTTTGCATTGTTTTGCAAGATTTACACTTTAATTTGAAACCAAAGTAAGGCATAAAATGTGTATGAAAGCAATATCTGATTTATATATAAACTTAACACACAATATACTTAGCTGCAAATACCAGAGCCCAGTGAGAAAAAGAAAAGGTTTTGAAAAATTATTAAAGTCTGTTTGATAAATGTGGCCCTGAGATGCCCCAAAAGATTTTTCTGAAGTTAAATAGTAAACAAAATTAACATGACTTTTGCTACAAAAAACTAAACACAATGTATTTTTAAAATTAATTTTCAATGTTATTACACTATCCCCCTATTAAGCTGGGATTGCCTCCATCCACTATCTTCACTGTGAGACAGATCTTCTGTCCATATGCCCTTGCCATAAAAATACAAATAACTGTTCTGCAGGTCACACAAAGAGTCAGACAGATAATAACAATCTTATGCCCCCCAAAAGTTAACATTTTCTGGATGGAAATTTTTGAACAGTTGAAGTATTTAAGAAAGATATATTTCTAAGGCTCAGATAATATGCAGATTGATCAAATGTTATTAATTAACCAGTAAAAAAAGCACCAGATGTTAAGGCTTGCAAGAATACATTACTGTACACTTATGGTCTAACCTCACTATCCATATTCAAACATCTCTTCTGGCTAAAGGCAAATCACATCATTCTTGGGAGTTTTGCATTCAGAAGAGCACATTAGATTTGCATATTATTCACAGCAGACATTTCATTACCTTTGCTTTAAGAAAATGGACCATCCATATGGGTATTCATGGGGTCCATACGTGCATGCCTTGCTGTACTGTATATACTGTGTAGCTCATAACAAAGGGTTTTGCCCTTTTGTTTTCAGTGAAACAGACCAGAGAATGCTCATTCACATTAATTTCAATTCACAGGGCAGAGCTCACTTTCTTGCACTAAAATCTGACCTCCCCAAAACAGGGAGGATAAACCAAAACAGCCTTTTGGAGTTACTCCAGGCCCAGTCCATCTCTTCCAATGTTGGCAGGCTTTGTGTGGAGGACTGAGAGCTGACACAGCCCAAAACTGGGCCACTCTCTTAAGAGTTGTATGGTGAGGATGTTACTGAAAAATAAATTTGGCCCAAGCACTGACATTGGGTTTGTTGGAATGGACCTCAAGTAGCAGTCTTGGGACTTGAAACAAGGCACTACAACCTGCTAGCACTGCAAGGTTGGAAGGGGCCTCCAGACTTCATATTGTCCATCTGCTCCGAAGAGAATATGTCCCTGCATCACTGCTTTTGCATCAGATTTCTCTCCAAAGGTGAGAAAACTACATGAAAATGACAAGCAAAATACTTTTATCTGCTTAAGTAAGTCTTTGGAAGGATAACTTACCATTTTGGTCTGCTTGTGGATTTCACCATTGGAGCCATCCCATCTCTATAGAGGCTTTTTGTTTTACTGAAGTTGACGACGTTGAAAATTACTCTCTGGGGGGGGGAAAAAATAAGTCAGGAATAAATTATTAAATAGTTTGGATGTTTATTGCATATACTAGATGAATAAAAACACACACAGGAAATATATGGACTAGATGTCTATGTTATGAATAATTGTCACTCTCCACATGAACAACTCTCTCTGTACCTAGTGTTGTAATAATCCATATTGTTTGACACTGCATTGATATATACAGGTTGTTTTGAATTTTGTATACTCATTTTTCAGTAGGTATCCTTGCCATACAAAGAAATAGATTACTTGGATCTGAAAAACAGAAATGCAAGTCCAGTTTGCTGCTGTTAAGATAGATTGGTGGAAAGCTGGGAGACAGGGTAGCAATCCTATTAAAACCTTCTAACTTCTTCATTTCTGTAAGTTTTGTCTTCCCACCTTTTTAGGCCACACACAGCAACAGAAAAAAAAATAAATCGGATTTTCTTTCCCTTAAGGAAGGGGGAATAGTTCTCTTTACTTTCCTTGGCAAAAGGAGAAATTTTCTTCAGAAAAAAACTACAAGATACCTACACAGCAGAAAATGCACATGACCATTATTCATTTGAATGTGATAGGGAAGAGTCCAACTTGATCTTAATTTATATTAATAACTTTGGGAGAAGCATAGTTGATATTTAATAGTTCAAAGAGCAAAATCTAGATCTTTACTGGTAATGCAGATCCTGAAAGTAAATTCATGCTGGGGAAAAAAAAAAAGAAAATGGACAGGAAACCTTCTTCCTTACCATCTGTCTGCTGTAAATCATTCTATGCAAAATTATTTACTCTGTTTCTGTTGAGAAAGTCAAAGTTGGATCTAGCTCATGTCATACTGTACATTTACCTTTCAGCTATTCAATCCACTATACTTGGTATCTCATACTATTTTGATATCCAACATTAACATACACAGAAAACACAAAACATGAGGACAAAATTAATTTTTACATAATACACCAGGATATACCAGTACCCTCCATTTGTATCTCTTCAGGTTTGGGTTGGGTTTTTTGGGGGGAGGGGGAGAGATCAGATAGGAAACCAGGTAATCTACCAAACCCAAATTAACTTTCTCTATACTCAGTAAAAATTGAGAAAGTATTTTTGAGGTGAGGTAGGGCTGAAGATTTCTGTAAAAAGAAGGCCAAGCCAGTACAAATGCAAACTGCAAACCAGACAAAAAAATTCTAATAACCTGTAGGTTCTACTGGAAATTACACAAAAAACTAGCAAGTTTAGAAAAATGCTTTCTTAAAGATATTAGTTCAATTTTGTACCAGCATTAATGAGCAAATTACATAGCCTTGCATATGAGTTTCCATAGATTTTGTCTATTAAAACATTGAAATTTTTCTAACAGCCATGAAATGAGCTTATTTTTATGACTCTTGATGAAGGCATGCACTTAATTTACATAAATGTTATATTTGTAGTTTTAAGTATTAAGAACATTGCTTCTCTCATCTAATATCCATCTGGGGAACTTCTCTAGTTATTCTCCTTGTTTTTACAAGGTATGGCTCTAACCCAGATAATTATATTCAGGTCTCTATGTAAGTGCACATATTCTATACTCTACATGGAAGCATCTTTCTGTATTAGAACACTAAGTTTTTACTCTGTCACTTCACTCTGTTCATATTTGTGAAAACAAATTAAATTACAACAAATTGGTTTGTTAATCTTGATGTTTGCATGGAGTGAATGAAACAAACAAGATCTCCAAACCAATTCCCTTAAAATTTGGATGCAATCACTCCACTGTTGGAAAGAGAAAGTTGCTAATTTTGTTACATACTGACTCAGAGGAGGCAGCTGGTAGAGAATGTTCTTATTCCAATCAAGCTTATTTTGTATAATGAGTTGGGCAAATGTACACAACTGGGTAAGCAATGTATATAAAACCAAAAATATGCAGCTCATTTAACAAAACACTGTGGATTCTAACATTTCAACCACTGATGTTCACAGCAGAGTTATGCAGTTAGCAGTGCGTGCAGCTCCCTCAGCATGGTTTAGAGTTGGATTGGCAGAACCAAAAATTTAACAGCACAGTACAGAATTTTATCAACATACACCACTGAAGTAATAAAGTACACAAACTGAAGCACTCAAATAAGCAGCTGAACTCAGTCGAGTATTCCTGGTGATAGTTAAAGCAGCCCGTGCAGCTCAGTCAGTGAAGTGTGCAAAAATGTAATGACTACAGCATACACACCTTAGCTGGAAAAATACACAGCTTGCTTAATAAGGTATGCAAACATCTTTGAACTGAATGCTATAATAAAAAGGTTGTGATACAGCAAGCAAACGTTTTTAGTCTAATTTTTGTCTATACTGAAATTCTTCAGCATAGCAGTTACATACTGTAAAGAGCAACATGACCAGGTATGCACATTAAGATACTCTTCCACAAAAATTACCACTGTTCTGTGGGAATTTATGAAGCATAGAGATGTACAATGTGTGGTAATTAGTAAGCAATGATTTAGACACTCAAAAATGGAAAAAAACCCAAAACAAACAAGAACCGGCAGTTTGGATTTTTTAATTTTTTTTTTTTTTAAGAAGTTTCAAGGGAAAAAAACTACATGAAATGTACTTAGAAATTCCCTAGAAACTGCTTTGGTCTCCAGAGCATCAACCCAGAGAACAATGGTTGAAGTCTTCACAATAAAAAATACTTGTACTCATTTTCCAGGGTATGAATACCACTAAAAGAAGCAATATTCAAACTGATGCTATTCCCAAAGTGAGAATTGTGTGTGATTTCACTTCAGTTATGATACATTCTCAACCTATTACATTATCCTGACAAACTGATCTGCAACTTCGGGGTTAGGTGGGGGAGGCAGGGTGCAGAAAAGCTGCTCAGGACACCACCAAGTAAAACCACACTATATGGAGAGTGCATCCAGATGAAGTGTGGCTTCACAGCATAAGGTAAGGCAGTGTCAGGCTCCATGTATGCACTGCCAGATGTGAGGCAGATGTTGGAGAATACAAAAGAAGGCAGCTCTGTTCTGCCCAGGGAGAGAAGGAAGATGTCCCTTTTTTTTGCATACCCCACAAAATAAGCACACATGTGGAGGTGTCTTGCTTCTAAAATCATTAAGACAGAAAAAGAGTGAGGAAAGGCCTGGTCCTTGCCTTTAGCCTTGAAATTAACAGAGTACATAAGGTTTTCCCAACAGCCTTTTACAAACATATTTCATGAATTAAAAACATGATCTGCTGTCAAGGTATGCTCAGTTTCTTTAGCATAAGGAAGATAAAGATGAATCTTGAATATAAGACTACAAGATGGCTGAAATGTGTCACATTTTACTTCAGAACTAGGGCTGGAAGGAGCTGTTAACTTTTGAGGGGGCAAACACACATCAGGGTGGTTTTGGATTAAAGCTGCAGGCATTGTTCCTGGGTGATTGGACATCATCATAATGCAACACACCTGGGAAAGATCACACACCAGGTGTGATCTTCAACATTAATTGTTCACCCACATTCTGGCAAGCTTTCCATCTGAACCTGAACTGAAACAGGTATCTGAGAAGTCACACATTTGCCAAAGGTCAAGTGCCTTCCCCCAGGATGAGGAGACACTAAGTCCCTTCAAAAAAAGACTGCCAGGTTTATATTCATGGTTTTCCCTAGTCAACTTCTCAGGAATAGCTGAGCTGCTTTGGCTGACATTAAAGGTAAAAAAAAAATCCAAACAAACTGAAGAACACCACAAAATTCTGCCTGAGGCAGACAGCTGGCACAGAAAATTTTGTATCAAATCATTACAAATATGAGAAGCTGGAGCCAACTGAAAATAGGGTTTGCAGTAGGAAGTGTCAGGCTTTCTTAATATAGGGGTAACATAGACGTATGAAATGTTAACAATTACATATTTAGTATTAATAGCATAATAATCTCAATTCAGTGAAGAATGCTGCATGCTGCAAGGATACCAAGTTCACCATGAGCTGCCAAAGTAGCCCATTTTTTTTAGGTCAGTCATGAACAATTTTATCATTCAATTAACCAAAATAAGAAAAAAAGGACACTAAGGAGCAATAGTAAGACCTTTCAGCTGAATTTAAGTCTGAATTCTAGTACTCTGAATGAGCATTATAAATCCAAAGGTCCTGCATAGCATGGGGCTTTGCTTTGCTTTGCTTGAGGTCTTGGTTTCCTCTCCTGCTGACTCTTTAGATATTACAATGTCATAAGAATTCCTGAAACCTGCAGCTTTTTGTGAGCTGGGTGCTTGCCTTTGACAAAAGTTTTGGTTGTTTTTCCCCCTTTTTCTTTTTTTTTTTAAATCCTTTCTTCTATTAATGTAAACTTTTGTCCTTTTAAAGAACAGATCTAATTAAAAATAGCATTTCCTTAAATAAAAACCCACAAAGAAAAATTAACTTCTCAAGATAACCCCACGACTTCTGAGATTTTGAGTTAACAGTTTCTGAATGTGGGATTGCTGCTGTGTCACAATGATGTGCTGCATTTTGGTATTTGTGTCAGAAAGTTACTGGGATCTTTTCTGACAAAACACCTTATGCCAAGCTATACCAAAAAAAAATACTAAAGAGATTTCAAAATAGAGACAAAAATCGTCACCTGCAGCTGTTACAAGAGCTGAAGAAAACAAGTAATATAACAGCCAGGTCTGTGCAAAATCCCCAGTGAAAACTTACAAATCTCATTTTTCTGACCTTTTAAACTTTAAATCATTTATCACTGCTAACATAACCCAGGCTTTCTTCTTCCCCTTGTAGATACACATGTCCCTCCAAATAAAAAAGGTTTTAATATTGATAAGAATTTACCTTCCTTCTCTTCACCTAAGGAGTTTTCCAAGCCTGCTTTTGCTCAGGAGGGGAAAATAAATACTCCCCTGCTGAGGGAGGAGGGGAGGGACCACCCTAAGCTCACCAGATTCAATAATCCATTGCACCTGTGTCTTGTTATCAGGAGACTGTCACGTCCTTACAAGGTAACCAAGTCCTGGCAGCATGATGCAGAAAATGGGCTACAGAAAGTGAATTATTGGATTTTATTTTTTTTTTCCCCTTGGCAGAGCTTTTCAGTTAGTTACTTAAGAGACAGAAATGCTGAAGTCTGGGATGTTATAATAAGCAACATTAAAATGAGTCAAAGGATTTTAGTACAATAAGACCTCTGATATACTGCTAAGCTAACTACAAAATGAGCTTAGCATTTATCATGGTATTTAAATGTGTATTTTGTATATTCTTGGTGTTAATGCTACCCCAGCACCTATAATCTGTATTAGTGTTTTTCAGCTAATGGCACATACATGTATCTTAATGACTGAAAAATACTTTTGTAAAAAATTACAAATTTAGGCATCTGCCCTGTCGTTTTTTGGCAGCTCTTTGCCTCCAAACTAATACACTTAAGAGGAATCACCTGTGTAAGGCACTGTTTCCCATTTGGAACTTCACTGTCAACATCAGTGTTACCCTAATTAGGTCTAGGACAGGGGTGTGCTGGGGAGAAGGCCATTTGCTAAGAGGAAGTTTGCAAAGGGGTCTGCAGATGAATTGCTTGTCTGGTTTCTGGGCAGCATCTGTTGGATTTGAACATTGTGAGGGCAAGAGGCACTCCAAGTTTTTCCATACAATGTTTCTTGGGAAAACGGCCAATCTGTTTTTGAACATCCTGCACTGCCAACAAAAGTCACCTTTCTGTTAAAGTTTTCACTTTTCCTCTGATCATCAGTAATTTGGAGCTTTCAATCGAAAATTCAGAAATGTCCATTCAGAAAGCCAGCAGTGCTGCAATTAGACTGACTCACATTCCTTGCTGCCTTGGGCCAAAAATCTCCAATAGAATTGCAAATGTGTCACAAGGCATATATTGTGTTGTCTTGATGCATCAAAAAGAGAATAGTAAGGGTCCTGACAAGGCATATGACCAGCTACAGAGGTATTTAAAATAGATTTGAAGGTGAAAGTTTCTTGCTAAAGTTCTTCCATTGTTTGTAGCAAAAGGTCAAAATATTTGCAAAAATAAAAAAAAGGCATCTTTATTCAATCACCTCTCAAAAGGAAAAAAAAAAAAAAAAAAAAGGTGATTCTATTTGCTATTTCCTATCTTTTCATATATGTGCAGTCTTTGGCAAAAGAGCCACTTGTAGTTACATTGCTAGGAAATTGCAGAGCTGAAGGAATATGTGAGCAACTGTTTATTTGATATTTGACAGGATGTCTGAGCCCTGTTGGTCTTGTCATTGACTTTCCCTGTATACATGGGTAGTGTTTTCAGGAATCATTTGAAATATAAAAGAAGGAAACAGTAAAGTCTTTCCTCGAGACTTTCCCACCTAGCTAAATGATTTCCTAATGTTTTCCAAGCCCTGAAACAGCCATTGCCAGATGACATTTAAAGTAGAGTCATGTATTAAACTCTTTGTAGATAATTACAGAAGCTATCCATGTTTAGGTTCTATATTCTTTTCAATCAATATTATGGCTGCAGGTGGATAGTAACAGCTGGCTGTTCTGGAACATGTTAGCAAAATTTGCTGATATCTTACATGCCTCAAGAGGAAGCAGCTGACAAGACTTCAGTTTTCTTTTTCTTAATAGAAATTATTTAGCCAGTGAGAAGAAATGCTGCAAAGTTTAGGAGGATTTAAAATAGTAATAATAATGACATATTCTTAATGGTTCAAAAAGACAATGCTAGCAACCAAATGATTTCTGGCCCAAATCATGTTTTATCTGGAAAAAGGGAAAAGGGCCACATCACGGTTAGAGGGAACCACTTTAAAAAAAAAAAAAAAAAAAAGCCAGTAATCATAAGCACTGCCATAATCTTTGCTACTGAAGACCAGAGACTAAAGTAGCAAGCACTGCCTAAGTTCATGTGGGAGTACTCTCTTCACCCCTCCTTTCCTCTCTCTGAAGTCGATTTTTCTGGGCCTTTCATTAAGTGCAACAGTCAGGCTCTGATCCAGAATCAAAGTCTCTCTTACCAACAAGAGATACACTCACCAACAAACGAGACATTTGTGCTGGATACCAAAGTGATGCAGAGCCAGAATTACCCAAGCTTAAAGCATGCAGGTGAGGGCTGCAAAGTGCCAGTCTCACAGAAATGCTGCAAGGCAGCCAGGGAGAGTGGCTCTAACCATGAGGCAGTGGCAGTGAGAGTTGTAAGGATCAGGATCTTGCTCAACCCTTGAAAACACAGAAGGTAATAATCACAATTTAAATAGCATGCAAACACTAAGGCAGCAATCCATCTGACACCCAGGCTGGAGAATGAGAACGAAAAAGCCTTTTCAAGTGTAGGTCCTTGTGAGGAGCAAAGGGGAGATAAAGAAAGCCCTGTTAAGGGAGAGGTTTGGATGCAGCTTTTCCAGCAATTGTTTGCTTTGGATTTTTGCAGTTGGCATTTTTCAGAGTTAAAAGCTATTGTTTGTCCAGAGCTTGTGGGAAAAATCTGTGGGGGGAAAGAAGGAGATGATAACACATAGAAAGATGAACAGGATATATGGGAGACCTCAAAACCAGGACCAATATATTTGCCTCAGTGTTCTCTCATGGGTTACAAATACAAAGACATTTTGATGTGTACAACCACTAGTTACTGCTGCCAGCACTCTCGGTTACTTTACTGGGATCATAGCCTTGCAAACATATAAAACCTTTCTATTTACTTCACCAGTAACTATGCACAGATGGGCTTTGTGTCAGGTTATTCATGGAGGTCCTTGTTTTTCTCTTTTTTTTTTTTTTTTTTTTACGTCAAGCATTTTTGTTGCTATTACAATGAAGCCTTTGAACCTTCTATGTTCTTCCATGCATGGTTCTGAATAGTAATGGAATAAAGGTTTCACCATATTGTTCAGTTCCCTTATATTTAGACAGAATTGGAAGCAGATCCTTAGAAGTAGAGCTGCAGTGTTGCAGAAAAAAATCCCCCAAAAAAAGGATCCAGAAAAAAATAAATTATTTGTTACCGATTTCATGAGACTAAAGGAATTTTTTTTTTATATTTACCCTCTTGTTTTCTTGTCAAAAATAATAATCCCTGCCCTTTTTACTGTAAAGTTAAAATACTTTTTTTACTACTCTTTCCAGCTAAATCCTTTTGCAATACTGCAACATTCACATAATTCACTGATTCCTATAAGTAAATGCAATCAATATGTTAGTGTACATTGGCACCTCAGCATTGACAACCAGTAGCTTGTGGTATTGATTTGAAAAACCTGCTTATGATTTCTACAGTACTTCAGCACTATTTCTTGTATTTTCAGTTTCAACTACCTTTAATCCTGTTCGTGGTGCTCAACTCATGTACCAACAGACTATTCAAAGTTTTGTGCTTCAAAAGAGAACCCAAGGGTAAGTGGAAGGAAATCTGATCTAGTTCCTGCTATTTTCATGTACCTGTCTATTTGACATTTACAAGAAGATCTCAGAGCTGCCTTAACCAGCCATAATAGTAAGGGGATATAAGAATTGTCCTCACAGCTTTGAAAATCCCATTCTGAACCTGAGATGCTGAGTGTTAGATTCAATGATGATCTCTGTCTGTTTGCAAAGGTGATTTGCAGTGTGTGAATAAACAGGTTTTGGCAGTGGCATGAACAGAAAAGCAAAACGAAAGAGCTCAGAGGATTCCAATAGGAAAAGGTCAGTGTCTTTAAGCAATTCACCCTCTGCTGTATTCATGTAACACAAATGGTGTTCCTCCCTGGCACTAACCCCAACTTCAGGGGAAAAAAAAGACCTTAACAACAATAATTCATCACTCCTGGGGCTTGCAGTGTAACTGCAGCCCAGGTAGTCAGGTCTGGTTCTTTTCAGATACCACAGGTTAATACTTCTGGTCTTGGCTGAATTTTTTAACCATGGATAAAAGAACATTCCTATTCAGAAAAGCTCTCAAGCACATAAATATTTAGCTTCACTTTTAAGTGTTCCCAGAGACTTAGAGTTAAGCAAACACACTTCCTCCGTGCATCAGGGCGGATTTCTGATTCGGGATTTACGACAGTCGAGCAATTTGGGAAAAAGATGCTGGATTTGCCAAAATCCCATAGGCACAATTTATCCTTAGCAACTCGTCACTGTAGATTGGAAGTGACATTTCTGCAGCTTTGGGATGCAGCAACATTTTTATTACTGTTACAGATCAACTTTAAATGTAATATTGTTTTGTTAGTTTATGTAAATCAATCTGGAATGCTCTATGAATAAAAGGAATTTGAGAATGGATCACTCATCTTTATTGGTTTTGAAGTACTGAGTATTTCCTACTTTGCTGAAACTATTCTATTATATCAAGTTATAAAAAACATTGCTTAGACACAGAGAAAGTCTCAGCACAAATTCTGCTAATTTTCCACCAAAATAATGGTGGAAAATTTGGGTAAAATTTTAATCTATCCTGAATTGCTGGGTTGTTTTGGGGTTGTTTTTTTTCTCCTTTAGGCATGCCTTTTTCCACCAAAATAATTTCCACCAAAATAATGGTGGAAAATACATAAGATAAATATGGCACAGCACTGAACCTCTTCTCTAAAGAAATCATGATGATGACCAAAGCTTCTTTCAATATCTTAGATTAAATTTTCCTTCAGCTCACTTTCAAAAGCTAGTGTAGAAATCTGAATGAAAGTGCCTCCTTGGTAGAGAAAATGTTCTCTAAATGCAAAGCTTATTCTTCTGCAAAGCTACAATAACAGCAGACTGCATCTAGGAGGCTACTACGAATGCTCTGTGCATTTTAAGAGGTTAAAGTCAGCACTCCTTTAATATGTTGGTTTGATGGAATACTCAAAGTTGCTGAAAATCTCCCGGGAAAATGTGAAAAATGATAACATTACTCTACAACACAGTATTTCAATACAACATCTCAATATTAACCATACTGTTGCAAAAGATCTTTCACACTTTATGTTGTTCAATTTTTTCTTGTTGGAAGAGACTCAAGAGGGTTTTGGAAACAGGATGTAAATATAATTCCTTTCAGATTTCCTACAATTTTAAAACCATAACAGCAGAAGATACAGATTATTAACAACAACAACTACCAAAAACTGTGACCAAAGATATGAGACATTTTGCAGTTCCCTTATGAAGTAATTCATTCAGACCCTGAGCACACCCTTCCAAAACACTAATGCAATTTACATTTTTTCTTTTAAACTGCATATAAAGTGCATATGACAGATCTTCCTTTGATGTTACATAAATCTGTAATTCTCACATCATGAAGGCTGCACCAAGAGCCAGCCTATAACCATGGATCATCAAGTCAAAAGTCTGCAAAAACTACTCTGGAAGCCAAGCTCGGAGGGGGGGGAGGAACCCACTTATCACAAGTGAGGGGGGAAAATATGAGCAAAATGAAGTCTACGCAGTGGCATGAGCAGAATTCCAAGGAAGAGAAAATACCTACATGGGCTTCCAAAATAATGAGGAGTTTCCCACAAAATTGGGCCAGCTCTCTGTCAACAAAACGCCAATAGCGATTACATGGGAGAATGATCTTCTCAGCTCCTTAGACACTTGACAACTGAATTTTAGATATGCCAGGAATGAAGACTTAAGCTTGTAAAAGTGAAAAATAAAATGGTGATTCAGATTTGTGGTACCAGATGCAAGAGTATAATACAGCATGTCTCGAGAGGGTAATATACGTGGCTCAGCACTGCACTTGTTCTGGATCATTAGAGATCCTCTTGGCATAAATCAAAGCAATCTAAATAGTGTGGCTCTTACCCCAGCTGCTAAGACCCCCAGAGTGGGGAAGCTGAACTATTCCCTCTCTCTGATAGCATCAATTACAAACCTGGCCACCAAAGACTCCCCAAAATGGGGACCTTCTTTCCTCGGGTGAAATTTCAGCACAGCACGTAGAACCCCTTCACACCATATGGTCAGGCCAATATCTGTAGATAAATAATCTGCTCACATCAGGGAGAACCTGTGCTTCTTTAGGTATAAAGGAGGTTTAATAGTACTGTCTTTATCCATACAATGGCAACTTTTCTGAAACACTGACATAAAAATGTGACTAGGAAGATTTTTTCCCTGCTAAAAATGTACAACAGTCAGGTACACTTTTTTAAAGAGAAGAGTTCCTTTTCTCACAATTCATTTTCTCACAATTCATGTTTCAAGAATTTTTTCTTCAGGAACTTGACTGAAAAAGGCATGCCTAAAGGAGAAAAAAAAACAACCCAAAAACAACCCAGCAATTCAGGATAGATTAAAATTTTACCCAAGTTTGTAACTCAATTACCCTAAACCATAAACCAGATTACACAATATTTTACTAGAACACTGACAATTCTTAAACCTATTAAAAATATGAAGAAATCAATAAAGATAAAGCTGAATTATACATATAAGGAACATTTCCTTTATTGAACAATTCTTATAGATCGTTTTGAAATAACGTTGTTGTAGGCATTTGCTTGGATGGTCTTATTGCTAAGTTTTAACATGATAACTATAGTTTTGCTCTATGTCCTCACCAACAGCTAACAAGCAGAAAAACTGAATGATATTCAGATATAAATATATATGAAGGCCTCTGTGAGTAGCTTTGGGGTTTTAATCAGATTAAAAGGATATTTATTATTTTTAAAACACTTTTAAAATGCATTTAGGAAAAAGAAGAGTGTGTTATTACAAATATAACCACTGGTTATTATGTTGAATTACTGTAGTTACTGAGTTTCGCTGAGAAGACTTATTTTACTTACTAGAATTGTAAAAAAATTACGATCATTTATATCTGCATGAAAAGTAAACTTGAGACACTGTCTGGTAAATGTAAAAAATCCATTTCTAGGTTTGAAGAATATCTTCCTACCGCATCAAAAATGTTGCTCTTTAAACACCAAACTAGCAGAGGAAAATATAGTTCAAAACCAGGGCAGCTCTTGTCCCAGGAATTTGGTATTGCTGAGTGAAACTGGGTTTTAAGATTTATTTTAATCCTGATAGATGTTTCAGTGAGCTAAAATGATTATTCTAGCACTGGGCTGTGTTAAGGCAGACTTCAGTGTATTTTATATATATATGTGTTTTATAGAGAAATATACCACTGGATATACAGATTTTTCTTATTGAAAAAAGCTGGGGCAACTCAGTTCTCTTTGCTTCATTCACCCTTGGGACGGCCTCTCACAATGAAAATTGTCAGTGCCTTATTTATAATGGCAGACCTCAGGTTTGATTCTGGCAGCTTTTGATATCTTGATGGCCCAAAAGCTTTCAAATAGAGAAGAATCTGACGCTTTTTTGGCATCCTGCAGTGTGCCTAAACCTCAAAAGCAAGTTTTAGTCCCAGAAGTGAATTACTGAAGCACTGTAAACAAAACACAAACGTCACAAAATGATGAATATCTCAAAGAAAATATCTTTGTCAGACAGATGACAACTTGAGTTCGCTTGAAAAGCATTTGTAGAAACTCTGCAATCTGCAAACAAACTTCTGGTTTACAACCTAAAAAGTACATGAAAATACTGAATTATTAAACTTCAAATAATCTTTTTTAACATGGATATAAAAATTCAAATATATCCATTCTTTGACACATTAGGCCCTGTAAAATCAGATTCCTGTGTGTTTCTACATCACAGAAATGCAGCTACCTAGTTATAACACATCTGTCAGTAAATAGGATACAGAGGCATCATTGAGAATTGTCTTCAATTAATATCTCATATCTGGTTTACTGGAAAAGAACAGAATAACTGAGAGAAAAAATACTTGATATAATCTAAAAGACATAACTTCAGTTGAGTGTGACACTGACAGTAATTTTATCCCTAGAAAGTATATTGATTAGGTAAGGTTTCTTGACAAATGCAGAATTAAATTGTCTTAAATTTCAAATGAGAGAATCTATAGCTTTTTTCTCTGTAAACGTGTTATTCCTTAACTCTTAGGAACTTTTAAGGTTTTTTCCTTTCTTATGATGAGGGGAACGGAAGGGAGAGAGGAGGGAAATGGAAAGGATCACAGCAGACTTCAGAAGTTGTCGTGGGTTGTTTTTTTTTTTAAATTTTAGCACCAAGATACAATAAAACTGGCTTGCCAATTTTCAGTTTTATGTCTCTCTGTGCTGCTTTAAGGCTGCAGTGGATGTCATAAAATACTAGATCTATGGCTCAGTCTATTAGGCATCATACATTACTTTTTTTTAAGCAAACTGGTAAAGGAGATAAAATGTTGTAGCCTAGTAGGATTGATACTGTAACCTTTTTATACCAGCTACAACTACATTAGCATAAAGATAGTTGCTGTAATATCATTACTGGGAATCAAAGCACTTTGAAAATGTCTCTTCCTTATACCAATTTACAGTGGAGTTAAATAGCAATGAAGAGCTGTACTTGGAACACATTCGTTAATAAAAAAAAGAAAAAAAAAAGGCACAACAGAAATGTGAGAATACATTTGGAAACAAGTCAAACAGATTGGGAAATGACAGCAGAGGATTTGCCAGACTAATGAAATGCCTTGTTCCTAACCTTTAAATACCTGTGTGTACAGTACAAGGCCCCTTTCTGACTAAATCTGTGCTGTTAGGTTTACAAATAAACCTGCTAAACCTTTTGCATTATTGATCAGTGATGGCATTCTTAGCCCACACATCTTATTTACATTCCATTTCTTTAATGTTCTAAGATATAACATGTCTTTTACAAAACAGGAGCTTTTCCCATTTAAAGCCCACAGTGTGTGTTCTTCATGCATTTTAATGGCTGTAAGCAATTTAGAAGGTTAGTCTTTGAATAGCAGAGAAAACTGGCAATATTTATTGGTAAATAAATGTCTAATTATCATAATTTAGGAACATTTCCAGTATCATGATTTTTCTAAATAAATAGCTGAAAAATTCTCTCCTTTGTACACCAATGCCACTTAAATAAAAACTTGCATCATTCTAATTTTTTCATTAAGAGGTTTTGCTCATATTCTAAACACAATGCAAGAATGTTTTCATTTAAAATAAAAGGACTGGATTCAAATATAGTCAATATATTCCCCTGCTCTGTACAGCAACAGAGCCCACCTTTCCAAGACGAGTTTAAGATGCCTCATAAAGCCCCAAAGAACAATTAAGATAATGTGAGACAGGTTGTGCAAAATCTCATGTTTCAAGACACAGCAGGATCAGTCCTGATTCCTTGCACCTGGTTCTGACCAACTGGAGCAAGAGGATGCCAGGATTACATCCACTTAATGTGTGGATTCAAACCCAGGTGTGATTCAAAAATCAGGTGTGATTCAAACCCACCCCCCTCCTGACCAGAATCACCTCATACATTCCTTAAAAAGATCCAGGGAGAAACTTTTAGAAGAGTTTCCCACTTTCAAAATCTGCTCAGAGCTTTCATAGCCCCACAAGGCAGTTTAAACATTAATGTTTCTGAAATCAGAAAAGGAAAATCATCAGCCACTTCAAGCAGGTCCTGCTTTGACATCAGAAAGTCAATTCACTCAGCTTAGCAGCATTCAATTCTCGACAACATTTTGTTCTGGGTCCCTGTCAAGTTATTCTAGGCTGTGAAATTGTCAGGAATGATGGATGACTATCAGCCTTCTGCTATCTTCTTTCCTTCTCCTTAGAGATTTGTGGCTGCTGACTGCAAAGCAAATCCCTCTTTTCTTTTTTTTTTTTTTTTTTTTTTTTTTGCACAACATACCAAATGAACAACAGTAATTATGAGAAAGCCTACACTACAATTATTTTAGCACTTAACTTTGTATTGACATCTGTAAGAGACAGAGCTCTCTAGATTGATTAGCAATGATATAGCTTCCTACCTTTTGCTAATATTGCTGCAGTCATCCTTTACATGCAATTTGCTCAAAAAAAACCTCACAACCCACTCTTTTCCTCTCTATTTAAAATTACAAACTGAACTAATTAAAGAAAATTTCTAATACTTTGTGAATGTACCATATAATTGTTCCACCAGTGTTTCGAAAACTATCATCCTTGTACCATAATCAAAACTGACATAAGAGAATAATTTAAGGATATTAAATGGGATTTTATTGTGGAAGATGCTAAAGCTGCATTATTGTTCCAGGTTGAAATCCTTACTTGAACAAATCCTGTTTGGCCAGCCAGTTGCAGCACTGGTATATACAGAGGAAAAAATTACTGCAATCAGCATTAAATCTATTTGTACACAAACAGATTTTGATGTCAAGTATTTAAACTAGTTAATAACATTAAGTACAGGAAGAAACATCTGGCCTGAAAAATAAATTTAACAAATTTAAAAATTAAAAAAAAAAAAATTAGGGAGGAAAAATGCAATAATGAGAGAAAATAAACTGGGACATCCTTCAAGCCCATGCCAATTATAACCCAGTCTCTCATATACTTATTGCATTCACAGTAAATGCAAAATTTATCACTAAAAATTGTCCAGCAATAACAGCACATTAATTAATCTCCATTACTCTCAGCCACATAGCTGTTCCTTTCAATTAGACATCAGATCTGCTCAGCTTGCTCCACTGGGCTGCACATACACAGGCAGACAAATTCCATCTCAGGCAGCATGGTCAATCCTGAGAAGCAGAGATTCAGTACCCTCAAAGAAATCAGTACCAGATATCATAATCATTGCTATTAACACTAAATTCAAGCAAATTCATAACAACTCAGCTTTCAAAAAATTTTAAATAAAGCTTAAGCATTTTTTCTCTCACCCAGTAATACATCCCAGACAGACAGAAGCCTTATATTTAAAGGAGTTTGTCTTGATCACATTAGATACATGTGAGGTAGAATTAAATTCTTTTCCCTTATAGGATCCTATTATGAAGAAGGAAATATTTGCAACTTATTGTGGTTTAGATTTTACAGAAGATGAAAGTGGATGTGTTTAAATGGGGTCATATTAACCCAGAGGTTTTCTCCTTGACCTTTTTTTCCTTTAGATGCACTTCTTATGTCAAGTAGTTATGTTCTGTTTCTTTTTAAAGTGTTTAACTCATTAGCCAGTACAGCTTTTGCTGGGATTATAACTAATTTGTTATTGTCTTAGAATTTGCATTTCCCTCAGCTTTAATAACAGGGTAGTCATTTTATTTTGGAATAATTATCTATGAGTAAATCCAGAGAAAAAGAATTAACTACAGAAAAATAGAAACTCCTGCTTTCTAGAAAAACAAATTATGGGTTAGAATGCCAAAATTCAGATTGTTCCCTTTACGTGACATTCTGCTACAACCTCTGCATTTGTCAGATTATTTTTAAGGTCTTGTCATTTGATATCTGTTTTTATTTATATGAGAAGAAAGCTTTTGCTGTAGTGAGTCACCCACCAGGAAGCCAGGAATGGTTTCAGATGGTTTAGGCATTAATTTACTCTCATGCTCCGACCTGTTGTGACAGGATTTTGTCATATCACTTACAAAGGGATTAATAAGTGTTTAAACTGGAAGGTTCACTCCCACAAAAAATACCAAAAGGTCAGTTTAATATTTATGAACCTCAATGTATAAAAGATTGCTTTTCTTAGATTTCAGAAAAAACTCAGCAGTTTCCATCTGTGAGCAAAAAGTGCCCTTCAACACAACATTCCATGCAGGGGTCTGACTACTTTAATGGTGAATAATTTTGACATCAAGGGTAGTAGTCCCTTTACAGAAAAACTTGATTGATGAAAAAATGCAAGTCAGCATGAATTGAGGCTCCACTACTTGACCCTAAATAAAATTGGCCCCATTTTGGCCAAAAATATACTTTCAATCTGGTCAATACCAGGCCAAAGACTATCAAGCTTTTTAATCTAGAGCTCTGTATTACATGAAGTCACATTCTGCACTGAAGATAGCTAATAATTTGGACTGTGTTATCACAATTAATCCTTAATCAGATAAATTAGCTAACTGCTATGTTAAAAAAAAAATTCATCTTTTTCTGCAATAGAAAAATGAATATAACCTCTCCTAGGAAATGTCCTAAATGTCTCCCTCAAAAAGTCATTAGCTGGAATATGTGGTATATGGTAACTTAATGTCAGAAAAAGAGGTAACAGTCCCATAATGAGACAAAATGCAATTTAAACAGTAATCTCATTACCTAAAAATAAATAAACCTCTCCTGCTTTACCTTTTAGACTAAGCTTAGGCCTATTTATTTTATCTCCATTTAGGTTTCAACTTTAATCATATCTCAGAAGCTTTTACACAGAAGAACTGCAGCAGCAACTGGGTTTGTCTACTTACAGCTGTTTACTCTGAAATTTCTCATTTGGTGCCAACTAGAAGGCAATGTCCAAACTCACAGAGCAGAGATAAGTGTTTAAACCCCACTGTCAAGAGGATCACCATTTTAACAGAGATGTTTGAACCATATTTAATTGAATATTCACTTACTTGCAATGCATTTATTTATTTTCTTTATACCAATAGTGAGATCCAGATATATTTAAAAATAAGTGTTGTGTAAAATCTTTGTATCATTATATAATGTGGTTCTAATGCCATTATCTTCCAACATTTTAAAATTAAGACTTTTTATTGGCAATTGTGTTTCCTTAAAAAAGTCTATCTGAAAACAGATGTTGTGTATGGATATCTGCCTAGATGATATAAAAAAAAATAAATGAAGAGGAAAAAGAAAGAAAAAGAGAATGCATATCCTGCTTCATGCATATAATCAATTAAATACTGAAAATTAAACTCTGCAGCAAGGCTGAGTTTACAATGCATTTCCAAAAACAAAAGCAAAACTTTCACCACTCCACAAGATATTTATGCACAAAATATTGTAAAACCAGTCTCTCAGGGAAACTATATGAAACCCAAACAGATCCATATTAACTCCAATTTAAAAAAAAAACAACCTCATTTACAGCATATTTTCCCTCAAACCCATTAACATTCTCCAGCCAGACAAAAGGCTCAAGTTTACCCAGTGTTTTTCTTGATTATATTCTGGGTAAAATAGATACTCCATATATTGGGTAGAAATTAATTCTTCTCCCTTTCAACTTCCCTTTATGAAGCAGGGAAAAAATCTCTGCAGCTTCCTTTACTTTCAAATTTGCAAGATGAGAGTTGGTGCCTATAGAAAAGGTCATCTTTTCTCTGTCATTCTCCTCCTCTCTCTAAGTTACTTTTTATATCAGAAAGAGAACATTTTAATGTTCAATAACTGTTAGCATGTCAATTTAATTATAACATCTTGAACTCGGGGTTGTTCTACTACACCACTCCACCTTGTTTCAGTTATTCTTGGCACCTTTTTGCACAAGTACATTGCTTGGGACTTGTTGACTTCTGTTCAAAGAAACAAATAATGAGTAACAAAATAATGACAGCTAGAACATTAGAATGTGAAGAGCAATGCCACAGTAGTAGAAATGGAGGACACAGTTTTTGGGAACACAGATCTTGTAATAGGTCTCCCTCTTAAGTAGGAACTTGGGGAAGACACAAGAAGAATATTTGTAACACCTAAATAATCCAGGTAAACAGCATTTTATTTAGCATGTCATATTTCTTCTCTAAGATATGCATTTCTACTACTCTCAGCCATTATATTTATTATCTCTAAGATAAATTATGTTGTTTAAATCAGGTTAATGATAATTTTTAAAACCTCTCTGTGCTTAGAAAGTATCAGTTCTGTGGATCACATCCCACAATGGGTTTTTTTCATTCCCACCAGCCAGAAAAAATGAGAGGGCCAACATTCAGCATCACTGTCTCTGGCTTCAAATTGCTTCTGTCAGACATAGGGCACCAGGTAAGGCCCCAGCAGCAGAGGGCAAGCTGAAGGAAGGTGGCAAGTTAAGTAGGTAAAATGTGCCAGCCTTATTCTTCAGCATCCCCCAATATCTCACAAACAGTTCAAACATTCTGACACTTCCAATACTGAAAGCTCTCTCTGTCCCCATATTCCCATGAAAAACCTTGCTGACCCTGACAGCTCTCCCAGGGGCAACAAAATTCAATTTTGCCTACAATGCTGAGAAGAGTTAAGCTGGCACTGATCTGAATAATAAGCAAAGATCCCATTGGACTAAGCATTGTAGAGAGGAGTAACAATGAGTTGGGCCCTGCCACAAAAGCTTACAAGCTAATTAATGAAAAAATAGTTTTAGTCATGTCTGTAAAACAATGTGAAGATGTAAATGGGAGTCCCAGGGTGAGTGGTCCAGCATTGTATGAAGTGCTGCAAAACTTCCTCCAAAAAGGCAGGAATTGAGCACGTTTCTGAGTTACCTGCAAAATCCTCTCCTAAAGGTATCCAGAGGAAAGGAGAAAGGAGATGTGTGAAAGGGTCCTGTTGTAAGGACAAACATCTCTCTGTTACAGTCTGGTTTTAATTTCAGTTAACTCTGGTGTTCTTGCCCTAATCTTTGTATTTAAGCATTTTGTGATTATTCCCCTTGACACAAAATCATCATGATCACAGCGAGCTATTCTTATTTTGTGACTTTTAACAACAATATGAAAAGAATAAAACCTAGTTAACTATTTTATCCTCCTAGGTCTACAAACAGGTAGAGGTGGTAACTCTAAGCTGGGTGAACTGAATTTTTTCTCCCTGATGTTACCACTATTAACTGTTCCACTGTGGATAATTTTAGCACAAACACCCAGCCAATATATCTTATAGTCAAAAAACAATCCTACATCTTTCAAGCCATGAAGCATTCAGCTTCTCAATGCTTCCTCAATACCAAAAACTTTTTTAAAATGCTTTTTAATTACCTGTTTGACAAATCTGGAGCAGCATGAAAACAAACTATCAAATTCAATGAAATATAAATAGCCCGAGGTGCTACTAAGAAAAAGGCTGTACAACAACACTTTAAACAGTGGCTTCCACTCTGGGTGAAAATACCAGTTCCAGGGTGATTCCCAGTGGCAAGGTGTTTTAAGTACAGTGGCACAAAGCCTGTAGGATTCTTTTGCAGAAGTTTCCACAAGTGTTTTCTCAAGGGTTTACACCTATCTGCCTGCAGAGTTCAGTGTGGGAAATTCCCTGGGCCATACCTTGCATCTCATTCTTTTTGTTACAGATTCTGTATGGCTGCAGGCACAAGGTTGTCACTGCTCTAAGTATCAGGAGGCCTGAAGAAAAGTTCCTTGAATAAAGCCAGGTAAAACTCTGTCTAGACAAGAGAAGCAAGGCAGTTTGATTCATGCAGTTCTGGGGTCCAAGAGAAGGAAGGAGAAGTGGAACCCAACTCTACATCAAGATTTCTGCCTACACTCTGCATCCAAACCCAAGCTTGTTGTGCTCTGCCAGGTGATTCATTGCAAATTATTAATATTAATTCTTAGTTTCACCATCCTGTTGGCACTAGGACAGTCTCTCTTTTTTTCATACAAACTTTAAGTTAGTACTAAAATTTCAGACAAATCAAACGAGCTTTCTGGAGAACACATCAAAAAATATCAGACAATGAAAATACATGAACTCAAATGGGATTATATTAGAGCAGTTTCAAACTCTCTCCCTCTTAATGGATCTTATGGAGTGAGCACAACACTACTCACAAGACCATGAAAATAATGGATCTAAGCATAGAAAACTATTTCTATCTGAAAGGGAAATGCTTTTTTAAATTTTTTAGAGTAACTAGAAAGACAAATATAAAACAAACAAACAAACCCCCAGTCTTTTTAATGAGCATGTTAATAGAACTGGTCAGTAAATTGGAATGCTCTTTGTACATTGCCCAGTTATTTTTGTTTGTTTTTTTTTTTTTCCTTAAAAACTTCACAAATCAAAACTGGAAAATCACAGGTAATTCTTAAAAGTGTGCTTCTAAATATAGAAAAATTAGAGAAAAGTACCCATTATATGACTTTGCAGGTGCAAGAATAAGCTTTAGCACCCAACACATCTCAGATCTCTACTTATTTGCCTTAGCTGGTCTGGCAGATACATAGTAGCATGCAGTATCCTGTTTCTGAATGTTCCTGAAATCAGGCAGAATGGATCTCTGAATCCAGTGTCTATTTCACAGACGGATGCCTTAAAAATTGAAAGCACTGTACTCTGACTTCTATTTCTGAAATTTCTATTTATCCCCTACCAGCATATTTTTAGGTTATGTGGCAACTCACAGATTATATGATTCTTATTTAACTCTTGCTCTCGTGCTATATATAAGTCAAGATAAATTTCACCAAAATGCCAAATGAACTATAAATTTATCTAGAAACATATTCAGAAATACTTGAGGAGTGTGGTCCTCTTCAACCTCTAAAAATACATGCTGCTTCTTTAGGTATGGAGTCTTTTGAATTTTCTTTCTGTTCTCAGAATATTTTTGATTACCAAGACTGAATTGTTTAAAAATACTATTGTGGTAAAGAACAGTTTCTGAATTTCCAAATACTTTTATCTCCTGCTTGTTTTCCAAAACTTTAAGGTTCTGTTCTATTAATTTTTCTCTGCCTGGATGCACAGCTAACTGCAACATAAATCACCCAAAGACATGGATTTATCACATCTGGAAGTTTCTCTTCAGCATTGTCTATGAGGTACGACCTTTACTTTTCCATCCACCTGTATTTCACATTTCTCCATTTTATTTGCTGCATTTGAACCCAATGCAAAACATACTTTCTACTCAGTCATGAAATAATGCTGACAGGATATGACAGCTGTGCAAAATGGAGAAGACCTCTAAAAGGTTCACAAAACAGGATACTGGAAGCCTGAGACACTGCTACCACATGTACTGCCAAGCAAGAGTCGATTAATCAAGAAAGGATGGCAGGAAAAATGTTTTCTCAAATTTGTGACACAGAGCTGAGGCTGGTTTGTCACTGGGCACTGTTAAAGAACCAGTGCTCAGTCCCATCCTTCAGCCCTGATTCTGACACTGCTGCATTTTGTACCCTTGTGGCAAACCAAATAACTTCTGTGAACCCCATTTTTCATCTGCAAAACAAAAATAGTAGCACTAACCTGTCTTCCTAGGTTGTTATTATTAGTCTTAACTAATTAATAGCTGTAAAATGCTGCGATCATCAAATGAGACATTATTTATAAATGTAATTATGTCTTATATCCCTGATAATGGATAAACAGGAAAGAAAATCAAAAGAGGGAAGAGCAGCAGCACTGCCAATGCATCAGCTTTCTCCTATTGCTCTGATTAGTTTTCTAGCATTAACTACTCTGATTTTCAGTTTTTCCACAAGTGGAAAGAACTAAATCTACTTCACAAAGTTGGAAGTAGAGTTGCAAACAAAGTTTCACACTAAATTGTGCCATGATCAAGTGGAAAGCTCCAAATAACTACTAAGTGCTAAGGTGAAAGAGCATCCAACCACAGGCAGCACAACAGGGATTTATTCCTAATAGCACTTTTTTAGCCAGACAAAAAAAATCTGCCACTTAGATCCAAAATCCTGCAAGGTTTTCTCAGCCCAGGACTTCAGGACTAGTAGCATAACAGCAGAAGCTGCTCTGTTTTGTATCCTACTGGCTTGCTTCAAAGAGTGCCCTAATGCCACAGATACTCAAGGAGAAAAAGTCAAAAAAGTATAAACGTGTGCTAAATATCAGAAACTGACATTTATCTGAATGTATTTTTAATAATGCCTCCACTTTTTCACAAAGACTATTCTCAGTAACACCTGCCTCCTTTTGTTAGCCGGGGGAGGCATTTCTATGACTCTAGTATGAAAAAGAGAAAAAAAAAATAATTGAGCAACCCTACATGTGCTGCTAGAGAAAATGGTTTCTGAATTAAAACAAATCTGACTTGCATTTTTAAAACATGCTCTGCCTAGATGGTTTTAAAATATAAGCAGCCTTGCCAGTAAATAAACAAGTAAACAAGAGAGGAGGGCATGATGAGAGAAGGACCAAGCCAACACACGCCTTGGAAAACAAGAGGCTACAATTAAGAAATAAAATAACACCAGGAGGCTTATCCCTGTTTCAGTTGCAGATGTGTCTATATGATTTATATGTGAAAAACAATATCAAAACAAACCAAATCAAAACAGTCTTCACATTTATGGGGCTGTGAGATTGTACTTTTCTTCAGTTACACAGTGATAATTAAGAGAAGACATTTGAAACACCCACTTCAAGAACTGAACATACTTAATATAGAGTAAGATAATGCAGAACTTAGTAAAGATGTCAGCTCAGTCTAAAATCATAATTACTGTGTACAACTTGCTCCTGAGGGGTTTTCCCAGTAGAAATAATTGCATTACTTCAAGTTCCTTTTATTAAAAAAAATTACAGATAGGCATAACATGTAATTTTGCAAACAAAAAATAGTGTTTCCCTTTTATTACCAGATTTTATATTTCACTGACAAAATGCTGCAGACTGCAGGGAAAACAGTAGCGTTCAGCTTGGCATAAACTTTAACACTTTGAATCAGATTATATTTAAATTAAACAGCTGCACAATTAATGATAGAATAAGCAAACTTCCTAATTACCTGAAGTATAACTTTAATTTTTATGATCATGTTATCTGTAATCCACCAGCTGGACTACTATGTTCATTTCTGTCTCTCCTCGTACCCACATGAAAATTTTGTTTATTTGGAAGAAAAGGACAGTTACAGAAAGGTGATATTATCAAATTGCAAACACCATAGAAGTTGAGGGCTTTGGTTTAGCAATAAAAAATATTATCTAGCCTTCCCCAGAGTACATAACATCACCCCATAATTGTGATCAAACCTAAAACTCTTGATGGAATAATGCATCTCTACAAAAGATGCAGTGTTGAATAAAGGCTTCAAATGGTGAGGTCAATTATGATCCTAAGTCAGTCGTAGAAAATACTGAATTTACCCCACTCTGCAGATGTGAATTTCCTTCCTACAGCTTGGGTCTGTTGCCCCTCACTGGATACCCCTATGGTCACTGGAGACCAAAGATGGGAGGTGTCCCCAGCCTATGGAAATACAAATACATTTCATTTGGGCTCTGTTCAGCACAAGGCTCCTCACGTCCTTGAATGCTACAGCACTAAAAGCAGTAAATCACAGTGAGCAAGTAAAGAGAACATTTCTGGTGTTCAGAGTTGTCTTTTGTGTTATCTCCAGCTTGCTTTATGTTTGGCTTCCTATAAAATGGAGGGAATGCCAGGCTGCAATCTATACATTCCATTACAAAGAGATTTCCTACAATTCATAAAATTTGTTCTCATAGTTAAAAGTATAGACTCAGAGAGGTGCTACATCTACAAAATAATGTTTAATGTATTAATGCTGGGTAATTACAGAAAAAATAGTTTTCCCATTTATCTGTTCATCACAGAGCCTCTTATAAAATCCTCCAAAAGCAACCTCAGTTTACAGATGTTTCCCCAAATTTACAGCCTATCAGTTACAAATCAGCCTTGAAGCCTCGATCAATGCTGGGGGGGGAGAAACTTTAAAAAAAAACAAAAACAAAACACCTTTACTTTAAAGCCTGCATATCCAGTTTTTCCCTTAAATTTGGAGTTAGGGAGAAGAGATTATTCTCTTTTACTTTGAAGTGAATCAGCATTTACTCACAGCCTGGTAACTGACCACAGTCACATTTTTTCCTCTGGGTTTTAAGCCCTGTAAAAAAATTTTTTTACCCCTCCTATTTAAGATAACAAGGCTGAAAGTAGAGTATAACTGCAGCAAAAGTACTCATTGCACGATGTAGTCTCAATGAAATTTTAAAATGCTAACTCTACATGCTATTAACAAGCTATAATACAAAAGAAAGTTATTTAGTGACATCAAAATTCATGGTTTGTGTGCATCTATTAGAAATTTCCTGTGCACCAGTAAAATGCAGTTAGTGTGCTCTCCTTTTTTTCTGTGCAACAGGATGTTGCCAATCACCATGAGACTCCTTGTAAAACAAAATTTCAAAGGGAACCTTTCAACAGCACCTCAGGCTCAGACACCCTTAAGCTTAGGAAGAAAAATATCATCTTGAAGGCTTAATCCAATTGATACAAGTGGGTTGAGCATGAAGAATGATCCAAATAAACCCTTCATGTAGGAGGAGTTCACTTTTGGTTTTGAATTCTGGGCCTGTGTTCCCAAATTTCACAAATCAACTCTGAAAACAATTCCATTTCCTGTGTGCAGATTTCTAAACTGTTCTGTAACTCATCAAGTGTCTGTTCAGAGTCAAATCTATTACCTCCTCACAGACACCAAACAAGCTCTAAATGCATAATACATGGGTGAAACACTATTTATTAAGTAACAAGTCTAATTATTTCCTGAGCAATCACATCCTGTTTCCCTTAGAAATATAATTTCCTTTGTTCTCCCTTCTCCCATCTTCTTCCCCACTCGTTTTTGTCTTCTTTACTAAGTTCTTTGCTGTCTTGTCTGGCTCTAGAAAGTGACTGAGTAAGAAAGGAGGAATTTCCCTCAACCAGCTTGTTCAAGAAGGGATATTTATACCCACACTTCAGAGCTAAGGAAACCTGGCTGGCTCTCCATGCTTTATTTCCTCTCAAGGGCCATGGTAAAGTCCTCAACACTGGAGGCTTCCAAGATGCAATCAGACAGGGTGCTGGATAATCTCCTCTAAGTTCCATTCCCCACAAAAGGGTTCCTCCAAGGTCCCTTCCAATCTGAGATATTCTATGATTTCACAGTTTGAATGAAGATAATTTGTCTTCCTCCAAACAGTAATCCCCACTGCTTTTAAAGTGTGTGCCAGCCAGCTCTGTAAGAAAAATGGAAACAACCAGATAATTGAAAAGGTGAAGGGAAAGGACATGCCACCTCTGGATGACCTCTGTGCACAAGGCCACTGAGCCTATGTGGAGCCTCAGCGTCATTCAGAAGTTCTTTGATAAAAAGATGATGACAACTTCACTTTCTTTATCACAATTTTCTTTTCCTGTTTCATCTTAATTGTCATTTTGAGCATTCAGCACTATATTTTATTAAGCACAACCTGATTACTTGAAGAAATTCTGATGATATTACTATTGACTAGGATATTAGAATAACCTTGAAAAACATAATTCTTTTATAACATTAAACAATCTTATTAATAATTTGACCTCCATTCCCTGCTATCACTACCCTGATGGACTCTAATACAAAAGTAGAAACAAAATGAGACTGATGAAGTGCAGCCCCTATATATAGTTACAAAATTATATAAATGCTCGCTTTATACATATTTCTATGTATATGCAGGTTCACCTACAATTATATGTTCAAACTGCCTCTGCTCTTCAGTCCTGAAGGTCAGCCCTCACAGGGCCAACCATTCAAAGGTCAGCAAATTCCAGATGTTAAGCATCAGGTGGTTATCAGTGCTCTTCACATCTGAAAAAGAACAGGCTGGAGAGAACAACGGAGAAGTTTCCTCAGAGGTGGCAAACAAAATACCTGTGTTCCCCTGCCTGACATAATCTGCCTTGAGCAGACACTGCAGGACCCAATCTGCTTGCCAGAGAGAGAGGAGCAGCATCATTTAAGACAGAACAAGAAACCTGACATCATGAAGTCCTATTTTTGCTTCTCAGCTGTGGATTCCCTCCAGAAGGTCCAGCTGAGTGCTGAGCAAGCACACCCAGCCCCATGCAAGCACCATACAACCCTGATCTTTCTTTCTAAAGTCATAGTCACTTGAAAATCAAGCATATACTTGAAAAACAAGCTACAACAGAGAAGTCTCATTTAACAGGAAGAGAAATGAAAGACATAATATGTGCACCAGAGATGTACAAATAATTGATTGTCCAGCCAGACAGCTGAATCAAAGTGGGTTAGAAGTCTGTTGCTATGAAAGTATTTTTTCTTTAGCCTTAAGAAACTAACTAAAGTCTATTAGATTTTGATCACAGAACTCTGGAAATCTCCAGAAAACCTCCACTTGCTGCCTTCTCTACCCTGAAGATGAACAGGAAAAAGATTCCAAATTTTCCTTGCATCTCTCATCTGAGTGTTTAAGTTGCTAGATCAAAGGCTATTTGCTGATGTGAATCCTCTCTGCCTTTATTTTGTGTTTCTAACATCACAACATCCCTTAACAGGTCTTTTCTGAATGTATTTCTGCATAGGTCACAGCTCAAGAATCTGCTGCAAAGTTTGTTCTCCCAGTCAGCTACTTTGGCAATATTACTCTTTGGATCCTTCTACAGATCTTCTTTTCACAGCCACATCCAAGTTATTCACCTTCATTTGCAAAAGTCTTTCCAGGCTCGGATTAAAACTTACATTTCAGTGATTTTGTTTCTGAAACTCTTCCCTCCTTAACACATTACACAAATCCCAGTGCAGTGTGTACCTGAATTTGATGAGAACAAATGTAATGAGAACAAAAAAACCAAATCAACACATTCCATATTAAAATGAGGCAGTGTTTACAGAATTATGTAGCAAGTAGAGCAGACCACTGCTCTGATATGTGAGTATAAAGCCACAGTAACTTCAGCAAACTCCCTGGGATTTACACCCTGTTCTTCAGGACAAAATCTGACCCCTAGACCTGTGTGAAGTATATCAGGTCTCTGAGATTTCCTACATAGGATGCTATTACATCACATTTTAATAGAAAGCCTGTTCTTAAAAGTGAAGGATTTTGCACTTGTTGGAAGGTCTTTGTCAAATGAGAAATAGGAGAGCAGGAGGAACTGAAGAATAGCAGCCTCATGTCATGGGTAGTCTTATGAAAGCAGCCTTGAATAGAGTGCACTATAAAGAAAGAATATTGTTATGTTTTCTGACAAGGATCTGGTTTGCTAAGTGATTCTTGAACTCCACAGGGAGACTTGTCTCTTCACCTTGATTTAAAAGAACATACAAACAATACCACTTAAACTCAAAATATGCCCAGGCTGTTTTCCACTTTTGCTGAAAGAATCTCAGAACCAAGCAAAACAGATGGTACTGAAGCCCTTTTCTTTAGCTAATACTGACTGTACTTATAACTCTGAAAAGAGTGAGAGCTTTAAAGAGGAAAAACAGCCCTTGCATTCTTGATTTTTTTTTTTTTTAATTGTCAGGGTTCATAAATAAAGAGAAAGTTATTAATCCGATTATTTTCCATGGTGTGTTGATTCACTGCAGAGTCATCCAACCTCACTGATATTGTGAGATACTAAACCCTCCCTTTTCATCAGCTGCACCAGGAGGAAAGAGCTTAATGCATTGGATCAGTTCCCCATAATAAAGAACGGAATAGAGTTTATTTATCATTTTGATTTAGAGCCATTTCCCTGTAGATCTGCAGTTTCTTATGTCAGAATAAGAAACAGAATACTTTGATGCAATTATAGGTTGCATCAAACCAGACAATTTTTATTTTTCCATTTTTGCATTTTAAATTACGTTTTCAAGGAGAACGCCAAAATCCATCACAAAAGAGCAATCCATCATAATCCCTGGAGAAAGGCTCCTAGTGGCAAGATACTTTGATTACCACAGAAAATTTACAAAGAAATTTGAACAGAAATTAAAAGCAAATGTTAAAAATACTTGTTATTATCTATTCTTCCAGGGGATAAAAAGGCAGAAAAGAGCACCAAGAAATCTGAGATTGAAGACAGTCTTTGTTACCATAGATACTGGGCAGGTGTGTCATTTTCAAACATAAGCACACATTTGATAAGAGGCTTCTGACTGCAGACACATCTGAATAAAATAAGGAGGAGTTGTAAAAGGAAAAGAAAAGGAGATAGGTAGACCAAGCTGTTTCACACCTCCACCTTATCTGCAGTTGATGTGTTATCAAGTCTCTGAAATTTCCATCTAAACAAAGAAAGAGCACGTTTTGAAAATCTACTGAGTTGTGAGTTTCCAAATCTGTTCACCCTTCATTCCACCACTTTCATGTAGATTTTACTACCAAATACTCTTGAGATAAGTGGCGTTTCTAGACATCTAAGTCTGTCCTTCTGACCTTTCTGTCTTGATACATGCAAGTTGAAAATACTAATTTTTCCTTGGAGAAAAACACAGGAGAAAAAAATAGCTGATGGCAACAATTGTTTAGAAAAGAGACAAAATGTTTAAAAATTCATTTCCTCAAAACTTTAACTGTGTATTAGTGATGCACTTGCTAACACCCAGCAGCAGTAGCAACCTACACAAAATGATAAAAAATTCATTCAAATTGCCACTCCCAACATTATGTTCTCTACATACAGAGAATGTTAATGTAGAAGTTAAAGGTAGAAGTTAAACTTCTTTGGTTGTACATGTAATTAAAGTTGGTTTTATTAATTGACTTCCACTATTATTGACAAAACAATTGATAGTCTGCATCAACTAAGTCAGATGAAAGAAAAAAAATTCAAAAGAAGCAACAAACACTAAGACAATTTCCCCTACCACCACCCCACCCCCATCACTAAAACTGGGATATATTAATTTCTTTGCAATCAACTTTAGTGCAGATAATGGCTTGGAATATGAGCTGCTAAGCAAAAAGTCAATCTACCCACCAAATCTATAAACTCTCTTTTGTGAGATTACTCCCCATGAATCCTACTTTTACTTCCCAACAGACTGAAAACTGCCTCTTAAATCATTTTGCTAGAACAAAAAAATATTTAGAGGTAAAAACTAAAACTGTGACCTAAGCCTTTCTAGTCTCCAAAAGAAGGTTCAGGGATTTTATATGAAATACTTATGTACCTGCTCATCTCACTTACTTTATATGAATTTCATCTTCACTTCATTTTGATTTAAAGCAAATTCCCCGCAGAAATTCTGCAGTTTCTTATGTCAGAATAAGAAGCAGAATACTTTGATGCAATTATAGGTTGCATCAACCCAGACAATTTTTATTTTTCCATTTTTGCATTTTAAATTACATTTTCAAGGAGAACACCAAAATCCATCACAAAAGATGATGACTCAAGATTTTTTCCCTTGAAAGAAGTACAAGTATAGTTTCAGTAAGTTTCCAGAAAACCTGAGTGAGCCAAAGCATGGCAGGTACTTCATCAAAGTGGTAGGTCTCTGGGAATATAAAAGTATTGGTCATTACAGGGAAATTAATGATCACCTTTACCTTAAATATCTTCTTCTTGTCTATGAATAATAACAACTTGCTGTAGCTATCTGCATTTTTAACTCGACCCACAAATATAGCCAGATACTACTTCCAGGATTCCAAAGATAAAATCACATTTTTGAAGAACTACTAGAAAATGGGCTGCTCCTTTTTTCCAGCTGCCCATTCCCTCATCTAGAAGAACAGTTTTAGTTCCTCTTGAATTGAAGAGCTACCTTCTGAGACAGAAGGCAGCTGAGTTTCTTCAGCTTCTAATTTCTCCTCATCAGGCTTTCAGGAGGCCCATGTCATTAGTGTGGTCTCTGATGTCTTCAGACAGAGGGTCCTGGCCAGAGGGTATTTTCTCACATTTCACATGTGTGTATAGAGCAGTTTGTCTTCATTCTTAGGTATTGAAAATGCTTTCTTTCAACTGAAACAAAGTGTGTCCTGACCACATGATGTCACTGAAGCTCATACTTCTCAAGATGGGATTTTGCATTGCCATCCAAGTCAAAATGCAATATCCAGCTATTCACATTGGCTTTAATTAGATCCAGTCATGTTCTTCAACTTGATGATAGTATAGACTTCCATGAATAATTATTCTCAGTAATCATGATGCTAATAAAAATCTTTGTATAGAGGAAATCATCCATTAATGGAATGTTAATCTCATGAGGCCATTTAATGATTTATCCATTTCTACATTTCTGCTAAAAGCAAACAGCTCATATGCGTTTTTCAAAGTAGCAGAAACATAAAATACTTCTCTGAGATTACCTTGAGGTTTTATGCCAGATGAAGAAAACTTAATTCTTCATCTCCAGCCATCAAGTCTCCAGCCACAGAGTTATTCAAATTCTGAGACAGATCATCAATCTATCTGCAGACTTAAAACCCCTGCCTACCTACTTCAGTGATCATGAACTTTTGGAAGTCTTATTAATTGAACACAAGAAACATCACTCTACCAAGCAGGAAGCAGCTTGATTTCACTCCAAGCTCAACATCTTTGCATCTAAAAAATACTAAAAATTCTCCAATCCTTAATAATTTAATCTCTGCTTTTCCAGTTGGTGAAAGAACTGTAGAAGTGAAAAATCCTCCCTTAGCCCAGTTTGACAGCATTTCTTTTCTTCTTCAAGATTACAATAGGTTGCCTAATAGTCAACTCCTCCTCACCTTCCTTACCTTCCTTGATAAAACAGAGGGTCAATTACCATCCAATACCTCATGTTGCTTTCTGAACATATTCACATGGAAATAGGATCAAATCTGCCTAAAATACCATCTGGTCAAAATCTTCAGTCAGCACAGGGACTGCAGAAAGGACTAGGACTAGAAATTGCCCCAATAACACTGTTCATTTTTTATGATGGAGAGCATTTGTTTCCTTTTTTTTAATCTTGGACCATAACAACACACAATATGATCACAAGAATTTTCTGATCCCCCCCAGAAAGAAGCCCTACCAAAATTCCTTTGGACAGCCCATGACTGGGCTGGAGGGCCACATGCATAATGCAGAGATGAAGGATTACACAGACCCTACAGGCTTCAGTTGCAGAAACATTCCTCTCATCAAAATTGCCTCTGTGTTTAGCCAAGATCACCTGGTTAACCATCACTGGGCTGCTGACACTAAACTCAGGAGCAACAGTGATGAGACCCTCTGACAGCAGGTGGTGTTTTGAGGAATTGCCATTGCAGTGCAGTCTTTTTTAGCTGGAAGTACCCAGCTGAGTGTCTGAGCCACTCCAGTTTGCTGATTCTCAGGCTCCATAGGTACCTCATCACAAAATCTGCCATCTGCCTGTGAATTTGAGTAGAAGACTATTCCATGCTAGATGTGATGTCCTGGTATCATTGATGTCTATCTACTACAGCAGCCTTCTGTTAGATAATTCATCCATCCATCCATCCCTCTTGCCATCCTTTCCCACACTCTATTAAGGTCTTCTCAGGTGCTGCCACCACTCTACAGCTTCAGACTCCCATTTGCAGATGACCACAGTAGCAGAAACCAAAAGGTTCAGGCACACTTCCTTTTCTTTGATGCTGTCTTCTCTAAGGCTCCTGATAGAGAAAACATCCATAGGAAACTTCAAAACACTGAAATATGCAGCACTGCATCTTCTTATCCACTAAGACTTCTAAGAACATTTCAAAATTCTGTTCTCCCCATTGGCTTCTCACAAAATTTACATAATTTCTCCCCTCTATGTGCCCATCCCAGGGTATCTAAAAGTTAGCAAAAACTGCCCTAAAAAGGACTTCTCACTCCAGCTCTTCTTCTAACACAAAAGAAGGGTCCATCTCCTTCATGCAACAGATAAAACTTTTTCATGAGCTGTTTTGGAGCCTATGATGATTTATGCCACAGTCTATGTCACTTCAAGCACAAACACTCATTTGACCTGTTGTCTGGTAACAAAACCATAACATAATTTAAAAAACAAACTGTGGAGTTTTTTTAAATTATATGACTGCCCTGCAGGAGGGCAGGGCAGAAGTATCACTTGTGATGAATCATGTGTCTAAGATAATGATTTAATGAAAACAAGTTACAGATGCTGTTACATCTAACCAAGAATTGTCTTTTTGTGATGTTTTGTGCAAATAAATGAAAAAAAGGCTTAGATGGACAGCAATGCACACAAAGAGGACATTTAACTCTGGTCATATTCATTTCTACCATTCTTATGTTTTCCTATAACTTTGGGGGTTTATTTCACAGAGGGGTAGTTCACTTATGAAAGCTGCTTTGGAACAAATAGGAAATCTTGTCAGACTTAGGTCAAATAAAAACTAAGAATTAACCAGGGCAGAGGCAAGCAAGCACTACTGTATTTTTTATATTTTTTTTTCCCGGGAATTTAAATTCTACATTTAACAGTGGCAATGGTTGAGAGATAATCCCTGGAACCACTTAAGACAGAGAACTTTGTTATTGCTTGTCCTTATCTGGATAATCAAATAATAAAGTCCAACTGGCTACCAAAGCAGAGCTTTCAAGCTAACTCTGAAATACTTTAAATGTAATTTGTTCAGTAAACTGCAGTACATTAAATTTCTATATTAAGTAAATTATAAGGAAGAGTGCACTTTGCAAAATTAAAAAGTGCTCTGTTAACTTATCTATTATTCCTCTGGGAAGGTTTCCAAAGTGTGTCTAGTACAATTAGATACTTACTTTATGGACAGTCTATAGCCAGGAAAGAATTCTTGCAGCTCAGCAAATGTGTTTCCAGTACTGTTGTAGACACCTTTATATTTTCCAAGGTGAAACTCCCTGAACACAAACACCATTTTTCTAGGTTGCATAGGCAGATTGAAAACTTTTAGATAAAAAAAACTACCTAACTCACTATCTGGCAGTTTGAATTAAAGAAACATTGATCACTTGCATTCTTTTAAGTGATGTTTTTTAAAAGTACTCGTTGGAAAAGCATTTACAATGAAAGTAATTGGGATGCATTATACAGTTGTTTTATTTCAGTAGAGTCCCACCACACAGCAATTAACACATTTCCTTCATCACCTTCTACAGAATATAAATGAGATATTATTTTCAACAAGATAGTTTTATAAGAACAGAAACCAATACTTCAAAAGGATGTGAAAAATGCTTGACCTAAATTTGTTTGGTTTGGCCTTTTTTTTTTCCCTGTAAGGTCTGTAATTCTGAACAATATTTTTATTGTTTGGTTACTGAGAATGTAGAACTCTCAGACACATTCTGTAATGACAAGGATCTTATTTGTGTAAGATATGCCTCCCTTTGGATCTTGCCAGGCAAATTTAAAAAGGAAAAGGAAAAGGAAAAAAAAGGAAAAGGAAAAGGAAAAGGAAAAAGAGAAAGAGAAAGAGAAAGAGAAAGAGAAAGAGAAAGAGAAAGAGAAAGAGAAAGAGAAAGAGAAAGAGAAAGAGAAAGAGAA